>NC_047095.1:98594245-98894245 GCF_902459505.1 Geotrypetes seraphini | reverse complement strand
AACTTCCTGACATTTGTCCTGGGCCTGTTGCCCCTCAGTTTCAGTCCATGATCTCTTGTCCGAGTCACATTTGACAATGTGAATAACGATGTTTCTTGCTCTATTTTATCGAATACAATTTCTCCCCATTGTGGGGTAATTCTCATATATAGATAGGAAAGTGACCCATTTACTGGACCACTTGGGTGTGCCATTGCATATATTTCCTGAATTTAAAAGATACAAAAATATAAGGAGGGTATTCCCTAGGGCATAACAGGCAATATAGTTCCCTAGCCTCCAGACTTCAAAACAGCAAAAGCTTAAATTAAAATTCATAAATTAAGGAGCACCTTCAACGTGAGTTTGTAAGCTCTTGAGAGCTGCTCAGCAGAGCTGCTTTGATACTTAAAAAAGCAGAGCAGACAAACAAAGAGCAGGCAATGTTATTCCCACCAGCCGCACACCATCATTTAGGTGTTCCTGTGTGCTTAATAAATGCAATTTCAGTGCAAACACATGCCAAATAAATATATGAAATACAAATAGGAAGGCAGGGAAAACTGTCCTGTAATGCCCTGAATGCCTGAGCCCACTGACCAAAAAACATAACATAAGAACATAAGAATTGCTGATGCTGGGTCATACCAATGATCCATCGTGCCCAGCAGTCCACTCAAGCGGCGGCCCTTTGGTCAAAGAACAGCACCCTAACTGAGCCCTACCTGCGTACGTTCCGATTCAGCAAGAACTTGTCTAACTTTGTCTTGAATCCCTGGAGGGTGTTTTCCTCTATGACAGACTCCGGAAGAGCGTTCCAGTTTTCCACCACTCTCTGGGTGAAGAAATTTCTTATATTCATATGGAATCTATCCCCTTTCAACTTTAGAGAGAGTGCCCTTTCGTTCTCTCCACCTTGGAGAGGTGTGAACAACCTGTCCTTATCTACTGTCATAAGAACATAAGCAATACCTCCGCTGGGTCAGATCTGAGGTCCATCATGCCCAGCAGTCTGCTCACGTGGCGGCCCAACAGGTCCAGGACCTGTGCAGTAAACCTCTATTTATACCCCTCTATCCCCTTTTCCAGCAGGAAATTGTCCAATCCTTTCTTAAACCCCTGAACTGTACTCTGCCCTATTACGCCCTCTGGAAGCACATTCCAGGTGTCCATCACTCGTTGGGTAAAGAAGAACTTCCTAGCATTCGTTTTGAATCTGTCCTCTTTCAACTTTTCTGAGTGTCCTCTTGTTCTTTTATTTTTCGAAAGTTTGAAGAATCTGTCCCTCTCTACTCTCTCTATGCCCTTCATAATCTTATAAGTCTCTATCATATCCCCTCTAAGTCTCCTCTTCTCCAGGGAAAAGAGACCCAGTTTCTCCAATCTCTCAGCGTATGAGAGGTTTTCCATCCCTTTTATCAAACATGTCGCTCTCCTCTGAACCCTCTCGAGTAATGCCATATCCTTCTTAAGATACGGAGACCAATATTGGACGCAGTATTCCAGATGCAGGCGCACCATCGCCCGATACAATGGCAGGATAACTTCTTTTGTCCTTGTTGTAATACCCTTCTTGATTATGCCTAGTATTCTATTTGCTTTCTTAGCGGCTGCTGCGCACTGTGCCGTTGGCTTCATTGTCATGTCCACCATTACCCCCAAGTCCCTTTCTTGGTTACTCTCATTCAATAATATCCCTCCCATTGTATAGTTGTACCTCGGGTTTCTGTTTCCCACATGCAATACTTTACATTTCTCAACGTTGAACTTCCTCTGCCATCTCACCGCCCATTCCCCCAGTTTGTTCAAGTCCCTTTGCAATTCTTCGCATTCCTCTTTAGTCCCAGCTCCACTAAAAAGTTTTGTATCGTCCGCAAATTTTATTATCTCACACTGTTTCTAGATCATTTATGAATATATTAAATAGCAGCGGCCCGAGCACTGAGCCCTGCGGAACACCACTCATGACCCTCATCCAGTCCGAGTAGTGGCCCTTCACCCCTACCCTCTGTTTCCTACCCGTCAACCAGTTTCTGATCCATCTATGTACGTCTCCGTCCACTCCATGGTTCTTCAGTTTCCAGAGTAGACGCTCGTGAGGCACCTAGTCAAAGGCTTTTTGGAAATCAAGGTATATGATGTCTATGGGGTATCCTCTGTCCATCCATTTGTTAATTCCTTCGAAGAAGTGCAATAAGTTCATTAGGCACGATCTCCCCCTGCCTATACCCTTCAGTACCTTGAATGTTTTGATCATGTCCCCTCTCAATCTCCTCTGCTCGAGGGAGAAGAGGCCCAATTTCTCTAGTCTTTCGCTGTACGGAAATTCCTCCAGCCCCTTAACCATCTTAGTTGCTCTTCTCTGGACCCTTTCGAGTACTACCATGTCCTTCTTCATGTACGATGACCAGTGCTGGATGCAGTACTCCAGGTGAGGGCGCACCATAGCCCAGTACAGCGTCATGATATCCTTCTCTGATCTGTTTATGATCCCTTTCTTTATCATTCCTAGCATTCCTAGCATTTTGCCCTTTTCACCGCCGCCGCCGCACATTACGTGGACGGCTTCATCGACTTATCGATCAGAACTCCAAAGTCTCATTCCTGGGAGGTCTCTCCAAGTACCAACCCAGACATCCTGTATTCGTACATAAGAACATAAGAATTGCCACTGCTGGGTCAGACCAGTGGTCCATCATGCCCAGCAGTCTGCTCACACGGCGGCCCTCTGGTCAAATACCTGCACCCTAACCAAACTAGCCTTAACAGCGCACGGTATTGTTCAGCAGGAACTTGTCTAACTTTGTCTGGAATCCCTGGAGGGTGTTTTCCCCTATAACAGTCTCCAGAAGAATGTTCCAGCTTTCTACCACTCTCTGGGTGAAGAAGAACTTCCTTACGTTTGTACGGAATCTATCCCCTTTCAACTTTAGAGAGTGCCCTCTCGTTCTCTCTACCTTGGAGAAGTAAACAACCTGTCCTTATCTACTAAGTCTATCCCCTTCAGTACCTTGAATGTTTCGATCAAGTCCCCGCTCAATCTCCTCTGCACGAGGGAGAAGAGGCCCAGTTTCTCTAGTCTTTTGTTGTACCAAGTACTGCCCTGGACATCCTGTATTTGTGCATGAGATTTTTGTTACTGACATGCATCACTTTACACTTATCCACATTGAACCTCATCTGCCATGTCGATGCCCATTCCTTGAGCCTGATTATGTCACGTTGCAGATTTTTGCAATCCCCTTGCGTCTTCACTACTCTGAATAACTTCGTATCTTCTGCAAATTTAATCACCTCGCTCATTGTATCTATGTCCAGATCATTTAGAAAGATGTTATAGAGCATGGGTCCAAGCACTGAGCCCTACGGCACCCCACTGGTGATGCTTTTCCAGTATTTCACCCTCGATTCCATGAGTCACAATTTTCCAAAGTAGTCCAGAACCTTGTCAAACGCCTGCTGGAAATCCAGATATACAATGTTGACCGAGTCGCCCTTGTCTATCTGCTTGTTTACTCCCTTGAAGAAGTGCAGCAAGTTTTTCAAACAAGATCTGCCTTTGCTGAAACCGTGCTGGCTGGCCCTCATCAGAACATGTCCATCAAGATGATCAATGATGTGGTCATTTATCAGCGCCTATACCATTTTTCCCATTACCGATGTCAGACTCAACGGTCTCTAGTTTCCCAGGTCTCCCGGCGTAACATTCGCCATCTTCCAGTCCTCTGGAATCTTTCCCAATTTGATCGACAGATTGACTATTAGCTGAAACAGTTCATCTGTAGTCCCTTTCAGTTCCTTGATGACCCTCGGATAGATACCATCCAGTCCCGGGGATTTATCACTCTTAAGCCTATCAATCTGCCTGCATACCTCTTCTAGAAGAAATATAAATCTCAATCACTTATCCCTCCAAGTTCTTTGCTGAGTATGCAGTCCTATAATCATATAGTACCGAAGGTAGCCCAAATCCTTTTTATTTCAAGGCCCAAATTAAAGAACAGTCCTATTTCACCATGGCTCAATCCAGCAGGGTTTCAGTGCGAAAGGAACTGAGCAGTGCGAAAGGAACTGAGCAGTGCAAAAGGAACTGAGCAGGAAAAATGCAGCACTTGATCAGGGTAAATCCGGGCAGATTTGTTCCTTTGAGTCTTAACAAAAGCAATATGGCCTGGCACCCACACAAGAGTATAGATATATGCAACTTAAGTGTTATATAAACAACTCCTACCCATGTAGCCTTCCTTCCTTGGTAGAGATAGAACCCAAGATTTTTACTGTGTTACGGCATGGCTTGCATACTCAGCATGTCTTATCAAAATTCTATCATCATCATACCCTGTCTCACTACACTACCCCTCTTTCAGTTCAATCTGTCTGGGAGGCTGAGCTCCAAATTATTCTATTACCTGCTCAATGGCTGAATGTTTGTAACCATAGTAATAAACCTGTCCACTAGGCACCCATCCAACAAACATTGTATTATATGATATCATAACATAACATGGACTGCTTTAAAGGTTTATAAAGTGTGTAAGAATGCTAATGTCACAGCACAATCCTAGAATTTTATCCATAATGTAGGTACTAGCAATATACAGTATGCTGTTTCATTGTCCTTGTTTATCATCTTACCGGTCTGCTGTGTGAGAGACAGTTGCTCATACTTCCTATCCATCTTCTTTCACCTTTGCATTAATAATTCTGAGATCTGCAGTGTTACCAGATGCTATGTTGAACTCTCAAAAGAAGTTGATTGATATACTGATTACTATAGCATTGAAAGTAGTTTTGTGACATTGGAAAGTTACTTATTCTACCACATATGCCCATTGGAGAAACTATGTACGTCTTGTTGCTAAATATGAACTTTATCTAGTAGATTGAAATCACAGACTGAGTAAATATAAGCACTTTTGGGCTCCGCTTCTATATTTTACCTGTACAGATATTCAATTCTCCCTTGCTCATTTCATTCATGTGTTGCTGATATCCTGTTCTTTTATAGATGGTTACTAATGTCTTCTTTTGCTGATGGACATTTGTGATATGATTCCTGACATTCCTATTTGCCTTGTATTTATCAGGTTATCTTATTATGTACATCGGATGTGTCAATGTTTTCTGTTCTATTTTTGTTCTACTGCAAAATCTTTTCAATAAAAATTACTTGAATTATAACAAAAAAACCTTACAACTTATTCCATTGGGTCTACTTCAACGTATTCCCATTCACTACATATACTGTACAGTTTTCCCAATGTCATTTCCAGTTCTGGAAACAGTCATTAAACACATCTTCAGGAATCAACGAAGTTGCTGCATCAAATTTTGCTTTATTTCTTCAATGGTGTTGAATCACTGTCCTTTCAGAATGGATTTAAGTTTAGGAAACAAGAAGTCAGCAAGGGTTAAGTCAGAAAAGTTGAGGAAGAACTTTCATTGTGATTTTGTGCAAAAGTTGTGGTTGCTCTACTGGTCATGAGTCATCAACCGTGGAACAAACTTTGCCGCAATGCAATACATCACCAACTTATCTATTAGAATGTTATGGAATGAACCAATGAAGATGCATTCATCTGCCAATTCTCTAACAGTTAATCACCAATTAGAGTGCATAAGAACCCTTATTTGATCAACATGATCATCATCATTTGTAGTGCTGTTCACGAGTTGAACATGATAAAAAAAATAGCCAATCACAAGAAAATAATTTCACAAAAACTGGTGCAGTTTTGAGACAAAACCAGTTATCAACAATCAGGAAAAAGGAGGTTACTCATGAGTTTTCAATCTTCTCAATGCCATCTAGCATGTTTCAAAAAAGCTTCCTGTTGGTGTTCAATTCAAATTGTCCTGGAATTTTATGAACAGACCTTATACAGTTCAAGGTACATATGTCATTATAACCTGCTTATATTGTATGGTGAACCCTCATTTGAAAGCTTTATCACTCTATTACTTTATCACTGGAGAGACTACAGTAGAAATGCACTGATTGAACAGTTCAAGCTTCTGGGAAGGAAGTTGAAGATGAGGACTCAGAAAATAGCATTTTAAGAGATCCTATCAGTGCCGACGGCAGATGTGAAGAGGCAGACGGAACTACAGAAGAAGAAGAAGGGGAAAGCCGACAGTCGACCATGTGTCAACGATTCAGAAGAAGGTATCCCGTGAGGAAACTGAGTGGGAAAAATGCTGGGATGACACAATGGGCAAAAAAACAAGACAGATCAAGAAAAGGATAATAAGAAGATTGTAGCACTGGAGAAGAAAATAAAGATCATAGCACAGGATAAAAAAATGAAGACAAAAAATACCAGGATTTAAATTGTGGTATACTAATTCAAGGAGCCTAAGGAATAAGATGGGAGAATTAGAAGTCATGGCTAAAAAAGAGTACCTGGACATCATTGAGGGTTTCTGAAACATGGTGGAATGAAGAAAGCAAATGGGACATAGCACTGCCGGGGTACAAACTCTATCGCGAAGACAGGTCAGGTCAGAAAGGAGGAGGAATAGCCCTATACATAAAAGAAAGCATACACTCGACCAGAGTGGACACAGCGGCAAAGACCAACTATTTGGAATCACTGTGGGTTAAAATACCGGGAAGGAAAAGGCTCGAGATAAAGATGGGCCTGTACTATCGTCCACCTGGGTAAATTGAAGCAAACGATGAAGATATGAAAGCCGAGATGAACATAAGAACATAAGAATTGCCATCTCCGGATCAGACCCTGGGTCCATCAAGTCTGGTGATCCACCAGGTGTATCCCCATATCACTGTATGCTTCTCAAGGGAGATGTGCATCTAATTTACCCTTATCCGTATCACTCTATGCCACTCTTAAGGAGATGTGCATATAGTTTACCCTTAAATCCTAGAACGATGGATTCTGCAATTACTTCCTCTGGGAGAGCATTCTAGGTGTCCACCACTCGCTGTGTGAAACAGAACTTCCTGATATTCATCCTGGACCTGTCCCCCCTCAGCTTCAGTCTATGTCCTCTTGTCTGTGTCACATTGGACATTGTAAATAATTGCTTTCCCTGCTCCATTTTGTCGAATCCTTTCAGTATTTTGAAAGTCTCGATCAGATCTCCTCGCCGTCTCCTCTTCTCAAAGGAGAACAACCCCAGTCTCCTAAGTTGTTCCTCGTTGTCCAGGTTCTCCATACCTTTCACTAGCTTCGTTGCTCATCTCTGCACCCTTTCTAGCAGTTTTATATCCTTCTTTAGATATGGAGACTAATTCTGGATGCAGTATTCCAGGTGTGGTCTGACCATGGCTCTATAGAGCGGTATTATAACTTTCTCTGATCTACTTGTAATTCCCTTCTTTATCATGCCTAGCATTATATTTGCTTTCTTTGCTGCTGCTGTACATTGCGCCGATGGTTTCAGGATCCTATCTATCAGTAAACCCAGGTCCTTTTCCTGTTCGGTCTTTCCCAGAGTTACACCTGACATACTATACTTGTGATCTTTATTTTTTCTGCCTAAATGCATCACTTTGCATTTTTCCACATTTAAATTCATCTGCCATTTATCTGCCCACTTCTTCAATTGATTCAAGTCACTCTGGAGTTCCTCGCTGTCCTTCTGCGATCTGATTTCCCAGCATAGCTTTGTGTTGTCTGCAAACTTGATGATTTCACTGGATGTTCCTTCTTCCAGGTCATTTATGAAAATATTAAATAAGATGAATCCAAGTACCGAGCCCTGGGGTACACCTCTAGTCACTTTTTCCCATTCTGAGAACTTCCCATTTATACCCACTCTCTATTTTCTGTTCTCTAGCCATTTGCCTATCCATCTTAGTATATCTCCCTCTATTCCATGGCCTTGTAATTTCCTGAGAAGTCTTTATGTGGAACCTTGTCGAACGCTTTCTGAAAATCCAAGTATACAATATCCACCAGTTCTCCACTATCAATTTCTCTGTTCACTGTCTCAAAAAATTGAAGTAGGTTTGTCAAACATGATTTCCCTTTCCTGAACCCATGTTGACTGGCTCTCATCAGGTCGAGAATGCAAAAGTGGTAACACCATTGTTATGGCAGACTTCAGCTATCCTGGGATAGATTGGAGTCTTGGAAACTCACAATGCACTAGGGAGACCGGATTCCTGGAGGGACACAAGAACTATCTCTGTTCTGTACCCAGGTCTGAAGCCAAATTGGCATTTTGGTTTAAATAATTACATTCAGTTAACCAGTTATTGAGTTGAATGCAGCCTGTCCATTCTATAAGTTTTGTCAGAAAAGGCATGTTAGAGAATGGTTGGTAGTTTTTGAGCTTGTCCTCATCAAGGGAGCTCTTTATCAGCAGGAGGAACACCACAGTTTTTTTTGTGTTGCTTATAGTTGCCCTTCTCCAAATAAGGAGTGAACAATTTAATTGGCCCCTTCAATGAGGCCTATACTAACTTGTACTGGACAGAGATTTAGAGAGCAGGTTGTAGACCATAGGCTTTTCAGTGGGTTTTCAAGAGCTTCCTCTGTGATCTGGTTAAATGAGTCCCAGGTGGATGTGCATCTTTCTTTTCCATTTCTAAAATTTGATTTGCTTTCTTAGCTGCCACCACACACTGAGTTGTGGGTTTCAATGCATCCTCAGTGATGATATCTAGATCCATTTCTTGGGTGACCCTAATGTGTAGCCCATCACGTAGCTATAGGTTGGGTTCCACTTTCCCACATACATCACTTTACACTTGATCACATTTGACATCATCTACCTATGCACTAATATCTGTTTTCAAGAGAAAGGAGCCTTGAAAAGTAAATCAAGTGGTGCAACTAGTAGGAAGAAATAGCCCATCTTCCTGCCTACTTTTTCCCCTTGAAATGTCCCTATTTCCCTTTAAATCAAGTACATTCACTCTAAAACAAATATACATACTTTTTAATGACTGGATTGAAGAATATTTACAGCTTGAAAAATTTACTCAGGCCATTCCCCACTTTGTCTGTATTCTTCCAGAGGCTCCAAAGAAAATACAATATCATTTAATGTTGTCTTGATTAACTTGCAAAGCAATACTATACTAAAATCATTCTAGATTTAAATACAATTATAAACCACCCTCTTAGATTTGTGGGGCAAGGTGAGAGGAAGGGAGTTGGCCTAACATGAAGATGTCTATATATAAATAACTAAATCTCCCCATGGAGAGGAATTTTATAAAGGAGAGATTAACAGGAGCCTAGCCAAAAGCACCCTCCTGCAAATTATGTGCTATTTATTCCTATGACCTATGTGATATAAACTGTTCTCCCAGAGGGATGAAAAAAGATTATATATTTATTATTTTATATTTTCCTGACAGGTCAGTTATTTCTCACAGAATCTTTATATGAGTGACCTAATTCAGTATCCTTATTTTTACCGGACTGTCCCAAATGAGATGCATCTCTCTGCTGGAATAGGCAAGCTACTGAAGTATTTTGGCTGGAAATGGGTCAGTATCTTTTCAACTGATGATGAAAGCAGTATGAAAGGTATCCAGATCCTCAAAGAAGAGATTGAACGGAATGGTGGCTGCATTGCATTACATCAAACCTTTCCTCACCAGAGAAGATTAATAATGTTGGAATTTCAGAAAATTCATAGAGCAATTAAACAATCGTCTACTGTGAACATATACTACTTTAATAAACACACTGCATTTTCAATAGATTATGTACTGAATGTTCAAAGAAATGTGAAAAGTGGCCTGGTTTTTATCACCATATCTGAAGTAGAAATAATATTAAACAATCACAAACACTTTCAAATAAGCAATAAGTTCTTTATATTCAAACCATATCAGAAAGTTATGCCAAATTTTTTAAAATTTATCCGTGAGATGAAACCTGTCTGGCTGGCAAGTGATTACAGGGCTAAACAATGGTGGAATGACCTGTGTCACAGCGATTGCCCAAAGAAGATCAGAAGAGACTGCAACTCTACCAATAAGATCCTTGCTTCCCATCACTGTTTCAGCACAAACTTTAGGAGCAGCTACAGTGTATACAATGCTGTATATGCCGTGGCACACGCACTGCATGACATGATCATGTCTGGCTCGGGAAATAGCACCACATGGACTAGAAAAAATAAGGAAGTTTTGTACTCTTTGCCATGGAAGGTAATTTTAGTATTTGTTACTGGAATTCTTTATTCAAAATAAAAAGAATGGTACAACTTTGCACAGAGTGAGAGGGGCACTTTCACAGGAATAGTGAAGGTGACCCTTCATTCTTAAACACCCTCTTCCCTTCATGATTTTGATAAATACACTCAACAATCATGATCAACCAACCACAAATATTTAAAGCAATTTAAATGACCAGGAAAAGTTCATATTCATTTAAATTACTTGAGCTTTGCAACAATTTTCCTGTCTAGCTGCATTATTTAGGCTCTTTCCAATTATTTCAAAAGCATCTGAAAACTTGGCTATTTTCAAAAATGTAAATTTCACTGCTCTCTATACAATCACTAATTCTTATTACTGTGCTCCCCCGCGAACGACCGGTCATGAGAAGGCAGCTGGAGAGGCAAGAGAGAGCATCCGGAGTGCCAGCGAGTGAAGGAAATCACTTGTGGTATGCTCCGACCGCCTCTTCCTGCACTTAAGTCAGGCCTCACTAAACAGGAGCTGCCTCTTCATTTTATAGATCCTTTTTCATGTTTTCACTCCCTCCTCGGTGTCTACTTTGTTACAAATCTTGGTATCATCAGCAAAAAGGCAAACCTTTCCTTATAACCCTTCAGCAACAGGATCGGCCCCAGCATCGAACCCTGAGGGATTCCACAACTCACCTTTCCTTCCTCTGAGCAATTTCCATTAACTACCACCCTCTGACATCTGTCCATCAACCAGTTTCTAATCCAATTCTTCACTTTGGTTCCTAACTTTAGCCCTTCAAGTTTGTTCAAGAGCCTCCTATGAGGAACCGTGTCAAATGCTTTGCTGAACTCTAAGTAAATTACATCTAGCATATGTCCTCGATCCAGCTCTCTGGTCACCCAATCAAAAAATCAGGTTAATTTGACAAGATTTACCTTTAGTAAAGCCATGTTGCCTCATATCATGTAACCCATTAGATTATAGGAAGTTCACTATCCTTTCTGTCAGCAACACTTCCATTATTTTTCCAACAGCTGAAGTGAGGCTTACCGGCCTGTAGTGTCCCGCTTTATCCCTGTGACCACTTTTGTGAATAAGGACCACATTCACTCTTTTCCAGTCCCCAGGAACCACTCCTGTCTCCAGAGATTTGTTGAACAAGTCTTTAATAGGACCCGCCAGAACCTCTCTGAGCTCCCTCAGTATCCTGGGATGGATCCCATCCAGTACCATTGCTTTGTCCACCTTCAGTTTTTCAAGTTGTTCATAAACACCTTGTTCTGTGGCCTATAAATGATAGTTGCACACGTATATACTCCAGCAATTTTTAACTTTTTCCCTATTTCAATTGTATTTTCTTTTATGTATTCTTTCCATAAAATTGTAGTTCTTCCCTCCTTTCCCATTGTTTTCAAGTCATAGGTATGTTTGTGAGGTTCATGTATGTCTAATAATCAGTTCTTGTATGCCTAATTAATTAATTTAAAATTGTTTGTCCCCTAGATATTTTTTAAATACTTTGTTCAACGCTCTGTATTTTCAGATAAGCGTTTAATCAAAACTTAAATAAACTATGAAACTATGGACATGGGGAGAGGAAGAAGTGATATGGATCACTCTGAAAAGGGAAGATAAAACTTGTATCTATGTGAGTGTAGTCTACATACCTCCAACTCAATCATAGCAAAGTGATAAAGCTTGGTCTCTTTTTAAGGATATAGTCACCAAGACACAAAACCTATATATACCACATATCAACAAGGGATCAAAGAGGAAAAAGAATAAAGAACCAACGTTGCTCACTGTAGAGGTTAAGGAAGCGATCAGAGACAAAAAAAACTCATTTAAGGAATGGAAAAGATCAAAAACAGATGAAAACTGGAACAAGCACAAACAACATCAACGCAGGTGCCATAAGGCGGTAAAAGGGGCCAAAAGAGACTATGAGGAAATAATAGCCAAGGAGACGAAAAAATTCAAGGTGTTCTTTCAATATATTAAGTGGAAATAACCCATGAAGGAAGTGGTGGGACCGTTGGATGACCAAGGAATAAAGGGAGCGATAAAGGAGGACAAAGCAATCACTGATAGACATGATTTTTTTCTGAATTTACCGAAGAGGATATACACAGCATACCGGAACCCATCAGGATATATGCTGGAAGTGAAAACAGGAAACTGACAGGATTGATGGTCAGTTTAGAAGAGGTATGCAGGCAGATTGATAGGCTCAAGAGTGATAAATCCCAGGGACCGGATGGAATCCATCCGAGGGTCATCAAGGAACTGAAAGGGACCATAGCTGAACTGCTTAAACTAATAGCCAATCTGTCGATCAAAACGGGAAAGATTCCAGAGGTCTGGAAGGTGGCAAATGTTACACCAATCTTCAAAAAAGTTTTGAGGGAAGACCCGGGAAACTATAGACTGGTAAGTTTGACCTCGGTACCTGGAAAGATGGTAGAGGTGCTGATAAAGGACCGCATCATCAATCACCTTGATGGACACAGTCTGCTGAGGACCAGTCAGCACAGTGTAGAATCCACTCCATTTTCTCATATTATTTTACCAGACAATCTTGGTCCTTCTCCAGGATTTTCTTCTGTGAACACAGAGCAGAAGTATTGGTTTAGCATATTTGTTTTTTCCTCATCACTCTCCACATATTGGTTCCTACCATCTTTAGTTTAGCAATTCCATTTTTTAACTTCCTCCTTTCACTGTTATATCTGAAAACATTTTTGTCTCCCTTTTTTACATTTTTAGCCATTTGCTCTTCCTCCTGCACTTTCACCAGACTTATCTCCCTCTTGGCTTCTTTCGAGCCAGTGGTCCTTTCTGTACTCTTCTTCTTTTTTTAAAAAATATTTCAGGAACTCTTTTGCCTTTATTTTCTCTGCCACTAGTTTGGAGAACCATGTCAGTTTCTTTTTTCTCTTGTTTGTATTTATTTTCTTCACATAAAGTTCTGTAGCCATTTTTATAGCTCCTTTCAGCTTAGACTACTGTTTTTCCACTTCTCTTATGTCCTCCCATCCTAAAGCTCTTTCTTCAGGTACTCTCCCATTTTATTAAAGTTCGTACATTTGAAACCTAGGATTTTTAGTATCATGTGGCCACCCTCCACCGTTTGATGATTGCTACTTCCCAAGTGGGCACCCATGCGTATATTAGATATACTCCATTTGTGAGGACTAGATCCAGTATTGCTTTTTTCCTCATGGGTTCAGTCACCATTTGTCTGAGCACAGCCTCTTGAAAGGCATCCACAATCTCCCTACTTCTTTCCAATTCTGCAGACAGAACTTTCCAGTCCGCATCTGGCAAGTTGAAATCTCCCAACAGCAGCTTCTCCTCTTTCTTTCCAAACTTTTGGATATCCACAATCATTTATAAAGATGTTGACAAGCACAGGTCCAAGCACCGAGCCCTGTGGCATCCCATGGTGATGCTTTTCCAGTCTGAGTATTGTCCATTTACCCCTACTCTCTGTTTCCTATGCTCCAGCCAGTTTTTAATCCACATGAGTATTTTTTCATCCTCAATTCCATAGCTCACAATTTTCTGAAGTAGTCGTTCATATGGAACTTTGTTGAATGCCTTCTGAAAGTCCAGATATACAATGTTGACTGGGTCTCCTTTGTCTATCTGCCTGTTCACTCCCTTGAAGAAGTGCAGCAAGTTTGTCAAACAAGATCTGCCTTTGCTGAAACTGTGCTGACTGGTCATCAGCAGACTGTGTCCATCAAGGTGATTGATGATGCGGTCCTTTATCAGCACCTCTACCATCTTTCCAGGTACCGAGGTCAAACTTACCAGTCTGTAGTTTCCCGGGTCTTCCCTCAAAACTTTTTTGAAGATTGGTGTAACATTTGCCACCTTCCAGTCCTCTGGAATCTTTCCCATTTTGATCGACAGATTGGCTATTAGTTTAAGCAGTTCAGCTATGGTCCCTTTCAGTTCCTTGATGACCCTCGGATGGATTCCATCCGGTCCCTGGGATTTATCACTCTTGAGCCTATCAATCTGCCTGCATACCTCTTCTAAACTGACCATCAATCCTGTCAGTTTCCTGTTTTCACTTCCAGCATATATCCTGATGGGTTCCGGTATGCTGTGTATATCCTCTTCGGTAAATTCAGAAAAAAATCATGTCTATCAGTGATTGCTTTGTCCTCCTTTATCGCTCCCTTTATTCCTTGGTCATCCAACGGTCCCACCACTTCCTTCATGGGTTGTTTCCACTTAATATATTGAAAGAACGCCTTGAATTTTTTCGTCTCCTTGGCTATTATTTCCTCATAGTTTCTTTTGGCCCCTTTTACCGCCTTATGGCACCTGCGTTGATGTTGTTTGTGCTTGTTCCAGTTTTCATCTGTTTTTGATCTTTTCCATTCCTTAAATGAGTTTTTTTTGTCTCTGATCGCTTCCTTAACCTCTACAGTGAGCAACGTTGGTTCTTTATTCTTTTTCCTCTTTGATCCCTTGTTGATATGTGGTATATATAGGTTTTGTGCCTTGGTGACTATATCCTTAAAAAGAGACCAAGCTTTATCTCTTTGCTATGATTGAGTTGGAGGTATGTAGACTACACTCACATAGATACAAGTTTTATCTTCTCTTTTCAGAGTGATCCATATCACTTCTTCCTCTCCCCATGTCCATAGTTTCATAGTTTATTTAAGTTTTGATTAAACGCTTATCTGAAAATACAGAGCGTTGAACAAAGTATTTAAAAAATATCTAGGAGACAAACAATTTTAAATTAATTAATTAGGCATACAAGAACTGATTATTAGACATACATGAACCTCACAAACATACCTATGACTTGAAAACAATGGGAAAGGAGGGAAGAACTACAATTTTATGGAAAGAATACATAAAAGAAAATACAATTGAAATAGGGAAAAAGTTAAAAATTGCTGGAGTATATACGTGTGTAACTATCATTTATAGGCATCTTTAAAGAGCAAGCACTTTAGGCTGCTTTTGAACTTCTGCACATTTCATTCGGCTCTAAGGTATAGAGGGAGAGAGTTCCAAATTGAAGGGGCAGTGACTGAAAAAATAAGGGTACGATGAGTACCAATTATCTTTAAGGATGGGACATTAAGGGAATGCTGTGAAGTTGATCTTAAGATTCTAGGAGGGTCATAGGAGATCAGTAGTCTGTCTATTAATGCTGGGACATTAGTTTGCATAGTTTAATGGTCAATGTCCCTTGCATTTCAGTCACTTGGATATCAATACTTATATAGAGAGCTACTCCTTCACCTTTATGACCATCTCTGTCCTTTCTAAAAAGATTATATACTGGTATGTTTGCATCCCATTCATGGGATTCACTGAATTATGTCTCTGTGATAGCAACAATATCCAGGTCTCCCTCTAACATCAGAGCTTGAAAATCATGAACTTTATTGCTTAGACTGTGAGCATTTGTGGTCATCACTTTCCAGCTATTTTTCAGTGGTAATCTTTTTTGTATAGTTTTTTGTTTCATTTCACTTCCCATTGCAATGCTAAGAAGTGAGTTGCTAATATTGTTTGTGTTGCAATCTTTACTACCAGGGGTGGTCTCTATAATTGTCCTTCATACATAGGCCACCCCCACCTTCTAGTTTAAATGCCTAGAAACATATTGTCTAAATTTGACCACAATGATTTTTTTTCCTGCTGTAGTAATATGTAGCCCAACAGTACAATAAAAGCTTCTTGTCCTTCCATATATTTCCCCATCCTCCTATGTACCTAATGCCTTCTTGACGACACCAGGCTTTGAGCCATCTATTGAAGTCCTCTGCATTTTTAACTCTTTGCTCTCCATTTTCAAATGCTGGAAGTACTTCAGAAAAAGCTATAGTCTTTACTACAGGTTTCAAGCTCTCACCAAGCTTCTGAGCTGCAAGTGTGGAGTTGTTGGCTAGGTCATTTGTTCTCAGATGGATAACAACATCAGCTTTAGAATTCTTAGTTTCTTCCTTAATTATAGACAGTATTTGTTGGGTACTCCTAGTAGCTGAGGATCCTGGCAGACACTTCATTATTTTAGGCTCCTTGTCTTATGTTTCAATGTCAATGCCTATGATGATAGAATCCCCTAAAAGCAATAATTTATTGGATTGAGGTTTCTTACTCTTCCTTTGTGAGTGTTTTTCTTCATAAGTTACCTTCACTGGTTTTCAGTTTGATTTCAGTTCTTTCTTGAGCACTGCAATGCTGTAATGGAGCAAAAGAATTCTGTAGGTACAATTGAGAAGGTGTATGTTTCTGTGTCATTTGTCACAGTCTGCCTGACCCTACTGTGATCCATTTATTCCTTGATTGCATTACTCTTTGAGGCAGTGGTAGCAAATTGGTATGATTCTGTGGAATGATAGAAGTTGCTTTGATTGCATTCAATTCCTGCTTAAAATTTCTGAGTTCCTCCTTAATACTAGATAGCTGAAGATAGATGGCGCAAGCTCTAAGTGACCAGATGGTATGCCTTGGAACTAAAGCACCAAAGTGATTGCACTGAATAAAGGTCATCTTGATTAGATGGTATAGGAAGTGACTGATATACAGACAAGAACAATACTTATTAGTGATAATCCAGGGGTGGGTGGAACAATTTAGCAGGGAAACCAAGCAAATGATAATTAGGTATTTAAGTAATATAAGTACAAGAATGGGTGAGCTGAGGGGAGAGTAGGAGGGCCTAGGCACCTAGAGATCTGTGAGCTGTGTTAGCAATGAAACTTATCTTCAGTGTAATTTTCTATTAAAACACCTTTCTATACACTGTAATAGAGCCTGCCTACATTCCAACCATTGGAGCTAAAATCAAAGCCATCGTCAGCCCATTTATAAAATCTCTATCATAAACAACCCAATTCTGAGGTTCAAAAATCAGGACTTTGATGTTTATGCAAGAAATAATATCTGCCATTTAGTGCCACTTTCAAGTCATTTTTCTGCTTTAAAGATGAGTGCAATGGTGTGGTCTTTGCTCATACAGTCCCAACTTCCTGTAGATCTGTCAATGAAGATGGAATAATGAATTGAAAAGATAATGCATAATTAAGTTTGTTTATTTAAATTATAATATACCGACCATCAATGTGTACCTGGCCGGTTTACATAGCTAAAAATATTAAAATAAATTTTAGAAGGAGGGTAGGGAGAGAAGATGTGAACATTATATAAACAAAATACGATTATGAACACAAGTTTGAAGGTGAAGAGGGAGGGGAAATTAATAATTACATCATTATAACAAATTAAAAATTAATTAAGGGGAAGGGGCAGAAGAAAAAACACCAGGGGGTGGGATCGCTTCTTATATTTCTTTTCCTTGTGCCTTCCCTCTCCCCATTCACTGGCTAGTTACATTATTTACTGGACTTTTGTATACTGCACTTCTAGAATAGAATCAGATAAGTTTATAAAGCTGTTATAAAATAATGGTCCTAAGCTTCTTCAGGGAGTTGGTCCGTACCTTAAGATTGTGTCCATCTGTCAGTGAGACGAGATAGAGTGCTTCACCTCCAGAAATGGCTTTAAAATTAGTTCTCTTATATAAACAAATGTTTATGTATGCTTGAAATTACCTGTTTAATCTGGCACTTCTTAAAATGCACCCCTCACTTCTTAGCTCCATCGGTATCTGAGGAACCTCCATTTTAAGAATGGTCTAGGGGAAGAGATGTACCTGGATGAAAATGGAGACCTCACCACTGGATACGATATTTTGAATTTTATCATTCTTCCTAATATGACATTGAAATATGAAGTTGTTGGGCATTATAACCCCCACGCTCCCCCTGGGCAGGATTTCACTATTGATGAAAAAGCTATAGTCTGGGAAAGTTCTTTCACTCAGGTGAGATATAAGTGATCAGAGGTGTTGATCCAAACTAGAATCATAAAACTTACTATAAAATGGTCAAAAGAATGGTGTATTTTAGCTTTATGGGCAAACACTTATCCTCTAGATTCTGTATAGGCCACTTAAATTGGGGTGCTTATCCCAGATATGTACATAAAGTAATTAGGTACTATCAGTTATTGGAGTTAATTTACTGTACACTAATTAGCTGTTACAGGCACATCTGTCTACCTACTTAGAACAAACTCCTGGCTCTTTTGAAATAGAAAGAAAGGGGATGGGTTTGATATACTGCTTTTTCTTTGTGGCTGTAAAGTATTTAAACATGTTAGACATGTATTAAACAACTTTCCAAGAGTCACAAGGAGCTGCTGTGGGAATTGAACTCATAACCTCAGGGTGCTGAGGTAGCTGCTTGAACCACTTGGCAACTCCCCCACTCAGAAATGAGAAAGTGTTCTTTTTCAGGAAGCAAGTGGGATGTAAGAGGGGCTTGATGCTGTTTTGAAATTTATTGATTATTCTTCCTCTTTTAATAGGCTGTTTTCTTGCATAGTTTTTGTTTTTAATGTGATGTATTATGAATGTTACATTATTAATTACTATAACCTGTCCTTAGTCTTTATAAATTAATCTCCATGAAAGTGGTCACATCCAATCAGAGGCTGGTCTAATCTGTCTATGCACTGACAGGAATCAACTTTTTTGTATTTTTACAAGTGCCTTCCTAAGCACAAAATATGCTATTACACATGACGATAATATTAAAAAAATAAAAAGGGCATTCCATTTCAGAAATAACTCTCCAGTATTAAATGAAGTTACATAACCTGTTTTTCAATCCTCAGATACCTCCACAGTTCAGATGCTCTCCAAGTTGCCGTCCTGGTTACAGGAAATTAACCAGGGAAGGAGAGCCCATCTGCTGCTATGACTGTATTCCGTGCGCAGATGGAGAGATCTCCAATAAAACTGGTGGGTGATATCATGGAAATCATGGGATACAAATAAATATAGGGTATCTATTATGATCCCCGTTATTGAAATTAGGGAGGAATGTAAGTCTCCAAAAAGTGTAATTCAGTTTCAAATTTATTTAAAATTTTGTATACTGCTTATCAGATATTTAAGCTGTGCACATAATAATATAAATTTAAATAAATATGGGATGTCAAGTACAAACTCACAAAGACATAAATTCATACATATGATAAGGTATAGGAAATTCAATGATTGATAGGATAGGTATATAAAAAAGGGAGAACACAGGCTGGGTGGGACTATTTTTTCTTTACAGAATGGGTAAAATACTTGATAAGATTCATCTCTTCCTACCAGCTGGCCAAGCAGTCATGGTGATAATTCAGGAACTACTCTTTAAAAACAAAACACCTTAGGGTAGGATATCAGATAGAGAGGGCATAGGATGAAGTTAAGTGGAGATAGTCTCAGGAGTAATTTAAGCAAATGCTTCTTTATAGAAAAGGTGGTCAATATGTAAAATGGCCTTCCAGTGGAAGATGAAGACTGTATCTGAATTCAAGATTGTATGGACCATTGATTTATACCTTTTTAATAAAATGGAAAAAAATGAAATTAAACTTGCCCTGTCCCTTGAGGGCTTATAATTTAAAGATTTTCTCCTATTGCTGTAAAACTATTGAGTACCTTTTGAAAAACCAGATACACCTTTAGCCACATGCTTATTCACCCCATCAAAAAAATGTAGTAGAATGTTGATGCAAGATTTATCTTAACTAAATTCTTATTGGCTTTCTATTATTAATTCATGCTTGTGTACAAGTTCTGTCATTTTGTTCTTTATAATAGTTTCTACCAATTTGCCTGGCATCAACATCAGACTAATCAATCTATAATTTTTCAGATCACCTCTGGAACCCTTTTTAAAAATTGTTGTCACGTTGGTCACCTTACAGTCTTCCAGTACAACGCTGGATTTTAAAAACAAATTACTAACAATAGCTCTGCATATTCATTTTTCTATTCTATCAGTACTCTGGGATGGATACCATCTGGTCTAGGCACTTTGCTAATATTCAATTTTGTCAAACTGACCCATTATATCTTCCAGTGTTTCAGAGATCTGTTTCAGATTCTCTGATTTATCAGTATTGACTATCATTTCTGCCCCTTATCTTCCTCATCGAAGACAAATGCAAAAACATGCATTTAATCTCTTGACTATGGTCTTGTCTTCCATGAAAACCCCTTTCTGCATTTCATTTTCAGGGAATTCAAATACAAAATCTTGTAGCTGTATGACCTGGTTTCTTTGTGGGGCTGTGCTTCTCCTCTCCAAATGTGGCTGGGCTTTTGGCTTCATTTCCTGTGTCTTCTCAGTGCTGTTGCTCTCTGTTCCATCTCTTTGCTTCCATTTCTAGACTTGTGGAAACCAGCAACAAGTGTAGGCTCTTATTTAATCACTTGACTATCCCTGAGAGATGTGCACTTGTCTAAACTGGTTCCCTGCTTGCAGCATTGTATGACCTGTTTAGCTGTCCTACCTGCATCTTGGCTTCCTCGTTTTATGGTCCTATTGGGGCTGATTTTATCATACTGAACCCAGACCTAGGAAAAGATAAATTGGTACCAGGTTGCTTGAATACACTTTACATAAGTTTCAAGTTTATTAGTTTCTCGATATACCATCCATCAAAGATATCTAAATGGTTTACAATAAAATTATATATAAAAAAGAAAAAAAAATAATTAATTAAAACTTTAAAAATTTTGTAAAAATTAAAAAAGGGGTTGTAGGCAACACATAACTAGCATGACCCATTAGAGAGAGTGAAGGGGAATAAAATATTATATTTAGTAAAATAAAAATAATAAAGATGGGAAGGGGTAAGGTGAAAACACAGTCGGTAGGAAAACTGTTTGTCTTTCTCTTATGAAGAATTAAGGCCTCCTTTTACAAGAAATAGAAGTAGAAAGCTTGGGCAGAAGGCTAAGGTCCCTCTAGTAGTTCAGGAGACAGAGCAAAAGTAATTCCAGAATCTGCATTGTCACCCTATTCTTCTTTTCTTAAGCATACTGAGAAATTCTGCTTTAAATCTCAAGACTTGCTCCCTGACCAGGGAAGGGTTAAAGATATGGGTGGGGGACTATCAGAGCTGACATGCCAGTTGCTAAGGAGAACTGAGCAAACTGAGCTGGATAAATTTTACTCAGCTTGGAAATCTAATGAGTCAGAGCAGCACAGAACTGGAGAGTTGAGAAAGCTCCCAACCATGCAGCATGCTCAGGAGAGAACTGGATTCCTAACTTGTGCCCTGTAGCAGAGCTCTAACAGAAAGGAACAGGAAACTCAGGTACAAGGCTCCCAACAGAAACTTTCCTGGGAGGAGGAGTTCTCAGGTAAGGAGTATCCAGAAGCAACAAAATGTCTAAGGATTGCTTATGCCTTCTGCTTAACTCCCCAGAGACACTATCATTAAAGGCTGGGTAATCAGTATGAGTGAGAGAAGGGTTAGGTCTTCACCAGTGGAATGGGAGGTATTCAGGATTCAGATTGGGAGAATGATTGCATTTTGTGTGGTATCTGCTTGTGGGTAGCATGAGTGCATATACTGCTTGCTCTTATGTAAGCTGTGTTGTTTACAGATATTAGAGTTAAACTCCCAGGTGCTAACTCAATGTGCAGTTCACAGTCATTCACTCTCCATGCAGTTAGTATCATGGCTGAGTGGTGAAGAGCATAGGGATCTTACTATTTACTATAAGTACACTTTAGTAAACTGATCTTATGATGTCTTTCTCCCAAGAAATATTTTTTGTAATGACCATGAAACGGAATAAATGGTCAGAATAGAAACAGGCAGTGAAAATTTTCTTATATTCCAAACATAACATAACCTAAATTATGTCTGAATTGTCATGACATCAGAAGTACATATGGAGTAGTTGCAGGTGATGCTTGGGACAGTTCTGATTGTGTTAGTTCGGTTTTATGTGTTTTTTGAATAGAAGGGTTTTTATTTCTTTTTGAAGGTTTTGCAGTATGTGGTCGATGTCAATTGGTTGTAGGGTTGGGGGTCGAGTGTTGCAGCTCGAATGGCTAGGAGGTTGTCGAACAGTTTTTTTCTTTTGATGTTTTTGGTTGGAGGGTGTGTGAATGGTGCGTGAGTTCTCCTATGTCTGTTTGAAGTGGATTGAATTATTTAGCTGAAGAAATTAGTTACCCCCTCATCCCACACACATTAATTCTCTTCCATTTTTGTTCCCATTATAAAAAACACTGATAAGTTCCCAGAAAAAAAATACATTAAAATAAGAAGTGAAAACAAAGGCCCCTACAGATGAGAACATAACATAAGAATAGCCTAACTGGGTCAGACCAATGGTCCATCATGCCCAGTAGCCCATTCTCATGGTAGCCAATCCAGGACACTAATACCTGGTCAAAACCCAAAGAGTAGCAACATTCCATGCTACCGATCCAGGGCAAGCAGACACTTCCCCCATGTCTTAATAACAGATTATGGACTTTTCCTCCAGGAATTTGTCCAAATCTTTCTTAAAACCAGCTACACTATCTGCTTTTACCATAACTTCTGGCCACTTCATTTTTAAGTTTAGATCTTTCCTTTCAAACAGAGACCTTGCTAGATGTCAAATACAGCACAAGGTAACTTCACATGGACTTAGCTGTGCAGGAAATGTGAATCTCCTCATACACCCACCATATAGTGCAAAAATGTGCAAAGGTCTGTTTTTTTCATTCGATCACTACGTAGCCTAATGCAACACAAGCAGCGCTGTTACAAACATATTCTGTAGGTCAATGCTAAGGATAACAAAGTTTCCTTCCTTGGACCAGAAGGAGATACTGATAAACCACTGGAAGAGATCCCAACACAACACCCAAAGACCCGCTCAGTGTGTGAACCAATTGAGTGGAGTGGACTAACTGGGGGGTGGAAATGGGCCCGGAGTTTTCTCAGCAGAATTTCCCAGACCACCTCTTCCTCTCAACACATTTACACGCTGCCACCACCACCACTAGAAACACTTCACTGGGTAGGCCAGCTATGCTATAAACTTTATAAAACACATTATTATATTTTCTTATAAAGCACATATTTTAACTGAACTCTCTGACAACCTCAGCCTTTCCATTCACAAAAATAGAAGGAAGAAAAGTTCCCATTTCCTGATATCTCATGTCCCCGGCCTATACAATATTTTTTTTCTGCAGACCCTTCAAAAGTCTGACCAAATCCTCGTTTCACTTGCATTATAAAGTACTGAGGATGCCATCTCTCCCCAATCCCAGGTCCTAAAGTCTAAGACAGTAGCGCAAACTAATGCTGCCAGAATCAGGAAAAAAAATTTCTATTCGATTCAGCCTATTGAATTGGTTTTTCAATTCGATTTTCCTGCCCAGTTGGGTGATTTTTTCAAAACTCCTGGTGGGTTTTATAGCTTTTTCACCCCCTTTGGCTTCTCCTAACCACACTGGCGCTGTGGTGTAAATAAAATAAAGAAACAAAAAGGACTTTTCCTCTTTCTGTTAAATCCTAGCTCACGATTGCAGTCCAACACCAGCTCTGTCAGGATACACATTTCAAATCTGACATATTATAATCACAAAACAGAAAATAAAATTAATTTTTCTACCTTTTGTTGTCTGGTTATATTTCAAATCTTGTTGGTCCAAGGCTCTGGTTTTCTTCTGATAACTTGCTTGCCAGGGTCTCCATCTTTCTTCTTTCTGCGTGCTAACCATTCATCTGCCAACTCTGTCCTCCCTTTCCATTTCCCTTCCCTCCCCAGGAAGTCTGGTATCTTTCCTTTTTTTCATCTCCCTCCACAGATCCACCTTTTCTTAACTACCCTTTCATCCGGCATCTCTCCCTCCTTCCCCACCACCCCAGAGTCCACCATCTCTTCCTTTCTTTTCCCAATTACCCTCCTATCCAGTATCTCTATCCCTCCTCCACACCATCCCTTGTGTCCAATTTCTCTCCCTTTCAGTTCCTTCCCTCCCTAAATCTCATGGTCCATCATTTCTCTCCCTCTCCTCTATTTTCAGACCCATTATTTCTTCATCCCCCCCCCCCCAAAGTTTGGCATATGCACGTCTCTTTGAACACCCCCTTCCCTCCGTGTACTTCTAAACCAGGGTCCCCCCCAAAGGCCTGTCCCCCCTTAAAGGTCTGCCTGTCCCCCCTTGAAGGCCTGCACCCCCCTTGAAGGCCTGTCCCACCCCCTTGTAGGCCTGTCCCACCCCCTTGTAGGCCTGTCCCTCCCCCTTGTAGGCCTGTCCCCCCACCTTGAAGACCTGCCTGCCTGTCCCCCCCTTGAAGGCCTGTCCCCCCCCTTGAAGGTCTGTACCCCCCCAAAGGCCTGCACCCCCCTGAAGGCCTGTCCCACCCCCTTGTAGGCCTGTCCCCCCCCCTTGTAGGCCTGCCTGCCTGTCCCCCCCTTGAAGGCCTGTCCCCCCCTTGAAGGCCTGCACCCCCCCTGAAGTCCTGCACCCCCCCTGAAGGCCTGCACCCCCCCTGAAGGCCTGTCCCACCCCCTTGTAGGCCTGCCCACCCCCTTGTAGACCTGTCCACCCTTGTAGACCTGTCCCCCCTTGAAGGCCTGCCTGCCCCCCCCTTGAAGGCCTGTCCCTTCCCCTTGAAGGTCTGCACACCCCCCCCGAAGGCCTGTCCCCCCCCTTGAAGGCCTGCCTGCCTGTCACCCCCCTCCCCCTTGAATGCCTGCCTGCCTGCCCACCTGCCCCACCCTGAAGGACCGCTCGCCCCCCTGGCCTCCCCGCACCACCTATGAAGCAGCACTACCTATGCTCCCGGCCTTGCCGTTCAGTCCCCACCACCCCCGAAGAACCGCTCGCCCCACTGACCTTCCTGCACCACCTATGAAGCAGCCGCAGCAGGATCGCGACGTCAGCTATCCCTGCGCTGCTTAGGCACTGCTTCCTGTGCCGCGTTCCCGCCCCTCCTCTGACGTCAGATTGAGGGGCGGGACCACGGCGCAGGAAGCAGCGCCCAAGCAGCTCAGGGATAGCTGACCTCGCGATCCTGCTGCTTGCTGCTTCACAGGTGGTGCAGGAAGGTCAGTGGGGCGAGCAGTCCTTCGGGGGTGTGGGGGGACTGAACGGCAAGGCCGGGAGTACCCCTTCAGGGCTGGCACCCGGGGCGGACCGCCCCTCCCGCCCCCCCCTTGGTACGCCACTGCCCCTCAGCTATCTCTTTTCCAGGCTTAAGTGTCCTAACCTCTTCAGTTTTTCATTATTTGAGAAGAGTTCCATCCCCTTTATTATGTTAGTCGCTCTTCTTTGAACTTTTTCTAGTTCTGCTATATCTTTTTTGAGATAAGGTGACCAGAATTCAGTGCTATACGCAAGATGAGGTTGCACCATGAAGTGATAATATGAATATTACTGTTTATAAAACTACAAAAGATGTCAATGGACCCCAAACTAATTTGAATATCTTATTATGCCCCAGCATGTCAGCATTCATTTTCTCATATTTATAAGTTAAACATAAGCTTGCCCACCAAAAAGGAAAACTAAGGTGATCTCAATTCTTACAATTGCGAGTAATCATTTGCATGGCTATCCCGGTCATAATAAGGAAAAGCTGGCATTTTTAGCAGTCCAGGGGGGTGGGAGTGGGAGGGAGGTATATCTTTTGTTATGGTATTATTCCTGATGGTAATGATGGATGGGGTAGGGAATTTTTATCTTTTGTATAGATATGATTGATTATAAGTGCTTGGTTGATTATCATTATCTAATATAATAAAACGGTAAGCCGCGCATGCGCACTTCCTATGCGTGCGCCGGTTTCCGTGAGCTGTAGCGACCCATAGGAAGTGTGCATGCGCGGCTTACGATCTGGCCTGCTCCCTGCCGTATTGCATTTTTTAGTTGAAAGATGCAGCGGTGGCTACTCTCACGATCCCCGCCTGCGTCGGACTTCCGACGCAGGTGGGGATCATGAGAGGAATCCACCGCCGCATGTTTCAACTAAAAAAAAAAATACGGCAAGGCGAGCAGGCCAGACCAGACCGGCAAAAGTCAGAGGTGGAAGCCTAATAGCCCCGGTGGCTGTCGGCGGCTGCAGGCCATGGCGGCTGTCAGCAGCTGCAGGCTGCCGCGTCCAAGCAAGGAGCACGGAGCCACCATGGACCCCAGCGCTGGACATCCTGATCTCCTGTCGGCTCCTCTAAGGAGCCGCACCAGCGTCAGAGAAGGCTTCCGACGCTGGCGGGGATCGAGAGGAGCCGAGGTG
Source organism: Geotrypetes seraphini (assembly GCF_902459505.1). NCBI lineage: Eukaryota > Metazoa > Chordata > Amphibia > Gymnophiona > Dermophiidae > Geotrypetes > Geotrypetes seraphini. The sequence continues at coordinate 98,868,003 of NC_047095.1, read as the reverse complement.
ACACCTCAAGGGGCGGGAAGGGAAGCGCCGAAAAAAAACTCCAGCCGGCTGTAACCGTGTAACCAAATAACAGCCTCCCTGTGAAAAAGAATACTCGCGCTGCAGTAGCTGCTGGCTTTCCCTTCAGCTCGGCTCCCCACTTACAAAAGGAGCCTACAGCGAGCCCTGCCCCAGCTGCCTCCAAAAGTAAGGGACACTTGGCAGGTTCTTTCCCTTGCATTGACATTGAAGAAAATGTATTCGCAGCCCTAGCAACCGACGTAAGCAAAACTAACTGCCGATTTAGAAGGTTGTTTTTTTACAGCAGTTTGCTGGGCAGGAAAAAATACTTGCGGTTTGTTTTGGGTGAAGGGTGTGAGCTGGGGAAGCTGTGAACTATCGTGCAATGATTAGATAAAGGCCAGGGGTGGGTGTGCTGGGGAAGGGGCCCAGGGAGCAATCTTGCTTTCCATTGTGGGGGAAGAAATGTGATTTGTTGGGGACAAGAAATGATATTGCTTTCCTTTTGGGGGGAGGGGTTTGATTTCTTGGCTACAAGAAATTAACTTGCTTTGTTTTAGGGGTAGGGGTGTGATTGTTTGGGGACAGGTAGTATCTTGGACAGGGGAAGCAGGGAAGGGAAAAGTACTACTGGACAGGGGAGAGTTAAAAGTAAGGGACAAAGGCTACTGCTGGACAGGGGGGGCAGAAAAAGGAAGAGAGGCCTCCTGCTGGACAGGGAGAGCAGGAAAGAGGTGCTGCTGGACAGAGGGGGAGTTAAAGCAAAGGGAGAAGGGCTGCTGCTGGATAAGGGGACCAGTGAAGGGGTGGTGGTGGACACAGGGGAAGAAAAAGGAAGGGAGAATGGACAGGGGGAGCAGGCAAGGGGTGGTGGTGGACAGCCGAGAAAAAAGAAAGACAGAAAGAAAGAAATACAGAAACAGGCTAAGGAGAGAGAGAGAAATAAATAAATACAGACACACACCTATTCTAGCACCCGTTAATATAACGGGCTTAAAGACTAGCTTTTATATAAATTGTATTGCACTTTTTGTTGGCATTAAAAACTAAGGGCTCCTTTTATCAAGGCACGCTTTGGGGTTAGTGCGTTGGACATTTCATCACGTGCTAACCCCCACGGCAGCCTAAAATCCTAACGCCTCATCAATGGAGGTGTTAGGTATTAGCGCAGCAGGCGGTTTAATGCGTGGTATTCCATGCGTTAAACCGCTACCACGCCTTTATAAAAGGACCCCTAAATAAAGTTAAAAAAAGAATATTATTGTTTATTTATTTAGTGGGCTTTATTAACCACCTTTATGAAGAGATTCACCCAAGGCAGTGTACAGTACAGCTGGTATAATTCATCATAAAATTTACAATATTGTTTTCTGCATAATAGTAGTAAAAAGAAAAATTATAAGCATAAATACAACAATGAGATAAAGTAAAATTAGCATTCTGAATTAGTTGCAGCTGATTCAAACTCTTTTTGGTTAGACCAGAGCATAGGACATTGCACCTGAGCACCGTGGGAACTAGACTTCTAGCAAACAACATCAGGAGAGGAATAGAGCAGGCTTTAAACTAAGAAGAAGGGGAAAGCCGACAGTCGACCAAGTGTTGACGATTTGGAAGAAGGTATCCCGTGAAGATATTAAGTGGGTAAAATGCTGGGAAGAAACAATGGGCAAAACACAGCTGACTGATCCAGAAGAGGAGGATAAAAGGATCGTAGCACAGGAGAAGAAAATAAAGATCGAAGCACAGGGAAAGGAAATGAAGACGAAACAATACCAGGACTTAAATTGCATATATACTAATGCAAGGAGCCTAAGGAACAAAATAGGGGAATTAGAAGTCATGGCCAAAACTGAGAACCTAGACATCATTGGAGTAACGAAACATGGTGGAAAGAAGAAAACAAATGGGACATAGCACTGCCGGAGTACAAACTCTATCGCGACACAGGTCAGGTCAGAAAGGAGGAGGAATAGCCCTATATGTAAAAGAAAGCATACACTCCATCAGAGTGGACACAGCAGCGATGACCAACAAATTGGAATTGTTATGGGTTAAAATACCGGGAAGGAAAGGGTCCGAGATAAAGATGGCCTGTACTATCATCCACCTAGGCAAACTGAAGCTGCTGATGAAGAAATGGAAGCCGAGATGAAACGAGAATGCAAAAGCGGTAACACTATTATTATGGGAGACTTCAACTATCCCGGGATAGACTGGAGTCTCGGTGCTGGGGCTGATCCTGTTCAATATGTTTGTGAGTGACATTGCTGAAGGGTTAGAAGGAAAAGTGTGCCTTTTTGCAGATGATACCAAGATTTGTAACAGAGTAGACACTGAAGAGGGAGTGGAAAATATGAAAAAGGATCTGCAAAAGTTAGAGGAATGGTCTAATGCCTGGCAACTAAAATTCAATGCAAATAAATGCAGAGTAATGCATTTGGGGATTAATAATCGGGGATTAATAATATGCTAGGAGGAGAGAAGCTGATTTGCACGGACGGGGAGAGGGACCTTGGGGTGATAGTGTCTGAAGATCTAAAGGCGAAAAAACAGTGTGACAAGACAGTGGCTGCTGCCAGAAGGATGCTGGGCTGTATAAAGAGAGGCATAGCCAGTAGAAGGAAGAAGGTGTTGATGCCCCTGTACAGGTCATTGGTAAGGCCCCACTTGGAGTATTGTGTTCAGTTTTGGAGACCGTATCTGGCGAAGGACGTAAGAAGACTTGAAGCGGTCCAGAGGAGGGCGACAAAAATGATAGGAGGCTTGCGCCAGAAGACGTATGAGGAGAGACTGGAAGCCCTGAATATGTATACCCTAGAGCAGTGGTCCTTAACCTGGGTTCGACCGAACCCCAGGGGTTCGGTGAGTCAGTCTCGCGGGTTCAGCGGAGGTCAAAACACACCTCCGACTCATATAGCGCTTCGGTCACGTTCAATTATCTATCAGTTATTCAGTGATTTTGATCAAGACTGATCGTGTACTCGGTTTCTTGATCTATCAATCTGTAACTAATGCCTTATATACATCAATCAATTCCTGATCAAAATTTGTGATTTAACTGATAGATGATTGAACGTGACCGAAGCGCTTATGATTCGTGATGATATGCCCCGCTTGTCCATAATTGGCTGCAGGTGATCATGCAACATCGCTTGGCCTATCTGTGCTGCAGGGGATTTGATGCGCACAGTAGTCGAATTGTAACTGTTGTGATGGTACGTCATGTGATACCTATCTTAATATTTTAATCCCTTACTAACTATGTTGAGCAAAATACGAAAGTGGTCGGACGAATATGTACAATATGGATTACAAGTATAACGGAACATGATGGGAGTCAGCGTCCTAATTGCATGATTTGCAATGCCAAGTTGAGTAATTCTAGTCTAGCTCCGGCAAAACTAAGGGAACACTTCCTTAAGCTGCATGGAGATGGAAAATATAAGAACACAATGCTCGCTGAATTCAAGGTGAAGAGAGCAAGATTCGATGAAAAGGCTACTCTGCCTGTTCTCGGCTTTGTACCCATCAACAAACCGATCCTCACAGAATCGTACGAAGTTGCTTACCTGATCGCAAAGCAGGGCAAACCACACACCATTGGTGAAATACTCATAAAACCAGCTGTGTTGAAGATGGCGAATATCATGCTGGGAAAAGCAGCAGAAGTTCGGTTATTTGAAATTCCTCTTTCAAAAGACATCATCAGCTACAGAATAGAGGACATGAGCAAAGACATCTTGGCTCAAGTAGTTGCAGATCTGATTTCAAGCCCGGAAAAATTCAGCCTTCAACTCGACGAGACCACAGACGTTTCCAATCTAAGCCAGCTTGCAGTATTCGTGCGCTATGTGAAAGACGACGTGATTAAGGAAGATTTTTTATTTTGTAAGCCTCTTACAACAACAACTAAGGCAACTGATGTGAAGAAACTTGTGGATGACTTCTTCAAAGACAACAATCTTTCGTGGGATATGGTTTCTGCAGTTTGTTCGGACGGAGCTCCAGCCATGCTCGGAAGAAAGTCCGGTTTTGGTGCGCTAGTGAATGCCGATGCACCACACATCATTGTTACGCATTGCATTCTGCACAGGCATGCGTTGGCAACAAACACCTTGCCTCCAAAACTGGCAGAAGTTTTAAAAATTGTTGTGGAATGCATGTACTATGTGTGAAATAATGCTCTGAAGCACCGCATCTTCAAGGAGCTGTGTAAAGAAATGGGGTCTGAATTCGAGGTACTTCTGTACCATTCTAACATTTGGTGGTTATCCCAGGGACAGGTGCTGAATCGTGTTTTTGCCATGCGTGTGGAATTAGCTCTGTTTTTGCAAGAGCAGCAACATTGTCATGCAGATTGCTTCAAAAATTCTGAGTTCATTCTCATTTTAGCGTATATGGCTGATATCTTTGCAGCTCTCAATCATCTCAATAAGCAGATGCAGGGTGGTGGAGTCAACATCATCGAAGCAGAAGAAAACCTGAAAGCTTTACAAAAAAAGTTACCATTATGAAAACGACGAACAGAAAACGATAACTTCGCAAACTTTCCCCTGCTAGTCAACTGTGTAAGTAAGATCGTAGATGTATCTGGAATCAGAGATATTTCTGTACCCGCGGAACTGAAGCAAACTATTGCCACACACTTAGATGAGCTTGCAAAGTCTCTCGACGGATACTTCCCTACAAGAGAGTCATATCCAGCATGGGTGAGACAGCCGTTCACGTTTAGTGTTGAGACAACAGATGTTAATGATGAATACCTTGATGAAATCATTGAAATTCAGCAAAGCCAGGTTCAAAAGCAACTCTTCAGAACAACAACGCTCTCAACGTTTTGGTGTCAACAATTGGTAACGTACCCTGTTATTGCTAAGAAAGCTCTGGAAATTTTCATACCGTTTGTTACAACATATCTTTGCGAGCAATCCTTTTCGAGGATGTTGGACATAAAAGACAAGGTAAAGCCGTGCATTTCTGAACTGGTCTCTGAGAGGCAACAGCAGAAGTCACACTGATTTGCAGTAAATTTCATTATTATGTTATTATTATTCGAAATATAGGAGAACTTTTTTGTTTTCAAAATTGATATTATTTTTTTCCCTCACTGTATACCTATGTTTTGAATTTGTAAAAATCATATTTTATTTTTCCAATAAAGAAGGGTTCGGTGAACACGCATATGAAACTGGTGGGGTTCAGTACCTCCAACAAGGTTAAGAATCACTGCCCTAGAGGAAAGGAGAGATAGGGGAGATATGATTCAGACTAGAGAGCTGCACGGGAACGGGAACGATGGGAATCCCGCGGGACCCGCGGGCATCCCGCGGGTTCCCCCTTTGGGTCACGGGGATCCCGTGGGGACGCCCCTAGGGTCGCGGGGATCCCATGGGGATGCCCCCTAGGGTTGCGGGGAACCCGTGGGGACGCCTCCGAGGGTCGCGGGGTTCCTGCGGGGCTGGATGTACTCAGTCGCGCGGCTCTTCTCCCTACCTTCTCTGCTTGCAGCACAGAGCCGAACGGAAGTCTTCCCGACGTCAGCGCTGATGTCGGAGGGGAGGGAGGGCTTAAACAAAGCCCTCCCTCCCTCCGACGTCAGCGCTGACGTCGGGAAGACTTCCGTTTGGCTCTGTGCTGCAGGCAGTGCAGGTAAGGAGGAGAGTAGCCTCGCGGTTCGAGTGGCTACCAAGGGAGGGGGCGGTCCGCCCCGCCACACCCCGCCCCGGTTGCAGCACAGCCGGCCAGGTCCCCTTACTTTTGTGGCACTTCCCCGACCGACCGACAACAGCCCCGGTCCGACAATCCTCCCTGCCCTGTAGCCGCGAATCTAAATTATCTTCTTACAGCAGCTGTAATAAGGTAATTTAGATTCGCAGTTAAGGGCAGGGAGGTTTGTCGGACCGGGGCTGTTGTCAGTCGGTCGGGGAAGTGCCACAAAAGTAAGGGGACCTGGCCGGCTGTGCTGCACCCGGGGTGGTAGAGAAGGAGTGGGGAGAAGGACGCTGAAAGGCCATGGGGAAGACGGGAGGAGGGGGGGAAGGACTCTGAAAGCACTTGAAGACAGAGGAGGGAGAAGGACGCTGAAAGCACATGGGGAATACAAAGGGGTGGAGAAGGACGCTGAAAGGCCATGGGAAGGGCGGGGGGGGGAAGGACTCTGAAAGCACTTGTGGAAGACAGAGGGGGGAGAAGGATGCTGAAAGCACATGGGGAAGACAAAGGGGTGGAGAAGGACGCTGAAAGGACATGGGGAAGACAAAGGGGTGGAGAAGGACACTGAAAGGCCATGGGAAGGGCGGGGGGGAAGGACTCTGAAAGCACTTGTGGAAGACAGAGGGGGGAGAAGGATGCTGAAAGCACATGGGGAAGACAAAGGGGTGGAGAAGGACGCTGAAAGGACATGGGGAAGATGGGGGGTGGAGAAGGATGCTGAAAGGCCATGGGGAAGACAGAGAGGGAGAAGGACGCTGAAAGGACATGGGGAAGCAGAGGGGGGAGAAGGACACTGAAAGCACATGTGGAAGACAGAGGGGGGAGAAGGACGCTGACAGGACATGGGGAAGATGGGGGGAGAAGGACGCTGAAAGGAAATGGGGAAGAGAGAGTAGGGAGAAGACGCTGGCAGGGAAGAAGACAGATGCCAGACTATGGGGGGAGCGGAGAGAAGAAGATGGGTGCCAGACCAATTTGGAAGGGGGAAGAAAGGGAGAGGCACAGTAACAGAGCAAATGGAAGATGCAGAAGGAAGAGAGACAGTGGATGGAAGGAATTGAATGAGAACATGAGGAAAGCAGAAACCAGGCAACAAAGGTAGGAAAAGAATTATATTTATTTTTTTTTATTTTGCTTCAGGATAAAGTAGTATATTAGTTGTGTTGATAAAAATTTATAAACATTAGAGACTCTGGTAGAAACCCATTTGCAAAGTATGTATTCTTCCCAATTAATATTTCCAAATTAATAAAATCTTTTTGCTTATTTGTAAATGGGTTTCTACCAGAGCCTTTAATTCAGTAGCATAATTAAATGAAATAACTATTTCTGAAGTTTATATGGACGGGCGGGGACGGAGGGGATTCCTCGCGGGGACGGGTGGGGACGGAGGGGATTCCTCGCAGGGACGGGTGGGGACGGAGGGATTCCTCACGGGGACGGGTGGGATTCCTCACGGGGACGGGTGGGGATGGGTGGGACTTTGGCGGGGACGGGTGGGATTTCTGTCCCCGCGCAATTCTCTAATTCAGACATTCAAATACTTGAAGGGTATTTTTTTTTTTTTTTTACCATGAAAATTTATTGAAAGTTTATATAATACAAGTTAACGTAGAACATAATCTTTTCCAGAGAAAGGAAAATGGTAAAACCAGAGGACATAATTTGAGGTTGACGGGTGGTAGATTCAAAGGCAATGTTAGGAAATTCTACTTTATGGAGAGGGTGGTGGATGCCTGGAATGTGCTCGCAAGAGAGGTGGTGGAGAACAAAACTGACTGAGTTCAAAGAAGCCTGGGATGAACACAGAGGATCTAGAATCGGAAAATAATATTAAAAATTGAACTAAGGCCAGTACTGGGCAGACTTGCATGGTCTGTGTCTGTATATGGCCATTTGGTGGAGGATGGGCTGGGGAGGTCTTCAATGGCTGGGAGGGTGTAGATGGGCTAGAGTAAGTCTTAACAGAGATTTCGGCAGTAGGAGCCCAAGCACAGTACCGGGTAGAGCTTTGGATTCTTGTCCAGAAATAGCTAAGAAGAAAAAATAAAAATTTTTAAATTGAATCAGGTTGGGCAGACTGGATGGACCATTCGGGTCTTTATCTGCCGTCATCTACTATGTTACTATATTAAACTCAAAATGCGATAGGGAGACCAGATTCCTGGAGGCTATACAGGACTGCTTCATGGATCAGCTTGTCAGAGAACCGAAGAGAGGGAATGCCACTCTGGATCTAATCCTTAATGGGCTAAGAGGACCTTCATGCAATCACATCGATAAGTAAAATTACATAGTGTAACAATCTAAAATAATAACATGCATTCGCCATTACCTTCATTTCAAGGGTTTGTCCCCTAAAAAGCCTTTTCAAGATGAAAGTAGCAGTTTTTTGTACAAATGAGACCTGATATGTGGAATAAAAATACCAGATCTCAAAAATGGTAACACATCTGAGACATGGTCTAAATGCTCATAGTGATGTGATGTTAAATAATGCCGAACACAATGTTGAAGTTGAAAATACTGATATGCATGATGTTCCAAAACTCCATGCGTTAGTTGCAATTCTGAGAAAGATAGAAATCAGTTTTAACCAGGATATCTCTCAATGTAAAAATGCCCCAAATCATCCACTATTTCCAATAAAAAGGACAATTACCAATGGTTACCTCATAAAGGAGTGTCCAGTGTAGTGGACTAATTTTAATATATTTTTGGCTAACTTTCAGAGACCAAATTCTCCTTCCTTAAGTCAGGACAGGATACTTTAACAGCAGTATACTTTACTGACCTAAGGAAAGAAGATTTGACCCTTCTCCTGGAGGGCGCAGAGAATCTAGGGAGTGGAGACTCTTTTGAATATCAGCTATCACCTGCTGTTTTCTCTCTGGAGTGCTTTACAGATACCTGAAAGTGCCTATTGCCAACAGGCACTGGAGAAGGATACCAATTACCATTGGGATCTGGCCCGGGAGATAAGAACGTGCTTCCTCCTGTGGCATGGCCACAGGCATCCAGCCACAAGGTGTGGTTGGAGGGCATACCCTGAGGGGCAGGTCATGTCCCTTATGAGCCCCTTGGGAGCTACTGGAGTAGAAATAGAGATGAATTTAACTTTATTTTTGGTGGATTTTTATTAGACTGTGTAATGGGTAAACGTAAAGGTAAATTTCGAGTCTCAACCCCGGGTACAGTTGGACCTATGGATAAACATTTGACATTATCTGGGACTTCAAAATCCATTGATAAATTTGATTCAATTTCAGGAGCCTCTCTGAGCTCACTAGAATGAACTCCCCCTCCCTCCTGATCTTCCTAGGGGCTTAGAGCCAAATGGCTCACAAGCTGCTTCTTTTGAAGCCTCCGACACCCAGCAGGCTATGGAAATTGTATTTTCTCAGATGCCTCAAGTTTTTCTTGGAACTACTAGCCAGGCTGATGGGCTGGAAGAAAATCCAGAGGAAGTTACTTTAAAAAACTTGTGGACTCTAAATACAAGGATGAAGGCAATGCTGAGAAAGGTTACTAAACATGTACAGGTTTTTTCCAAGGAAGTAGTAGATAAATTGGGAAACGTAGATGCCAACATTGGGAACTTAAATAAATGTACACTTTCTATGGGAACGCAGATATAGAATTTACAGACCTCTATGGTGGCATCTACTAAAGATTCTTTGAATATTCATTATAAGTTAGAAATGAATGAAAATCAGGCAAGAGCAAGGAATTTAAGATTGGTAAATTTTCCATCGACCCATTTGTTATCCCCTAAGATACTTTTGAGAAGGTATCTTAAGAAGATACTTGGGGTAACTAATTCAGATACTATGTTTTCTAACTTTTTTAATATACCCCAAAAGAAAAAAATTTCCAGTAGAAGGAAGAATAGATCAATTGAGTGTAGTAGATTTGGATTTGACAACATTTTTAGAAGATTCTCAAGAATTGATCCCAACCCGCACTACTTTGTTAATTACCTGTGTAAATGAATCAGATAAAGCTTTAATTTTGAAAGTATATTTCCAAAATAAAGAGGCAAAATTTTACGGAGACAAGGTCTTAATATTTCCCGATGTGGCAAAGTCTAGTCAACATAGGAGGAAAGCTGTTTTTGCTTTCCTCCTATGAAGATGAAAGATGAAGATGAAAGCTGTTTTTGCTTTCCTCCTATGAAGATGAAAGATGAAGATGAAAGACATGGTTTTCTGTTAGCATTGACCAGCCTTGTTTGGCGAAATGCATCAGGCATGGTTCCTGGGAGCACCTTGAATATACCTGATTTGAATCTCCTTATTGGCTGCCGATCTTCTTTTGTTCCACGTTGGATTCTTTGGTGGACCGCTTGCCTTGCTGTTTTGTTACAAATTAACATACATGGAGTAGAACATACTAGAGGAGTTACCCATATGTATGTATTTTTATACATACATATGGGTACAGATGGATGACATAGAGTGGGGCAGTTGAGAGGAGTTGCAAACTTGGTTATTAATATAGATTTATGTTTTGGATAGTATTTACAATGCATTTGAACACTTTTATATACATATGGAAAGGATTTAGAGTTAAAGTCCTGGGTAAGTAGGTGGGAAGGGAAGGAAGGGGGATTTGTTCAGAGATGTTTGGGGCTTGAATAGAACTAAAACTGTACACTGGCACTGGTATGATAATCTTTGTTATTTGTATTGAATTTTATAATAAAAGAAAAAAAAGAAATACAAGTGGAAATAAAGAAGTAAATAAGAAAACAGGTATATAAATGTGGGCGTGGCAGGGGATGGGGCGTGGGTGGGATGTGGGCAGGGCAGGGCTAGGGGGCCCAGTGTACTTGTGTGCCTAGGAGCCCTCAAAGAATTAATCCTGCCCTGTCATTAGCAGGGTGGGACGCGTGGGTGTAGTTTTACCTAGTAGAAACCTAGCTGCAGTGTTTTGTACAGTTTGGATCTGTGCAATCATATCATTTGATTAACCCAGGAAGGTTGGATTGCAGTAGTCAAAGATAGTGACTACTGGGGATTAGGACTACATTGGACATTGCTTGGTGGGAGAGGTAGGGTTTGATGACTTGGAACCAAGTTGAGTTTGGCCAAAGCCTTTATAAAGATCCATAGGATCAGTGTTGTCATGTGAAGGCTGGCCTCCAGCCACACATCTAGATATATAAACCCCCCCCATTCTTGGTCAATTCAACAATATTGGTGTTTAGTGTTAGGTGGAAACCGGGGCTCATTTGCTGCAGATCTGTTTATGAGTAGTAGTTCTGTCTTTTCTTTGTCGGCTACTAGGCCATTTGCTTGAAAGCATCCAATGATTTCCCCTAGGCCCATCTCAATTGGGAGGATCATCTGCATATATGTCCAAAATCACATGAAAGATGAACTCAATAAATCAATTGATCTCAAAAGTGCTGGCATAGGAAGCAATACATAGTAACATAGTAGATGACGGCAGATAAAGACCCGAATGGTCCATCCAGTCTGCCCAACCTGATTCAATTTAAATTTTTAAATTTTTTCTTCTTAGCTATTTCTTGGCAAGAATCCAAAGCTTTACCCGGTACTGTGCTTGAATTGCAACTGCCAAAATCTCTGTTAAGACTTACTCCAGCCCATCTACACCCTCCCAGCCATTGAAGCCCTCCCCAGCCCATCCTCCATCAAACGGCCATATACAGACACAGACCGTGCAAGTCTGCCCAGTACTGGCCTTAGTTCAATATTTAATATTATTTTCTGATTCTAAATCCTCTGTGTTCATCCCACGCCTCTTTGAACTCAATCACAGTTTTACTCTCCACCACTTCTCTCGGGAGCGCATTCCAGGCATCCACTACCCTCTCCATAAAGTAGAATTTCCTAACATTGCCCCTGAATCTACCACCCCTCAACCTCAAATTATGTCCTCTGGTTTTACCATTTTCCTTTCTCTGGAAAAGATTTTGTTCTACGTTAATACCCTTCAAGTATTTGAACGTCTGAATCATATCTCCCCTCTCTCCTTTCCTCTAGGGTATACATATTCAGGGCTTCCAGTCTCTCCTCATACGTCTTCTGGCACAAGCCTCCTATCATTTTTGTCACCCTCCTCTGGACCCCTTCAAGTCTTCTTACATCCTTCACCAGATACGGTTTCCAAAACTGAACACAATACTCCAAGTGGGGCCTCACTAATGACCTGTACAGGGGCATCAACACCTTCTTCCTTCTACTGGCTACGCATTTGGGGATTAATAATAGGAAGGAACCGTATATGCTGGGATGAGAGAAGCTGATATGCACGGATAGGAAGAGGAACCTTGGGGTGATAGTGTCCGAAGATCTAAAGGCGAAAAAACAGTGTGACAAGGCAGTGGCAGCTGCCAGAAGAATGCTGGGCTGTATAAAGAGAGGCGTAGTCAGTAGAAGGAAGAAGGTGTTGATGCCCCTGTACAGGTCATTGGTAAGGCCCCTCTCTCCTTTCCTTTCTATTAAAGTCCTCTGTGTTTTTCACTCTTTACTCTCCCTTTCCATATGCAGTCTTTACAAAAGGTTTTACACCCTCACCAAGCTCCCCAAAAGCTTTCTGTGCTGCAAGTGTGGAGTTGTTGGTCAGGTCATTTGTTCCCAGATGGATAACAACATCAGTGTTAAAATTCTTAGTTTCTTCCTTAATTATAGTCTATATTTTCCTGGAACTCCTGGTAGCTGAGGATCCTGGAAGACATTTCACTATTTTGGTCTCCTCGCCTTGTGTTCCAAGGTTAATGCCTCTAATGATGAAATCCCCCAACAGTAATAGTTTTCTGTTTTGGCTTTTTTATTTGTGCTTAGCGCTTGTTCTCTTGAGTTACCTTCATTGGTTCCAGTCCCACCTTCCTTCTGTTTTCTTGAGTATCGCAGTGCACTAGTGGAGCGAAGGAATTCTGTAGAGGTAATATTTGTGAAGGTGGATGTTTCTGTGTTACATGTCGCAGTCTTCCTGAGCCTACTGCGACCCATTTATTCCTGGGTTGTTTTATTCTTTGAGGTAGAGGTGGTAAGTTGGTACGATTTTGTGGAGTGATGGAAGCTGCTTTAATTGTATTCAATTCCTGTTTAAGTTTGCAGAGCTCCTCCTTAATACTAGCAAGTTGAAGACAGATGGGGCAAGCCTTAAGCCTCCAAATAATGTGTCTTGGAATTAAAGTACCACAGTGATTGCATAGAATAAAGGTCATCTTAATTGGTTGTGAAGTGACTTGATTTGAGTAGTCCTGATTATTTGGGTCTCTATATATGAAAAGTGGTCCCTGGGGTTGGTGGGACTATAAGTTTTACCCTTATTCCTATGAAGGGAAAGGGAAAGAGGAAATACGATTTAACAAAGGAAAGACAAGGGTTTATTTTTTTGTGTTTTTTTAAATAAGAGACAGGGAGGAGAAGAGAAATTAAGCAGATATAATGCGGAAAAACAGTGAAAAGAGCAGAATATGAAATGCTGAGTAACTTATCTTTTAGAAGTTCACAGGGCAGCCTTGTTCACAGCACTGTCCCAAAGATAATGCAGTTAACCTTAGAAGTAAATTAGAGCCCCTCCCTTCTCCACCTAATCAGCAGACACAATGGCTAAAAACTAGTAAGTCAGAAATACAGGCTCTATACCACCCTAAAACACAGTATTTTAAACAAAAATGCAGGCTCTATAACAAACAGATACCAAAATCCACAGAGAGAGAAAAACAAAAGAGAGAGAAAAAGAGGGAGCGTCTCTAGCTCCCTCTTTAGCTGCTTTGTTCATGGCAGATTTAGAGGAACGTCTAATTTATCCTCTACCATCTTTCAGAAATGTAAAAATCTGGAAGAGATTTCTTGACGACATCCTGTGTGTGTGGACTTCAACAGAGGAAGAGCTACTGTCCTTTATTGACACTTTGAACAATTTAGATCATAACATCAAATTTACGGCCACTATAAATTACAGAGAGATCCCGTTTTTGGACATTTTGATTATGAAGGGGGCAACACATTTACAGACCTCATTGTACAGAAAACAGACTGACCGTAATAGTATTTTACGGTTTCATAGTTTCCATCCGGATAGCCTCAAAAGAAGTTTGCCTATTAGCCAGTTTTTGAGGCTAAGAAGGATTTGTCATAGAGGTCTGCACGGGAACGGGGATCGCGGGGATCCCGCGGGTCCCGCGGGGATCCCGCGGGTTCCCCCCCTGGCCCACGGGACTCCCACGGGGACGCCCCCTGGCCCACGGGACTCCCACGGGGATGCCCCCCTGACCCACGGGACTCCCACGGGGACGCCCCCTTGCCCACGGGACTCCCACGGGGATGAAAACAACCTACCTAAATTCTGGCGATGCAAGTCTGGCGTCGCGTCGGGAAATAGCCATGTTGAGCAGTGAGCTCAGCACGTACACAGATGAAAGCCTTGCTTGCTGATTGGTCCGGCGGCCCCGCCCCACCGTGCCGCCGGACCAATCAGCAAGCAAGGCTTTCATCTGTGTACGTGCTGAGCTCACTGCTCAACATGGCTATTTCCCGACGCGGGCATTAGGCTGTTTTTTGTCATTTCGGGTGGGGGATGGCAGCGGCAGCAGCAGCCTGAAAAAGAAATCATCCTGGCCGGGTTCGGTGTCATGCTCCGGAGCTTCTACAGCCTTCCTATCTCCCTCTCCCTTCTACCTGCGGCTCTCTTCGGCAACTTAGCAGCAACGATCGACACAAGCTTCTGGCGTCGGGGCCTACCCTCTGCGAGTCCCGCTTGTTTCAACTTCCTTTTTCCACAAAGGTGGGACTCGTAGAGGGAAGGCCTCGATGTCGGCAGCTTGTCTTGATCACCGCTGCTGACGAGTTGCTTAAGAGAGCCGCGGAGCAGGGGGGTGTTGCCAGGTGCAGGTAGAAGGGAGAGGGCCAGATGCAGGACTCGTGGGTGAGGGAGGAGAAGAGAGAGGGGAGAGAAACAAAAGGAAATATTTCATACTGGGCTGGGCCGGAGTGGAGAGAGGGTGGAAAGATTCTGGCTACAGGGTGCATTAACAAAGGAAAAAGGGGGAAAGCTGAAAATGGAGATAGTGACACAAAGAAGAGAAAGGGTAAGCAGGACCTTCTGAATAAGGATAGAGATACAGAGGGGACATGAAGAGGAGGTGAAATAGAGACATAGAAGTAATGCTGAAAAAGTGTGTGTGGGGGGGGGAGATAAAGACATTGAAAGGGCAAATGGTGAATATGGGGTAAAGACAAGGACAGAGACAAATGAAGATTCTGAAAAAGTGGTGAGATAGGGATATAGGTGAGATGGACACAAAGAAGGGTGATGCTGGAAAATAGGTGGAATGGTAATTCTGACAGACACAGAAGGGAAATGCTGGATCAAGGAGAGATGGGGCTCAGGCTGGATGGAATGAGGAGAAATGCCTTGTTGGCCCGGAACTTCCTCTCCTATGTCAGAATTGACGTCAGGGAGCGGAATGCTGGTCAGCGCGACGCTTCTGCAGGGAAAGCTTGGGACAGCGGTGGCTTGGGGACTATTCCCCGATGGCGGTGGCAGCAAACCGAGTGGCTTGGGGGAGGGCACGGAGAAAGAAAGAAAGGGGGCAGACAGAGAGACAGAAAGAAGGGGGAACAGGGAGACAGAAAGAAAAAGTTGGGGGAGAGAATGAGGTCTGGAGGAGAGGAAACATACAGGAGGCTGAAAGAAAGGAAGAAAGATTGGATGCACAGTCAGAAGAAGAAAGTGCAACCAGAGACTCATGAAATCACCAAACAGCAAAGGTAGGAAAAATGATTTTATTTTCAATTTAGTGATCAAAATGTGTCTGTTTTGAGAATTTATATCTGCAGTCTATATTTTGCACTATGGCTCCCTTTTACTAAACCGCAATATTGTTTTTTAGCGCAGGGAGCCTATGAGCATTGAGAGCAGCGCGAGGCATTCAGCGTAACTCCCTGTGCTAAAACCTACTATTGTGGTTTAGTAAAAAGGGAGGGGGTGTATTTGTCTATTTTTGTATTTTGTTACCGAGGTGACATTGCATAGAGTCATCTGCCTTGGGAAATGTATATGGCAGATATCTTTGTTTTGTGTTCAAAAGAAAAGGAAATGCATTTCTGGTTTTATTTCTACAGTGTTGAAGTACTTGTTGGCCCTTGCTGTGACTGGTGGGGATCCCCAAGCACCGCCAGCAGAGGACCTCCTCTAGAGATGGTCAGAACTCCCCTCCACCAAGCGCAGCAGTCGCTGGCAGCATCCATGAGCCACTGAGGTGCCAGCATCTGTGACTCAGGGACGCTACTGCTGCCTGCCAAGCTTGGCAAAAGGGACCCCAGGCCAACTGCAAAGGAAGTCCTCAGCTGACAGTTTGTGGGTTCTCATCAGCTGAGTATTTATATTTTATATTTACATTAGAGGTTCTGGTAGAAACCCATTTACAAAGTATGTATTCTTCCCAATTAATATTTCCAAATTAATAGTCTCTTTGCTTATTTGTAAATGGGTCTCTACCAGAGCCTTTAATTCAGTAGCATAATTAAATAAAATAACTATTTCTGAAGTTTATAGGGAAGAATGGTGACGGAGGGGATTCCTCGCGGGGACGGGTGGGGACGGAGGGGATTCCTCGCGGGGACGGGTGGGGACGGAGGGGATTCCTCGCGGGGACGGGTGGGGACGGAGGGATTCCTCACGGGGACGGGTGGGGACGGAGGGATTCCTCACGGGGACGGGTGGGGATGGGTGGGATTTTGGCGGGGACGGGTGGGGACGGGTGGGATTTCTGTCCCCGCGCAACTCTCTAATTTGTCACTCTCTAGATGAGTTCCGCAGCCTTGCCAAGCATATGAAAATAAGATTTTATCATCGTGGCTATCCGTATGCCACTGTCAAACAGGCGTACAAAACAGCTAAACACGCCCATAGAGAGTGGTTGCTGTATGATGTGGCTAGAGAGGAACAGTCCCAGGACATGGTAGCCTTTGTGCAGGAGTTTTCCACCCTTGCCCACCGGGTCGCAGATATTGTGAAAAAACATTGGCACATCCCTAAATTGGTCATCCCTACTCTTGAGGAATCCCCATTGTGTTCCTATCATAGAAGAAGGAATTTGGGGGAGTTGCTCAATCATTACAAACTTCAGGACAGTGCCCCTAGGGTTAGGGGTAATCATCTCCCCTGTGGGTCATGCCAGTGGTGTGAGTTCACCATCTCGGGGGAGTATTGGACCCATCCCAGCACGGGGGTTAAGTACCAGACAAAGCATAACACTACCTGTGTGTCAGAAAATGTAGTATATGTGATACAATGTCCCTGTCCTATGTTGTATGTGGGCAGAACTACTCGCCCCATACGGGTCCGTTTAACAGAGCACAAATCGAGAGTACACACTCACACAGAATCGTCTCCGTTGGTCCGTCATTGGATCAGGCATGGGCACACGTTAAAAGACCTTAAATGGAGGGTGTTGGACCGGATTACAGTAGATTACAGGGAGGGAGGTAACACTGTTCGGAGGCTTAATCACTGTGAACTCCGTTGGATGTTTGTGTTAGATTCAATGTCCCCTAAGGGGTTAAATGAAACGTCCGATTGGTTAGCTCAAGCTGATCTTTAGGCTGGCCTGTTTTTGAGGTAGTGTTTTAGGTAGGGTCCCTTTAAGAAAGTTCTTTGGGCAGGAGGGTGTTCCCCGGATGAGCTGTCCAGGTGGGTGGTATTTAAATCCCAGAGTGAGTCTGCCTCGGCGTGCGTTTGCAGCCGGTTGGTGGTATACAGTGTATGTTCAAACTTAAATGTAAGTAATCTAAGTTTTGGATGAGGGGGGTATCTGAATTAGATATGCAGAGTTCTCATTTTTGTGAGTATAATGGTTTGTTTTTTTTATTTTCAGCTCCACATGTCGCCTTGATAAAGGACATCGAAACGCGTTGGCGTTCAGGGGAATGATTTTTAAGCTGAAAGCTAAAGCTAAGTAATGTTTACTTGATATACAATATAGCAATTCAAACAGCCATAATAAGCATTAAAGAAATGAGCAATGTAGCCAAGCAAAACTTACCATAAGTTTAAAAAAAATATAAAATATAATACTAGGTGGTGGAGATTCCGTGGGGTTATATGAGGAATTGCTCCCAGCACTCTTTTCTTGTGTGCCGGGCTGTCTGATACCCCTTCCGGTCCTCTTTATCACTCGTTTTTTCTCTCTCTTTTGTTTTTCTCTCTCTGTGGATTTTGGTATCTGTTTTTCATTGAAAATATCTATGCAATAAGAGTGTGGAGTGGTTATGGCTCTATAACAAATCAGTTGCTACCCTAAAACACAGGATTTATAACAGGATTTTCCCTACTTTAGTTACCCTGTGCCACAGGCACCAGGATTTAATTAGAGTTAATAAAGTCTTACCCTTATTCCTATGAAGAGGAAGAGGAAATAAGATTTAAATGAGGAAAGAGAAGGGTTTATTTTTTTGTGCTTTTTGGGGGGTTTTTAAGTAAGAAACAGGGAGGAGAAGATAAATTAAGCAGATATAATGCTGAAAAACAGTGAAAAGAGCAGAATATGAAATGCTGAGTAACTTAGCTTTTAGAAGTTCACAGGGCAGCCTTGTTCACAGCACTGTCCCAAAGATAATACTGTTCCTATCCCTCTCTTCTCATAGGATTCTTCAGCAGAACTCACACCACACTGGAGCTGCCCCTCCCTCCCCTAGTTTCCAAGTTATTTTCTTAGCAGCCTAGAGGAACATGAGGAATAGCAAGCTGAGATGGCAGATCCTAGCTGTACCCCCTGTCTCATCTTCTAGTTGTGCATGGCACATTCCTATACAGGCTGAGGGCAAAGTTTATTTCTGGTTGCTGGTATCCCCTTGCCATTCTACTGTGCTTAGGGTTTAGGATGGAACTGATTCCATCCATGCCCTAGCTCTTCTCTCAAGGGCCAACGTCTCAGCAATATGATCTTTGCAGTGGCTGTTCCACTAGGTGCTAAGCCGCCGATAGGTCTAGGAATCCTGGTAGCACGTCTGGTCTTTAAGGACAGAGTGGTGTACTGCTACTCGTGCCGTCTGAATGCTGAGTTGTCTGCGGAATTGTGATTGTATGAGGGGTCAAGTGTGGCTGATGTTGCCATGCTAGTTTGTCCAGTAGTTAGGATATCCATGGCTGGTTTGCTACAGGTCTGTAGTTGGAGAGGTGTTGTAGGTTTTTGTTGTGACTCTTTGGTATAGGTTTCACGATGGGATGTTTCTGTCTAAGTAGAACTTGTCGGGACTGAAATGAGTCATTGATGAGGGAGAGTGCTTGTGCTCTCATCAGGCAGCTGTGGAGGGAGGGGGGAAGGGCCCGGTTTCACTCTTCTCTGTAATTTCTTTACTCATAATTCAGTGATGGGTTGAAAGTTGTCCATGATGTGTCAAGTTGATCCTTGGTATTTGTCCCTAGATGATGTTGTCATTTTGTCAGTTGTCCTCCTGTAGCTTTCTTCTTTTCTCAGTGCATTCAGTGGCAATATGCCAACCCTTTTACTAGGTGGCTTTAGTGTGGAATGGCTGATGTGGGTGGAAGCGCAGGCACTGAGCTCACCATGTTTCCCTATAGTGAGAGGAAATAAAAGGAAGGACGTGAAGAGGATGCTGTCCTTTGAATAGAGCATAATTCCAAGACCATATAGATACATGCATTGTTCCTACAGCTACATGAATGAATCATTTCTATAGCACTACCAGACTCAAAAATATAAGGAAACAGTCCCTGCTCAATAGAGCTTACACTTGAAACAAGGAAGATGGACAAACAAGATGTCATGGATAGAGTGAAGAGGTTTCATCGGCAGGCTAGTTTGGAGGGCATAGGAGTAGGGTAAGGGGTTGACAGTGAAATCCAAAAGGTGGTTTTCATAGAAACATAGAGTATGACGGCAGAAAGAGGACCGGCGGCCCAAAAAGTCTGCTTGCAAAAAGGACAAACTCAGGTAATTGATTGCAGGCATAGGGGTAGCTAGATGAAAGGACAAATTCTGGATTAGGCAGGGGAGGGGAAGGTTTACTGATCTGAGTAGCAGAGCTATCAGAGAGACGTATAAGGAGAGAGAGAAGGCAGGAGAGATCTAATGGGGCGGCAGAATGAACACACTTGTAGGTCAGCAATAACAGCTTGAAGGGTATGCCATGGCGGATAGGGAGAGACGGTGAAGTGACTGAAAGAGAGGGGTGACGTGAGTATTGGGAGGTTAGTTGAAGATGAGTCAAGCAGCACAGTCTTGCACAGTTTGGGAGGAGAAGAGGCGACCCTGAGGGATACCAAATAGGAGTAGATGACGATACTGTAAGTGTGAGGTAAGGAGAGCTTGGACACGGGAGAAGGTTGTGGGCCAAAGCTAGAGGTGAAATGATGAGGGAGGTGAAGGTAAATGTTCCTGTAGTAAGAGTAAAGCCCACAAAGAGGATAGTGTACATAGAATGTAGCATACCTGAAAAAGTGCATTCACACATCCTTGAATGTGGGCTTATGGGGAGACAGGCACGTCAAGATGTGGATAGGGTTGGCGACGTGGATGGGAGCCCAAGTGGCTAAGCTGTCCTTGTTCCTGTAGTGAGAGAAAAAAGAGTAAAGGACCTTAATAAGAGGCAAGAAAGAGCTCATTTAAAGGTGCCCAAATGTGGACTTGTGGGGTGGGTAGAAGCACAGCCACCGAGCTGACCTTGTTCCTGTAGTAAAAGAAAAGAATGAAGAACATTAAGAGGATCCCATCCTTTGAATGTAGCATCCCAGAAGGAGCACAATCCAACAGTCCTCAAATGTGGAATGTAGGGTGTTGGAGTGGGGAGATGGGGAGACAGGCCTCTAGAGACGTGGATAGGATTGGTGATATGAGTGGAAGCACAGCCACCGAGCTGACCTTGTTCCTGTAGTGAGAAAAAAGAGTGAAAAACATTAAGAAGATCGCATCCTTTGAATGTTGCATCCCAGAAAGAGCATAATCCAACATCCTGGAATGTGGAGTTATGGGGAGATGGCCATTAGGATTAAAAAAGCCTTTTGAACCTACACTAGTCAAGTATATGTGTAGATATTGTCCTGTCAATGTAATCAAGATATCAAGAATGTTCTCTCAGAACCTCCGACACGCACCAGCCATGTGGACACGGGCCAATGGAACAGAGAATCATCATAGTTACATTCTGTTCTCTGAGAACCTGATTTCATTCACATACAAAACACAGGTAAAGCATTTACTCATCTATGAGAATGAAAACAAACAGAACTGCTACTTATCTGAATAGATGGAATGGCCCTCCAAATGCCAGGTGGCCAGGTGGTGTGTGTGATGGCAACACCTCCGACGGATCCATCTCTCTGTAAGCAAAAAGATAAAAAGTCATCGGAAGACCCAAAAAAACATGTGTAAGGGGTTCAACATAGTTTCCCTCCTTAACTCTGGCTGAGTGGAAAAGTTTCCCCTCCCTCATGGACCTTTGAAATGAACAGTGTATGCTGAGCATTCCTGATATAGTCTATTTGACTTATGTGGGAGAACTGAACAAAATACAACTGCTATGCACAGATCTAACCTATGTATATGGCATCATCCGTAGAACGGTGCAGGTCTATTGGTAGCAGGCATACATTTTCATTTCATATCACTGTGGCATACCTACACATAGCTGCGCCATGGATAGGAAGAGATCCCAGCTGCACAGGGTACAACAGGGCCAGCGCTTGGTGTGGAAAAGATGGGGGGACAGAGGAACACATGCTGGCTCCTTGACAAAGCTGTGGGGCCATGGTAACAACTCGGATGCTTCATAGAATTGCTCTCGGCGCCAGAGCTGTAACCGCCATGGCTGGCCCATTGTAAAGGAGAGGGCTAGTTTGTTGACACCTGCCTAGTCCCACTTGGCCACCACCCCCACCCCCAAATGCATCTGTGACACTTACAGGAAAAATGTTCCTCGATGAATCGCTGCCGGACCTGCTTACCACTCCGAGTGGTAGCGTGAGTGGGTGCGGGCCAACAAGATGGATCCGGTGGAAGATCAGGCTGGATTTCAATGGGTACATGGTGCCTCACTGCAATGTTGTGGAGCATGCAGCACGCCAGCACAATCTGGGCCACGGTATCAGGGGAGTACTGCAATGGCAGATGAGATTTAACGTGAATAAGTGTAAAGTGATGCATATTGGTAATAAAAATCTCATGCATGAATACAGGATGTCTGGGGCGGTACTTGGAGAGACCTCACAGGAAAGAGACTTGGGAGTTCTGATCGATAGCTTCATTGACTTGTCGATCAGAACTCCCAAGTCTCTTTCCTGTGAGGTCTCTCCAAGTACCGCCCTGGACATCCTGTATTCGTGCATGAGATTTTTATTACCGTACTACTTGAAAGGGTCCAGAGAAGAGCGACTAAGATGGTGAAGGGGCTGGAGGAGTTGCCGTACAGGGCCTCTTCTCCCTCGAACAGAGGAGATTGAGAGGGGACATGATCGAAACATTTAAGATACTGAATGGAATAGACTTAGAAGATAAAGACAGGTTGTTCACCCTCTCCAAGGTAGGGTGAACAAGAGGGCACTCTCTAAAATTGAAAGGGGATAGATTCTGTACAATCATAAGGAAGTTCTCCTTCACCCAGAGAGTGGTAGAAAACTGGAACACTCTTCCAAATTCTGTCATAGGGGAAAACACTCTTCAGGGATTCAAGACAAAGTTAGACAAGTTCCTGCTGAACCGGAACGTATACAGGTAGGGCTAGTCTCAATTAGGGCGCTGGTCTTTGACCAGAGGACCGCCGCATGAGTGGACTGCAAGACACGATGGACTACTGGGCTGATCCAGCAGTGGCAATTCTTAAGTTCTTATGTTGTGCAGATTAGTGTAGCTCTAAATGTGATTCTATAATAGTTAACTATCTCTTGAACACCATTATACATGCATCTATTTAATCTCTATTCTATAGAGATGGCATTATGCATAAAAGGCTCTATCATAGATATGATAACAGTGACCTTCTTAGAGGCACCCTTAGTCACATCTATTTTTTAATTAGATTTTAATTGGTTAATTAAGTTAGTGGCAGTAAGGCACCTACCGTCACCTAATTTATGGCACACCACACATAATTTGGGCCTAAGTATTCCCATACTACCTTCAAAACATGACAGTACCATAGCCTACCATCTGGAACCATACACAATGAACAAAGCTCATCCAAAATCCATGGTGTAATATTGGGCTCTGCTCTTTCTTATGCCCCTCAAATCTCTAGTCATTGGGCCAAACATCATTAATATGATAAGTCTGTGGTTGATGAGACTTATGAACACTACTTTGAAATACTGGTCCAAATGCTCATTCTTGTTCAGCTAGACTACTGCAACTTCTTATATGTGAGTATAGATGCTAAGCAGGTCTATAGACATCAGCTCATCCAAAATACAGTAGTTAGACTAATCTTCAAGATCAGGAAGTGAGCCGCCAGTGCTGCCAGCAACATTTTACAGAATATCTGATGCAGGCACCAAAGCAGTCCCGGTGTCCGGTGCTGAGAGGGGTCCTTGGAGGCTCCATAAAAGACCAAGGGGTGCTGTGAGGAAGGAGCCCCCAGTGCCACCTGCAGCACTTTATAGAATATCTGATGCAGGCACCGCAGCAGTCCTGGCATCCAGCACTGAGAGAGGTCCTTAGAGGCTCCATAAAAGACCAAGGGGAGCTGTGAGGAAGGAGCCGCCAATGCCACCAGCAGCACTTTACAGAATATCCGACGCAGGCACCGCAGCAGTCCCAGCATCTGGCGCTGAGAGGGGTCCTTGGAGGCTTCATAAAAGACCGAGGGGAGGTCAGTAAATTCTGATCAGCCGAGATTTAAGATGGCTGCAAGAAGCTGAATGTTGGAGAGATGCTCACAGAATTCATCAGTTACCTTTTCTTCTTGACAAACCCGATGCCGAAGCGGAGAGGGAAAAGTGCATCTGGAGCCTAGATGTGCTCGAAGACCCCCCCACAAGTAACTCTGGTTGATTTCTTAAGGCGTTTTAGCCAGGAGTCAGCACAGTCAGGGAATTGCCCGCTGGAGCCACGGGCTAGGAGTGAGGCTGCCATGAGTCTCCTTGGGCTGGAATCGACAATGAGCCCTGATGCTAGAACTCCACCCCCTCAACCACAGAGTGCAAGATCGCCGCAGGAAAGCAGTCAGTCCGAAGAGGCAGACTCTATATCCCGGGAGGCTGAATCGAGCGAAGCACTGGAGAATATTCCTGTGGTTAAGACAATGAGGGACTATGAAAGACAAGACCAACATGGGAAAAAGACGCTGGGAACAGTACAAGCTGGATTAATGAATGCAAGTATATTTTCATTGCCTAAACGTACCAATGTTACCTTAGACTTTATGGGATTTAGTAACTGCACTTGGACAGACTTTGTCACCGCAAATAAAAGATTTAGACAATAAACTGTTTGAACAAAGGGAGGAATTAATTAGATTTAAACAGGATATAATGGTTGTAAAGACTAACGTAGAAAAAGTCGAAAAAGAGATATTGGAAGTAAAGGAAGTGCAAATGACCCTAATTAGAGCTAATCTCAACTTAAGAAGAAAAATGAAAATAAATAATATTAGAATATTGAATTTTCCAAAAGTACCTTTACTCTCTGCTAAAGAAGTTTTAAAGAAATATTTTGTGGAAATACTCAATGTTCCAGAAGATAATTTTCCTCTCTTTTCAAAAATCTATTATCTTCCTACAAAAACCTCAGAGGAGCGGCGTCAGGTAGAGGGCGAACAAATGGATTTAACTACTATCCTGGAAACTTCAATGAAGGAGGTAGCTAGGCCAGCTATCTTACTAGTTACAGCTGTCCTGCTATCTGACAAGAATTGGATTTTAAAGTTATATTTAAAAAATAGACATAAAGAATTTTTGGGACAGAGAGTTCAAATATTCCCTGATGTGAGAAAAGAAACCCAGAAATGCAGAAAACAGTTTCTGCTTCTTAAATCTGGGGTTAATGCAATGGGTGCTTCATTCTTATTATGATATCCATGCAAATGTATAGTAAAGTATAAATCTTCTAATGATGTATTTTTTGAACCTTCACAGCTAACAGGCTTTCTCTCCATGAAGCGTCTTGAAGGAGAGATAGTAACAACTTAAGCTAAGTAGATTGCTCCTGTGAACCACTTTCAGCTATCCACCTAATTGATAAAATTGTTATACTTATTTTATTTTCACTCAGATTACCATCTTGAATCCTTTATATGGGACTTTAAAATTGATTAAGCAGCAAAATTATTTTTAAATCTTTACTTTAGTTTCTTCTTTATATATCTGCTGGTTGTCTTGATCATACACTGTACAAGAAGTTATTCTTGATAATGTGTTCAATAAAATGATAAACAATTTAAAAAAAGACCGAGGGGAGCTGTGAGGAAGGCACCACAGCAGTCCCGGCATCCGGTGCTGAGAGGGGTCCTTGGAGGCTCCATAAAAGACTGAGGGGTGCCGTGGAATGCGGCCCGCGGTCATGTGACCGAAGGGGTATGACCAAAGGGGCAGGATATGCCCCTTTTAAGCTCCTTCGGAGCCCTAGAGGAACAGAGGACAGGAAAGTATTTCCCTAACGGAATGGGGAAAAGAAAGGCAAAGATAGTTTTATCTTTGCCTTTACTAGGGCCATTGGCTCACCATTTCCAGTTTTTAACACCACCAACATTGGGGAACAGAACGGTTCCATCTCCTCATACTGCATCTCTCTCCTCGGGCGAACTGTCCCCACCTCTTCAACTAGTAATGAATTCTATGGGGAGCTCTGTATCTGCTCCTGAAGAGGAGACAGCTTCATCTCTAGAATCAATAATTATACCAAATGTGAGTACGGACATGCAACAAACAAATATATCTTCCCAGGGAAGGAAAACTTTAACTCTGGTCCATATGGTGATAGAGTCAAGTCAAGTCTCTATGCCTAAGGAAAAGGTAATTTCTCTTAATGATATCTGGCTGGTTGTGAATAGGATTGAGTCCTCATTACAGAGCACTGTTATTAATCTTTGCCAATTTTCATCTGATATAACAGTTAAAGTAAAAGTACAACAAACTCAGTTATCTTCACTTACATCTCGATTAGATAAAGTGGATAGCTCTGTAGAATTTTTGCAAAAAAACTGCTATTTCTAATATCAAAGATAATTTATCTTTACATAATCAAATGGAAAAGATGGAGAATTTGGCAAGAGTAAAAAATCTTAGACTATTAAATTTTCCTATATCACATTACTTGGCACCTTTGGAACTCCTGAAGATGTATATGAGAGATGTTTTACAATATACTCAGGTGGAATCATTCACACCTGATAACTTATATTACATCCCCAGGAGTACCAAGGAAACTGGTGAGGAAGGAGAACTGGATACAATTGTGGCTCCAGATAGTTTAAATGTTTCCCAGTTTTTAGAATCTTCTAAGGATTTGATTACCAAATGAGCAATTTTGTTGGTGATATTTAAAACAGAAATTGAAAAACAACTTATACTTAAATTGTATTTTTTGAATAAACAAGCATTGTTTTGTGGACAATTAATGATTTTTCCTGATGTGTCAAGGCAGACACAGCTTAGGAGGAAACTGTTTCTACAGTTTAAACCTAAAGTTATCGCTGTGGAAGCTTCATTTTTTCTTAAAATTCCCTTGCAAATATCTTGTAAACTATAAAGCTGATACATTTTTTTTGTAGATCCATTGCAATTGGAGAATTTCTTGATTGATGAGGTTACACTGAAAATTTCAGATACTAATGTAATTGTTGAAGAAAGAACCCCCAGAGACCCAAATATAGAAAAAAACGTAAAAAAATTTTTTCGAACGTTCACATGTTGTTATAGGAGGCTTGTGATCCCTAAATCAGTGTTTTTTTTTTATTTTGACATTTTAGTAACTTTTGGGGAGGATATTGTAAAATTGCAACGCTGGGCCTGTAAGGTAGCAGAATTTCAATAGTGTCACTCTCTCTCTGAACACATGTAAGGAATAATTAAAAGTTTATTTGTACTTTACAGCTTATAAAGACCCACCTAAGTTTATGTATATACACAACAACAATAGTATAATAAAGAAAAAAGTAATTTTTATTATCAATTTAATACAAAAAATGAGTATCATATAAAAACGCAAATTTTTCCCTGTGAAGCGCCCATTGACTTCTATCAGCGGTAATCAAGAAATTTCGTGTTTTTGCACAAAAAATTTCATGTTAGCGCAAATACGGATAAAAACGGCCACGCTATGAAATAGCACTTGTGCTATCTTCATAGCACGGTTTTGTGAATCGAGCCCTATATGTGCATGTTTTATTTGTTCATTTATTCAGTTATGGTAGTTCCAAAAACAGTTATTTTGCTCTGAAAAGCACAGGCGAACATTGCACTTCCTGCAAAGTGTGTTGGTATAGCCTTTTGCACAGTGTCGGCACCGTCCTCTATCGGCTTTGATGGGAAAAATGTCCTTGCAATCATGTCCTTGCAAACTTCCTTTGGAGGGTGTGCATTTGACTTTTTGGCTGTCATGGCAGCTGAAGAACCTCCATCATCTGTAAACTGCCTCTTTTGGGAAGTCAAGGTGCCCCCTCTTGATGAAACTGGGCTTGCAGATGGTCGCCCTCGCTTTGACACTGACCCAGCCGTTCCGATCAGGATAAGAGAAGATGCCAACTGGGCCTGAAACATTCTCCTGTTTAGCATCTGTTTCTTTGGGATATCCAAAGCTTTGCAGTCCCTTTTGTACAGGAGCCAAGCATTGATCACAGCTAGGTTAATGGTGTGCCAGAAGATGTAAAGGTACCAGCGGTAGGACTTCAGTGGAAACTTGTATTTTGCTGCAAATGAGTCTAACAAATCCACTCCGCCCATGAATTTGTTATAGGCAGCCACGATATAAGGCCTCTCAACTTCAACAAATCTTTTGGCAGTTTTGTCCCAGCGTTGAATCTTCTCCACTGGTTGTGGGCCAGCAAAGGAAGACACAAGTGTAACCTGTCTGTTGTCAAACCATTTCACAGAACAAATGTTGTGATTTGACTCCACTCTGACATCAAAGCTTCCTCTT
The DNA here is from genome assembly GCF_902459505.1 of Geotrypetes seraphini. NCBI lineage: Eukaryota > Metazoa > Chordata > Amphibia > Gymnophiona > Dermophiidae > Geotrypetes > Geotrypetes seraphini. The sequence continues at coordinate 98,840,219 of NC_047095.1, read as the reverse complement.
CCCTTTTTCTTCAAGCTTTTCTCATCCTCAAGATTACAGTTTGGAAGGCGCACTTGTCTGGTTGTTCCTGTGTAATGAATTCCACAATCCAGCAGCCTAACTATCAATGGGATGCTGGTGAAAAAGTTGTCTGCATAGATCTTGTAGTTGTGACTATGTGGAAGTGTGGAAGCAAGTTTCATCACAACATCCCCTGATAGTCCAAGTTCAGATCTTGCCCGTATTCCATTCACACTGCCTTGGTACACATCAAAATCACAAAGTATACCAGAGATTCCAGTCCTTGCCCACAGCTTGAACCCCCATGGGTTTTGCTTGCCACGCATGTACTGTTTGATGCTGCTGAATTTCCCCCTGAAAGGGATCATCATTTCATCAACAGAGTTATGTTCTTCAGGGACCACTTTTAGGCATTTCTCTCTGAAAGCATCAAGCCATGGTCTGAGTTTCCAGAGTTTGTCACTTTTTTGTTCCATCTCAGACACGGTTAGATTGTTCACAAAATGTAATGATGTCAACAGAGACTGGAATCTGTTTCGTGACATTACATCAGCGACAGGACTGTATCTTGTGTCTGCTTCCCAGTACATACGGACTCCAGGCATTTGGACAAGACCCATCTTCAGATACATGCCAATCATCTGCTCTATTTCCTTTGTGTTTGTGTTTATAGATGATCCTTTCTTCTGAAAACTGTACTGATTTGTGTTATCTGCCAGAGCGTTGATCATATCTTCTGTCACAAACTTCTGAAAGTACTCCAGTGGTGTGCAGAGGGAATGGACATCATTACTCCAAAGCAGGCAACAGGGTTGTATGACTTCATGGCCAGATAAACAGACCTATTTACACATTCAACTATCCAATGGTGTTGCAGAACTGAACAATAGGTTCTATTAGTAATGTACATGAAGTTTTAAAAAGAAAAAAAATGGGGGAGGGTTTATTTTGTAGCCTTAAATGTGATGTTGTAATATTACAACACTGGTTCTCAGGGGGTAAAAGTGCAGACAAAACCTTGCTATCACTTTGACCCACTGTTGTAAAATTACAACATAGAAATAACCAGCTCTAAATCTCTTAAAATCAGTATATTCAATGATGTCATAAAATCTGCATGATCTACACATATTAATGATCACATAAAAAAAATATTTCAAGCTTTTTACTTACTTTAGTCCTGATGTATCCCGTCCAAAACAACAAGATGATATACTCCAAAGCAGGCAACAGGGTTGTATGACTTCATAGCCAGATAAACAGACCTATTTACACATTCAACCATCCAATGGTGTTGCAGAACTGAACAATAGGTTCTATTAGTAATGTACATGAAGTTTTAAAAAGAAAAAAAATGGGGGAGGGTTTATTTTGTAGCCTTAAATGTGATGTTGTAATATTACAACACTGGTTCTCAGGGGGTTAAGGACATAATGGATTTGGTCATTTTGCCTGTCAAAAATGAGTGTAAATGTTTTCTTTATAATTTTTATTGAACTTAAGGTTGTACTGAGTGGCCCTTGTTAATGTGGACTTGGCATAAGTCTTAATTAGAATTTTAAGTTGTTTCTTTGAACTGTTTTCCTTTTGCTTTTCCTGATTTTTGTTATTGATGTAACAAATATTAAAAATATAAATAAAAAAAAGATCAGGAAGTTTGACTACGGGCTGCAATTCAATCGCTGTTGGCCAATTCTCTGGCCAATTCTTTAGCAGTAATCGATGCACTATCAAGTTTGCATGCAAATGATTTTAATGGAGGTGCAAATCATTTGCATGCAAATATGATCAATCAGTCATTCAATGAACAATTGATACATGTGCAGATCCTTTGACATATGCGCAGAGCCCTAAAAGCAGTGACAGGGGAAGCAGCCTACTGTCACTGCTGTTAGGACTTCTGTTTTGTTTTTTTAATGGCACAAATGTGCATGTGTTAAAATGCACAATTTGTCCCATTAAAAACAGGAAAAAATCCCATGCACCATGCCCTCTCACCCTGCAATTGCACCCCTGAACCACCATCCACCCCCCAAGCCCAAAGAAATGGCAGAAGGGATGCCCACTCCCTCCTGCCATCCTGACTCACCCCCCACAAAAAATGCAGGATGGATGCCTACTCCCTCCTGCCACAAAGTACCTCCTGCAACCAACCCTTAACCTCCCCCCATAAAAAATGGCAGGAAGGATGCCCAGTGCCTCATGCCACCATAGCCCCACCCCCTCCCTCCCCCACCTCATATCTTTTAAGTTGGGAGCAGGAAGGGTGCTCAGTCCCTCCTGCTCCTCCGATATTGCAATTTACAATGCTGAACCTTAGGCCCCCCTCCCTGGTGCATTATGTGATGCATGGGGAGGGTCCTAAGACTGATTGGTTCAGATACCTTAGGCTCCTCCTCCTTGTATCCAGGATACAGAGGGAGCCACAAGATGCATTGGGGAGGGGCCTAAGGCCCGGCATTGTAAACAGCAACATCGGAGGAGTAGGAGGAATTATGCACACCTCCTGCTCCCAAATTAAAAGGTACAGGGTAGGAAAGGATGGAGGGAGTAGGGGCTCCAGTTACAGAAGGGAGTGGGCATCCCTCCTGCCATTTTATTCTTGAAGGGAGGATAAGGGAAAGTGGCGTACCTAGCATATGTGACACCCGGGGCCCATCATTTTTTGACATCCCCCATCTGTACGAAAAACATGATTTTTAGTAACAAGCCACACATAACACTTGAGTACCTAGGAAAAGGCAACATCTTACATACTGCAGTGAGCAGTATAACATCAATACACCCATTGTAAAACTAAACTTGCCAGACTAGTACAGATCAATCCTGCAGTCAATCCTAACAAAAAACCATGTCTTTCAAACACACAGAATACAGAAAACACCTTCACCTAGTATGGAATATGTAATCACAAACTTACACATCCCTCTTTTACAAAACTGTAGTATGGATTTTAGCCACTGTGGTAACAGCTCTGATGCTCATAGAATTCTGAGCATCAGCGCTGCTACCACCACGGCTGGTGCTAAAAAACGCTCCATAGTATTGTAAAAGTGGGGATAAAATAGAAATACATAGACATAGGTTAAATTGAACCAGTAAGAAGCTGGACTCTGCACACAGTGCACCACAGAAACAGTGACACATGTCTCCTAAAGCAATAAATAAATAGAAATTTTTTTTCTACATTTGTCTTCTGTGGTTTCTGCTTTCCTCATCTTCTTGTAACTCTCTTCCTTCTATCCACTGTCTGCCGCCTCTCTTCCCCTATATGGCATCATCTCTCCTTCTATGCTCCTTCCAGAAACTATATGCCTCCCCCTTCCATCTCTCCTTTCACCCCCATTGGTCTGGCATCTCGCTCCTCTCCTTCCCTCTCCCACACTTCTCCTCTGCAATCCCTTTCCCTTTTTTCCTTAATTTTCCTTATCAATTTATTTTCTGCATATGTCTAGATTACGTTCTTACATCAATGTCCTTTTTTACTGTCTACCTAAAGCTTGCCACCTCTTTCCCTCACCCCTCCAGTGTTTCCCTAACTCAATCCTTTTCTCCCCATCATGTGCCCTCTTTTATTTATCCCCTCCTTCCATCATGTAACCTCTTTCTCCAACCCTTCCAGTAGTACCTTCTACTCTCTCTGTCAACTTCCATCCAGTGTTTGCTCCCCTCTACCATCCAATGTCTGCCCTTTCTCTCACCATCCACCCCTCTTCAATCTGAATCTGCCACCTTTCTCTCCCTCCAATATCCTTCCCCCTTATATCTCTCCCCTTTCTCTATACATCATTTCCATCAGCACCACCCTTCCATACCAGCAGTCCTGCTCCTTTCTCTCCCTTCATGCAGCAAGGTCCCATGATGACTGTAGCTGCCGGCTGCCAGTCCACCCCACTCCGATGTATTTGCTTTGGAGGGAATTCAGCAGCCGCATGCTGGAAGGTCCCGCGATGACTCGTCTGCTGGCTCTGCTCCAGAAGAAGTAAGTTACATCAGAGGGGGTGGATCCGGCAGACACAGGGAGTTGTGGCAAAGTTCCGCAATGACTGCGTCCGCCGGGTCCACCCCCTCCGAAGTAACTTACTTCTTCCGGAGCAGAGCCGGCAGATGAGTCATTGTGGGACCTTCCTGCACCTCAGCGCAGCTGCCGACTCTGCTGCAGAAAAAGTAAGTCAGAGGTAACGTGACCATTTATTTTTTTCATCAAAAGAGGACATCTATTAATTGACTGTGTATCCTTTCTTTCATTTCTTTCTTTCTGCACTCAGGCCCAACAATTGTCCCCTTCTATTCCCTCCCTCCTTCCTTCCCATGTTCTTAGTGCCCCCAATGCCTCCTTCCTGTGTCCATGGTGCCCCCAGTGCCTCCTTCTCGTGTCCTCAGTGCCCCCAGTGCCTCCATCCTGTGTCCTTAGTGCCCCCAGTGCCTTCTTTCCGTGTTCTTAGTGCCCCCAGTGCCTACTTCTCGTGTCCTTAGTGCCCCCAGTGCCTCCATCCTGTGTCTATAGTAGCCCCAGTGCCTCTTTCCCCTGTCCTTAGTGCCCCCAGTAGGTCCTTCCCGTGTCCATGGTGCCCCCAGTGCCTCCTTCCTGTGTCCTTAGTGCCCCCAGTGCCTCCTTATGTCCCCCCACTGCTTCCAGATTTTGTCCACCCCCAAAGCCAGCCAGCCTGCCTACCTATCTCCCTCCCTCCCTGCCATGCTAAAGCCAGCAAGCTTGCCTGTCTACATCCTTCCCTCCCTGCCATGGAAAAAATGCACCTCTCTTCTTTCTTTCCCCCGGTCCGCACCACTGCTATCTTACCTTCCTGCTGCTGTTAATCGCCAATGTCGGAAAGAAGACTTCTTGTCAGCGATTAGCAGCAGCAGCAGCAGCAAGATTGCAGCGACGCAGACCGGAGGAAAGGAAGGGTAGGAGGACCCATACCTGGCAGGAGGGCAGGAGGACTCGGACCTGGTTGGCTGTGCACCCCCCAAGCCGTGCACCCGGGGTGGACCCCCCACCCCCCTTGGTACGCCACTGGTAAGGGATGGTTGCCATTAAAGACCATTTTGCACAGGGGGTGGGGTGAGTCAGGATGGCAGGAGGGAGTGGTCATCCCTCCTGCTGTTTTGCTGCATGGAGGGTCAGTCACAATGGCAGGAATGAGTGAGCATCCCTCCTGCCATTTGTTTTAGGTTTGGGTGGGTGCCACATTTGTTGGGGGGTCATTGGGGAGGGCTATCAGTGGTGGGGGACTTTTTTCATTTTCTTTATGGGACAGATATCTTGCATGTGTAAAAATCTAGGCAGACCTGTCAGTAACACAGTTACTGACAGGCCTACAGCAATTGATTTTTACAATCACTAAAACCTGATGCAAAACTGCCAAGCAATGTTAGTGCATCAAGCGCTTGGCTATTTTGCATGGGGTTTTAGCTAATTTGCATGGCCGGATCAGAAAATGGATGATCAAGGGGAAAAACATGCAGTGGGCCATTTTGTGCATAAGGTCAGTTATCAACGATTGTCGCTAAAGCTGTGAATACTGGTTTAGCGATGATCTCTGACTTTAGTGCATTCCCCAGTTTGTAACAGAGTACTGGCAGAGCCTCCACTGGTTACCCATGGCCTCCAGGATCTCCTTTAAAGCATCTTACATCTTATTCCATATCCACAACAATTACTCATCGGAGGAACTTATTCAGCTATTCTCCAAACACTATTTCACATCAACCTGAATCACCAACAGATCACAAATGATCGTCCCTTCACCAACAGGATTCAAGTACATATGGTGCTATCAATACATGGAACCAGTGGTGTACCTAGCCTATGTGACACCCGGGGCCCATCATTTTATGACACCCCCCATCTGTATGAAAAACATGATTTTTAGTAACAATCCACATGTCATATAAGAGTGTACCTAGGAAAAGACAGCATCTTACATACTGCAGTGAGCAGAACAACATCAGTACACCCATTATAAAACTAAACAAGCCAGACTAGTACAGATCAATCCTGCACAGTCAATCCTAACAGAGGGCCATGTCTTTCAAACACACAGAACAAAGAAAACACCTTCACTTAGTATGGAATATGTAATTACAAACTAACCCCTCCCCCTTTTACAAAACTGTAGTGTGATTTTTAGCCATGGTGGTAACAGCTCAGACTCTCATAGAATTCTGAGCATCAAAACTGTTACCACCACGGCCGGTGCTAAAAAATGCTCTACAGTTTTGTAAAAGGGGGATAAAATAGAAATACATAGACAAAGGTTAAATTGAACCACCAAGAAGCTGGACTCTGCATACAATGCAATACCACAGAAACAGCGATGCATCTCCCCTAAAGCAAAAAAATTAATAAATATAATTTTTTTTCTACCTTGTCTTCTCTAGTTTCTTCTTTTCTCATCTTCTTGTCAATCTCTTCCTTTTATCCACTACCCTCTCTCTGCCCCTTCTATATGGCATCTTCGGTTCATAGTCAAATGCGCCCAAGACAAAGGCGCATGGACAAATGGGCGCGGACAAGTGAGCGCAAGACAAGTGAGCACAAGGCAAATGAGCACCAAGACAACTGAGCGCCATGACAACCGAGCGCAAGACATTTGAGCACAAGACAATTCAGCGCAAATCATTTTCATTAACAAGCACGAGCGGGACAACTGAGCGTGAGACATCTGAGCGTGAGACATCTGAGTGTGAGACATCTGAGCGCAAGACATCTGAACGCCGGCAAGTGAGCTTATAGTTGTTATGATTAAATAATTAAATTATTATAATGATAAAAATGCATTTGCACACCATAGTATCAGTTCACGTTTGACCCAGGTGCTTTTGTTCCTTTACCAGACATGCATTGAAAGCAGTGCATGCACATAGATTTCATATTCATTGGGGACTTTGAGACCTGTTATAGTGTAAGGTAAATGGGCATAGTGGGTTTCTTCAATGGGTTCATAGTCAAATGGATGGAAGACATATTGTGCTTTCCATATTTTGTTCTGATGCCCCTAGTCTGATGCCTGCAGTGTCTATTCATCTGATCCAAGCTAATCTGATCCATCCGTTTTGTCTCCCAGTTCATAGTCAAATGCTAATGTAACCAGGCTAATGTAACCAGGCTTCCTACTAGAGGTGTGTAACATTCAGCAAGTTATGTTATTTTCATTATTCTAAGTTTCATGATTTCTAAGTTTAGCACCTGTAATCATTTATTTGTGTTTGTCTTGCAGGATATGTTTGTTGTATGAATTCTAAAAATGTGTTAAAACTAATGGCTAAGTACATTTGCTTAATAATCTTTACATGACAGAATATATGTTTAAAGTGTGTTCATTATCTTTTTTTAAAAATCTATTCATTTTCAAAATTACAATACGTATGTTAATATGTTAAAAGAGAATAATAACTAATTTGTTGAATGGCAACCTCAGTCATTATAAGTCATTAGAAGTTCTTTATCTCATTGTACTTTTTAAGGTTAAAATAAAATAAATTCTGGACTCAGTAGTTGTATTATAATGTATTTATTTCTGGTTAACTCTGTCATTTAACAAAGCATAATAAGTGAACATATAGAATGGACAAAATAGGTCCCCCAGGGCAAAGTTAAATGCAATGTAAGTATTAATGAACACAAGTAAACATGACGTGAACAGTGAATAATAACATTGAATGATAAAGAGCATTATAATGAGTTTGAAATTGAAAAGACAATTACATGGTCAAAAAATAGGCTGCTGATGTGGGCAAAAGCCTAAATTCACAGAAAGAGAAGTATTCTGTATGCTTTAGGTATATAATAGTTAAGCCTTGAGCTTTAGCTTCAGTGTTTGAACTGGAGGATGTAAAAGATTATATACATAGATACATACTTAAATATAGTACATATATACATATAGAGTACTTCTTGTTCAATGAGAAAGTATTGTTCCCCATCAAGCACAGGAACATTGTAGAAATGGACAGGGAGTGGAGGAAACTCTAGTGCCTGTTCAACACCAGTGCTTTGACTCTTTGGCTCTCATTCAGTCAGTGTATGTGTTGAGCAGTAGTGGCTCGTGACCAGTGGGGGGTGATGTTTATGGGATGGTAATGGAATGGATATCAGAACATGATAGTGCAGTATTAAGTGCCTGTTTCTCGTAAGATTCTGGGTAACTCTAGTTAGATACAAGCATATGTGTCAGTTAAGGCCACGCCCAATAGAAGCGTACGACAAACTGGTGAATAAAAATCTGAATATGAATGAAACTAAAGCCAGAAAAACACACTATAGATTAATATATGGGAAAGCATAATAATATTCTTTTTATGTACTTTGCTGTTAGGCTAGATCATGGAGGAAATCAGGATGTGCATGGACTCCATTGACTTTCTGTCAAGTCTTTGTTCAGAGTTTTTCCCACTCTCAGCATCATGGTATTAATTGATACCAGATGTGCCTTAGGCTGGCTAGGAAGATAACGTGTCCTAAACAAAGATATAAAATGCATTAAATATGAATGGCCGAGATATGAATGAAAATTATGAATGAATGAAGGGCCCGAAAGTATGTGATTGTGTGGCTGTGTATTGAACAAAAGAATGGGTTTTGAAAAAACATATTATATATATTTGCAACCTAAAGAAATTCAAAGGGCACAACATCTGGAAATTAGCAGTCTCTATCATAGAGAGGGGGAAACCAGCCCTTCCTCCTCCTTTTCTAGGAAGGCTTCTGTGTAAAGACAATGAAATTTGAGATTGTCAGCTCATGGAGAGGGCTGAGAACATTTCAGCACCTATTCAAATTTCTCTTAATACACTTTTTTGGAAAGGATAAAAAGAATATTGATTGAAAATGTTATAAAATGTAAATGTATATTCAGAAATGAATATAAGCAAACAAATGTAATTTTCTGAAACTTTTTTCTTTGTCTAACTTTAAACACCTCCTTTGTTAATTTTTATTGGTTGAGAAACTGATGATGTCACACTGAGCCAAAAGTATATAATAGAGGGTCTTGAGATCTTAAGCTGAGCTCGTTATCAGAAGGCCAGCATTTGGCAACTATAACGACCTCCCACTAATGCAACTGGCCTTGGGATGTCCATGATAGCACAATAGCAACAATAAAATTGATTAGAGTCTTGCATTGGGGTCACATTTCATATTTTTTTGTTATTTACACTGAGCTTAATGAGTGCACGTCTAAAGTCCCTTGCTCAGTGTGTGTGCAGCATGAGTCACATTAGTGGTCGCTGCAATAGGGGTGGTTGGTGGTGAGGGGTTGGTCCCAAAATCATGGGTGGAGCGACGGAGGGGATAGAACAGGTGGGACACCTGGTGGGGCTTTGAATGGGAAGGTGGGGTTGAAACAGAGGATAGGGTGCGAGAGGAGGTAGATGCTAATATATCTGCAATGACAAAGAGCATTATAAGCAGTTAGAAATTGAAAAGACAATTACATAGTCAAAATATAGGCTGCTGAAAGAGAAGTATTTTGTTTAACAGAGTACTCGTTCAATAAGAAAGTATTGTTCCCCATCCTCACTGTCATCTGAAAAAAGAAAAAGATAAATGCATGTAATGTCTGAAATATATGTATTGAATGAAGAACTGTTAATGCTAAAAAAAAGTTATTAGTCAACAGAGATATTATGACTGCAAGGGCAAGCAAAGGAACATTATAGAAATGGACAGGGAGTGGAGAAAACTCCAGTGTCTATTCACCGCCAGTGCTTTGACCCCTCGCTCAGTAAGTACCTATTACATTTATATAGTAAAAAAATATAGGAGTGGGAATACATACCACGCTCCACTGTGAGGTCTTTGAACCCCTTCATTATTGGTGATAATGGAGTGCATTTGGGGAGTGGGATTTTATACCTCCTGAAAAAGATTATTTTCATGCTATTACTTCAGGAGACCTGTTTATCTGTTTTATTAATGGTTATACAGCAATCACATTGTTAGGTTATGAAAGGAAATTTGATCACATAACAACTATCCTGTCATGTACATGAATATCCCTGCCACCTCCTGGAACAGGTGTAGTATGTTGCCCACAACCATATTCAATTTTTGCACCACTGTCTGAATATCCTCTGCTGTTACAGACCTGGGGCAGAGGATCAGTGATTGTAGCAGCATGAGGGGATGAACGAGAGCATTTGTGGAGAGGGATTTTATACCTCCTGAAAAAGATTATTTTCATACTATTACTTCAGGAGACCTATTTCCCTGTTTTATTAATGGTAAGTAATTCTAGGATTTAAAGCAAACTAGATGCACATCTCCTTACGAGAGGCATAGAGGGATATGGGCGACTAAAATTATACCAGGTGTACACCTGGCTGGTCGTCCATGTGTGCGGATCACCGGACTTGATGGACTGAAGGTCTGATCCAGAGATGGCACTTCTTATGTTCTTATACAGCAATCACATTGTTTGGGAAAGATGTTAACATATCACCTCTATACATTTCATCTAATTTATACTTAAATGATTAGGAATGATAAGTGTTTTACTCTATTAAAAAGCTCTCTAAACAAGATAACCCGTCTAACTTGTAGCTTTACCAATTCTACCTAGTTCTGTGCTGTGCTGCTGTCTCTGGGCATGACACAGCCATGTAAACTGAACACTTATGTTTGATAAGGTTTTGCATTTATCCTGTACGCAGTTGTGGCTCATTTTCAATAAACTGTATATTAAAATATCTTTTTAAAATTAACATAGACATGATGTCACATTTTTCTAATAATCGAAGGAGAGCTGGCAAGCCAAGTCCAGATGTGGGAGCTGAGACAGTGGGATGCAGGCGAGTCCTGTTGCTGGAGACCAGATGGATGAGCTAGTAGTTAGTCTCGGCTTGAGTGCTGCTGCAACCCAGGAGGCTGGAGGGGGAAAGAAAACACTGTTGTGAAGGATAGGAAGCAACAGTCTGGGACCAGGAGAGAGAGAGAGAGACTCACAGGAGGATAGCAGATCCGATAAGACGGTAGGAGGTAATAATAATAATAGCTTTATTTTTATATACCGCAGTACCACAAACAGTTCAAAGTGGTTTACAGTGTAAGAAACTGTACATTTACAGTGAAGATACAATGTGAATTGTACATATTCAGTAAAGGTGTTTATACAGCAAAGAACAGTGTAGATTTACCATGCAGGAGACTGTACATATACAGCAGAAATATGTATATAGTGGAGAGGCAGTGCGAGAGGCATTATAAAGAACAGAGCAGTGTACAAAACCAATGCAGGGTGGTGAATGTCAAGAAGAACAACCAGTATCAGGTAGGCGAGTCCTCATGCTGGAGACCAGTGGTAGAGAATGACACGTGGAAAAAATCTGTCCCCATCACCGCCCCATCCCCGGTTCACCGTCCCCTTCACCGCCGCGTCACCACCATTCCCTTCACCGCCCCGTCACTGTCACCGTCATCCCCTTCACCACACCGTCACCGTCACTGCCATCCCATTCACTGCCCCGTCACCGTCCCCACAGCATCCATATAAGCCTCAGTACTGCGAAACACCATGAAGACAGGAGAGTCCTGCCACTACTACTACTGCACTGAGAATCTGTTTCAGTTCCTCTGCCCTGTAGTAAAAACAGAACTAAACTAAACTAAACCTTGGGTTTATATACTGCACCATCTCAGTAAATGCAGAGCTCGGCACGGTTTAAAGGAATTAGGATGAGAGAGGAACTCCAGTGGAGAGTTTAAGAGTTAGTTGTAAAAGGGTGGGGAAGGTGAAGAAGCCTAGGAGGGGGGAAATGTTACAATTTTGAGAATAGCCAGGTTTTTAGGTGTTTCCGGAAAAGTTGGAGGGAACTTGAGTATCGGAGCGGGGGGGTGAGGTTATTCCAGATCTCAGTGATTTTAAAGGGGAGGGATGACCCAAGTTTGCCTGCATGAGAAATACCTTTTGTGGAAGGGAAGGATAGTTTAAGAGTTTGGGAGGATCTGGAGGCGGTAGGGGTTGGGGAGTTCCAGGAACATAAAATAAATCAATTGACTTGTCCTCCCTTGCAATGATGTGTCCCCCATGTTCACCTATAGCTCGAATCAGATCAATTGTGCACACTAAAAATGCCCACCTGAGCACATAATCATGCAGATGCTGCAATACAATGAGCAACAGGAGGATCTGGAACGTGAGCACAGGCAGGCAGTGATACAAAAACAGCAAACACCCAATCGATTGCAGCGCTCCGCTATCTCCCTCCCGCCACCTTACCTTAGATGTAGAGTATGCTAGCTTTCTTTTTCACCCAGCCGCACGCGCGGCTGCTCATTTGTTCAATATTCTCCTCTGACGCAACTGGAAACAGGAAGTTGCAGGAGAGGAGAGAAGATTGATCAACTCGAGCAGCCACGCGTGCGGCTGGGTGAAAAAGAAAGCCGTCATACTCTACATCAGTGTTTTTCAACCTTTTTATACCCATGGAACGGCAGAAATAAAAGAATTATTTTGTTGACCAGCAAACTACTAGGACTAAAATTTTAAAACCCCGTTTCTGCCCCATCTCCGCAAGCTCAGTCACCTCAGTAACTATAGAAAAATAGAATAGTCAAATATAGTGCAAAATATAGACAGCAGATATAAATTCTCAAAACTGACACGTTTTGATCACTAAATTGAAAATAAAATCATTTTTCCTACCTTTGCTGTCTGGTGATTGATTTCATGAGTCTCTGGTTGCGTTTCCTTCTGTCTGTGTATCCTTTCTTTTATTTCTTTCTTTCTGCACTCAGGCCCAAGAATTGTCCCTTTCTATTCCCTCCCTCTTTCCTTCCTATGTCCTTAGTGCCCCTGGTGCTTCCTTCCCATGTCCTTAGTGCCCCCAGTGCCTCCTTCCCATGTCTTTAGTGCCCCCAGTGCCTCCTTCCCATATCCTTAGTGCCCCTTCCTGTCTTTAGTGCCCCCAGTACCTCCTTCCCATGTCTTTAATGCCCCAGTGCTCCTTCCTATATCCTTAGTGCCCCTTCCTGTCTTTAGTGCCCCTAGTGCCTCCTTCCAATGTCTTTACTGCCCTAGTGCCTCCTTCCAATATCTTTAGTGCCCCCAGTGCCTCCTTCCCATGTCTTTAGTGCCCCCAGTGCCTCCTTACCATATCCTTAGTGCCCCTTCCTGCCTTTAATGCACCTAGTGCCTCCTTCCTATGTCCCTCTCACTGCCTTCCACACTTTGTCCCACCCCCACCCCCGAAGCCTGCCTCCCTGTCTACTTCTCTCCCTCCCTCCCTAGCCATAGCCAGCCTGCTGCCTCCCTGCCGCTCAAAAAAAAGCCTCCCTCATTTTCCCCTGCTCTTACTGCCATGCTGCAGTTGCTAAAGCCAACAGGAAGTCTTTCCGACGTCAATGCTGACATCGGAGAGGACGTTCTGGGCCAGCCAATCGCTGCCTGGATGGCCCAGAACGTCCTCTCCGACTTCAGAATTGACATCGGAAAGACTTCCTGTCGGCTGTAGCAGCTGCAGCATGGCGATAAGAGCAGGGGAAAAGGAGGGAGGCTTTTTTTGCGCCTGTCCCTTGCTGCGATCGGGCGGGTGGGGACCGCGCGATCCTTGATTGCCTCACTGCAGAGACAAGTCCATTCACTTCTCCACGGGGCAGTGAATAGCCTTGTCCCTGTCCCCGCAGAGGCCACTATTTTTTCATCCCCGTTTCGGCCACAAGAGGGCACCCGCTCAAACTCGGGGGCGGAAAATTTAATGGCGACACCAGAAAGTATTTCTTCACAGAGAGAGTGGTTGATCATTGGAACAAGCTTCCAGTGCAGGTGATCGAGGCAGACAGCGTGCCAGACTTTAAGAATAAATGGGATACCCATGTGGGATCCCTACGAGGGTCAACATAAGAAAATTGGGTCATTAGGGCATAGACAGGGGGTGGGTAAGCAGAGTGGGCAGACTTGATGGGCTGTAGCCCTTTTCTGCCGTCATCTTCTATGTTTCTATGTTTCTATGTAACAACCACCGTGTCATTCTCTAACCAGTAAATCCTCCAATGCACAACTTATATCCTTTCCAGGGAGCTGTGATTTACAAACAATTTTTCACCTGATAGTGTAACTTTCTATCAGCTGTCTTGCATCCCTTAAATTCTTTGACTCTTTTACTATTTTGTGGGATCCTCAGCGCCACCACTCAGAGCTCAATTACATTTCATAGCTCTAAGCTTTATGTGCCAGCTCCTCATCGGTTCCCTTAATTTAATTTCAATCTCATATAATTATATGTTTGCTTTTGCTATGTTCTATTCTTTATAAGTTTTTAAGTACTTAGCTTTCAACTTGTGGTCTCTGGCTAGGGGAAACATCACACCGACATGTTCGGAGGCTATTCGGAAGAGCAGTTTCAACATGTCATACAAAGACCTGCCCTTCTCGATGATCAAGAAGACACCTCACAGGCATCGTGGTTGGATCTTGAACAGACACATAAGCGCTTAATTAGGGCTGAATTACATGGTAGTACCATAGTTCAGTACCTTAAGAAAAGTATGATCCCCCGTGGATTACGAATATTGAAGGAGCCGAAGATAATGACATCAGATAAAACCTTCATGGATAAGTGGACAGCGATATTAAATCGCTGTTCACGAGATTTAATGATCCTGCTAGTTGAAACAACATCTGATATTGAGTTAGATCTAAGATCTAAAACTGTCTCTATGGAATTACAAATGAAAGATCAGATAGAGAAGGAAGAATTTGAGAAAAAATGAAATGATCTCGAGGACCTTTTGGTTCAATTTAAAGATTCCACAAAACAAACTAAAATAAGAAAATGGAAACGAGACGAAAAAGATTACCATATGGGACGAGTATACTCATGGAATAAAAAAGTTACACCTACTATGATAAAAAAGAAAGCATTTAATGCCTCGTCCGAGGATTCAGATGTCACTAGTGGGGACTCAATTGAAGCACCTTCAGCTAAGAGTTCGGGGGACGATGGACGGATAAGAGGTGGACGTCAAAGAGGAAGATCCAGAGGAGCCCAGAGAGGTCGGGGAAAATCAGGGACCAATGGAAAAACGAAATGAACTCCACAGTAGTTAACACCTCCACTGTCCCGCTTACTAAAGATCAACTAACAGTCTTAGAATTAGGTCTGAACTATGTAATCAATCAATATCCGGATTTTTTTCAGCTGAAATTGTTCTTTTTCAAATTTCTAAGGAAAATACAATTAAAATTATTCTTTTTAAATAAAGAAGTTATTGAGACAAAAGATGAGGGCTCTATTTGTAAGAAAGAATCAAAATGGAATCCTCCGGGTCCTCTGGACCCAGCTGTGGAAACGTTTCGGAATTTGGTTTTGGCAGGGTTCTCAATGTTTGAAAAATCATTTTCTCATAGGCAGGTCTCTTATAATTTAACTTATTTTCAACATAAAGCTCTCATGCAATTGAAAGAAAAACGAGATTGCATGATATTAAGAGCGGATAAGGGCGGCGCTACTGTCATCCTTAACAGAGAAAATTATTTAAAAGAAGCGTTGCGTCAACTATCGGACACTACTGCTTATAAACCAATTTCTCAAGATCCAGGAGGCCCATTGATGAAGATAGTTTTTGATTGGGTTACTGCACATTATGAAAAAGAAATACTGACTAAAAAAGAATATCAATTCCTTTTGGAAAAATACCCACGCACACCTAATATATACTTTGTGCCTAAAATACATAAGTCTTTAAATGATCCACCAGGCAGGCCCATAGTGAATACAAAACAGTCTTTATTGGAACCTCTATCCAAATTTATAGATGTTTTCCTAGCTAAAGAAGCAATAAAAACGACCTCATACCTGAAAGATTCCTCTCATCTACTTCGGATTCTCTCTCAGGAAATCGCTGTTAGTTCTGGAACCTTTCTAGTGACATTGGATGTAGTGTCCTTATATACTAACATCCCCCAAAGTGGTGCTATAGCTATTATCCAGGATACTCTTCAGAAAAGAGAAGGTACTCAACGTATCACCACTGAATTTTTGGTACAGCTAGCCCGTTGGGTGATAGAAGAAAATTACTTTGAGTTTGAAGGGGTATTCTATAAACAGATCCAAGGAGTAGCGATGGGGGCCATGTTGGCCCCATCAGTGGCTACGCTATATGTGGGACAATTTGAAGAAACTCACATTTACACCTCAAACTATTTTCAGAATATAACATTATGGAAGAGGTTTCTGGATGACATTTTTTTCTTGTGGGAGGGTTCTGAAAGTCTCTTGGTTGATTTCTTAAATTAGATCAACACTAGAAATCCCCATCTTCAATTCACCCCTTCTTATAGTATAGATAGGGTAGAGTTTCTTGACTTACTTATAATAAAAGAAGAATCTTGGTTGAAAACAAAACTTTTTAGAAAACCAGTGGCAAAAAATACGTTATTGCACTTCTCCAGTCACCATCCCTACCATTTAAAATTTAATCTACCAGTGAGTCAATTTTTAAGACTCCGAAGAGTATCATCAGATTTATGTGATTTCATAGAATCAGTGGAAGAGTTAAAACTCCGTTTTAAAGCTAGAGGATATCCTGCAAGATCTATTAAACAAGCGTTTACAAGAGCAAAATATGCAAATAGAGAACTTTTGATATCTGAAAGAGAGCTTGAAGAACAAAATGAAAGATTAATTTGTGTGCTGCCATATTCCGAGGCGGCAAAAGAGCTCATTGCCTATATAAGAAAATACTGGCATGTTCTGCAAACGCATGTAATATTTAGTGAAATTCCTATGTTTGCCTTTAAGAGAGGAAAAACTATTGGGCAAGTTCTAATCCAACAGAAATTGGGGAACTATAGAATAAATCAGACAGGATATCACACGAGTTGTGGCCACTGCCAATGGTGTTCCATGACTATCATGGGCACCACTTGGAAAGACCCTCAAACGGGGAAAGTAATTGCAGCCAATACTAATACGACTTGTCAGTCAACTTATGTTGTATATATTATAGTATGTCCGTGCAGTCTGGTCTATGTGGGTCGTACTTCCCGACCCATACATATAAGACTGAATGAACATAAATCACGCATAAAAACAAAAAATACACAGGCTCCAATGGTAGAACATTTTTTACATCAACACACTATAGAGCAGATACAATGGCGTATAATTGAAAAGGTAGAATGGGGACGGGAGGGAGGCAACATTGAAGATTTTTTGAATTATAAAGAACAACGTTGGATCCATACCCTAAATACAGTGACCCCACATGGTTTGAATGCCGAATTAGAGTGGGGTTCTCTGCTGTAACACACATATGAATTAGTAAATAATTAAGTGAGGAGGCAGCCGAAACTTAGGCTTTTCTTCTTGAAATTTAATGTATAGAGTAAATTCTAGCAGTCTAGTATTGGATACCCTGATGACGCGTTTGCTGCGTAATGACGCAATCGCGTTCAAGCAGGGTTCCGTTCTATTTAAAATCTCAGTAGAAACGCCGCCGCCATATCTGTAGGACAGAGTGGTCACAGGTTTGGCGGTGAAAAATATAGGTAAGCAAAATAGGTGGGACAGCTTAGAAAGAAATGTACTGGTCTAAGGTCTGTCTGTATTTCCTTAAACAGTAGTTGATAGCTTTTGTTTCATTTCTAGGGGTAAAGCCTTGATAAAGCTCAAGGAGCGAAACATGTCGGTGTGATGTTTCCCCTAGCCAGAGACCACAAGTTGAAAGCTAAGTACTTAAAAACTTATAAAGAATAGAACATAGCAAAAGCAAACATATAATTATATGAGATTGAAATTAAATTAAGGGAACCGATGAGGAGCTGGCACATAAAGCTTAGAGCTATGAAATGTAATTGAGCTCTGAGTGGTGGCGCTGAGGATCCCACAAAATAGTAAAAGAGTCAAAGAATTTAAGGGATGCAATTCTCTAACCAGTGACAGCTTGAGTGCTGCTGCAACACAGAAGGCTGGAGGAGAAATAAAACACTGTTGTGAGAGATAGGAAGCAACAGTCTGGGACCGGGAGAGAGAGAGAGCCATTCACAGGAGGATAGCAGATCCGATGAGATGGTAGAAGGCAGGCGAGTCCTCATGCTGGAGACTTGATGACTTTATGTGAGATGGGGTTGGTAAGTGGGGAACGGATGTGGAGGAGGTGGGAGTGTGGGAGTGTGGAGGGGGTGGGTGAAGAGGGGAGGGATTGTGGAAGGGGGAGGGAGGAGGGGTGGGACTTGTTTTTAAAATTTTTTTGTTTTTTTCAAGGAGGGGTAAGGGCAGGAGGGGGAGGGAGTGTAGAAGGGGGAGGGAGGAGGGGTGGGGGAAGGGTGAGAAGAGGGTGCAGCTCCCTTGGTAACAGCAGGAGACATTCACGGAGGGCGGGGGGGAGAGGCGCCACCAAGTTTGTCCATGAAGGTCCATAGTGCCCCTGTGATGTTACAGACTATTGTGACCACCTCCTGGGAGAGGTCCTGAATGTTTCCCACACCCGAATTCAGGATTCCCACCACTGTATGAATGTCCTCTGCTGTTAATGAACTGGGCGGAGGATCAGTGTTGGTGGCAGCGTGAGCCACAATAGTGGTTGCTGCAACAGGTGTGGTTGGTGGTGAGGGGTTGGTCCCATAATCTCGGGTGGAGTGGTGGATGGGGGTAGAAAAGGTGGGACAATGGGTGGGGCTTTGAAAGCAGAGGGGAGAGGTTGAAACAAGGGATAGGGTGCGAGAGGAGGAGGATGCCAATATATCTGCAATGAAAAAGAGCATTATAAGCAGTTTGAAATTGAAAAGACAATTACATAATCAAATATCAGAACACTTACCAGTCTCGACAGAGAGGTCGCTGAATTTTTCCAGAATGGGGGATGAGGGAGGGATGTGGGAGGCATATGGGAGGCTGAGGGAGAACTGAGGATGAATGAGGGAGGGCTGCGGGAGGTATATGGCAGGGCTGAGGGAGAACTGAGGATGGAAGGATGATTGTGGGGAAAATTTTGATGGTGAACCGGGGGTAGGGTGTGGGAAGGAGGGGAAACTGGGCATTGGGAATGAAGGGGCAGGGCTCGGTTTGGGACATTTTCTTAGAGGAATATTGGATGAGGGTGGTCGAGGGCGTCGGTGGGGGGAAGTGGGACGGGACTGGGCGGAGGTAGAAGGGGGTTGGGAAGTGGGACGGGACCAGGCAGAGGTGGAAGGGGGTTGGGAAGTGGGAAGGGACTGGGCAGAGGTGGAAGGGGGTTGGGAAGTGGAGCGTCTGTGGGGGATAAGGAAGGGGCAGTCAGGGATAGGGGTAGTGGCAGCATCTTCCTCTTCCTCCTCTTCCTCCTCCTCCTCCTCCTCCCTGTCATCTGAAGAAATAAATGCATGTAGTGTCAGAAGTAAATAATGAACTGTTAATGCTTAAAAAAAATTATTAGTCAACAGAGATATTATGACTACACACTTTACACCCCACCTTTAGGTTACTGTAACATACCTGGAGTGTTATCCAGATTCATCCTCACGGACCTCACCCAGGCGGGATGATGCAGCCTGAGCTCACGGTCTTTTTTTAAAAAATCCTCCACCTATTATATAATGGACAGAAATGAGTGAGGCATGATATATATATGGAATATGTTGAACATTATATTAATCACCTCTGTTATAAACTTTGTGAATCTCACTACCCAATCACGTAATTGCGCTGTCGCACAAATCTTATGCACTAACACAGGTTGGTTTAGAGATTTACAGGGGTCTCAAGTGCTCACACCAGAAGCCTGAGTTATTTGTCAAAGCCACTGGCTGATACCGTGAGCTATCATCGGTCCTGTATCTTGTCTCTATACCTATGATTTGTGCATTAATATTAACTTGTTTTCTTTATAAATTAATCCTAAAATCTATATTATTTAATGCTTCACCCTTCTATAAACTTCAGAATTACTTAGCTTTTTTTATATCTTTTCTTGCTGTTTTACTCCCATTCTATGCAGTTGAGGATTTCTCCACTCATTTTGATAATATTCATCCTGTTATTCTACGGAAGATCTCCGTTTCGCCCCACACATTAACAAGAGGCTTCTTCAGGAAAGCACCACTGCCTATTCTGCCAGATCCTCTTGCTTCAATGTTGTTGCTCCTGCTCTATGGGACTTGCTCCCTTGGATCTTCATTCAGAGCTGCCCATTCTTCCAGGTCCTCTTGCTTCAATGTTGTTGCTCCTGCTCTATGGAACTCGCTCAAAGACAGGTTGCCAAGCCATGAGGAAGTAGAACTGGAAACCTAGCTTCAGAGAGGCAGCAGAACCCAGCTGAGCTAGAGCCACAGGGGCAGCTCTGAATGAAGATCCAAGGGAGCGAGTTCCATAGAGCAGGAGCAACAACATTGAAGCAAGAGGACCTGGAAGAATGGGCAGCTCTGAATGAAGATCCAAGGGAGCAAGTCCCATAGAGCAGGAGCAACAACATTGAAGCAAGAGGATCTGGCAGAATAGGCAGTGGTGCTTTCCTGAAGAAGCCTCTTGTTAATGTGTGGGGCGAAACGGAGATCTTCCGTAGAATAACAGGATGAATATTATCAAAATGAGTGGAGAAATCCTCAACTGCATAGAATGGGAGTAAAACAGCAAGAAAAGATATAAAAAAAGCTAAGTAATTCTGAAGTTTATAGAAGGGTGAAGCATTAAATAATATAGATTTTAGGATTAATTTATAAAGAAAATAAGTTAATATTAATGCACAAATCATAGGTATAGAGACAAGATACAGGACCGATGATAGCTCACGGTATCAGCCAGTGGCTTTGACAAATAACTCAGGCTTCTGGTGTGAGCACTTGAGACCCCTGTAAATCTCTAAACCAACCTGTGTTAGTGCATAAGATTTGTGCGACAGCGCAATTACGTGATTGGGTAGTGAGAACATTATATTAAGGCAAGGGTAGGCAACTCTGTTCCGTGAGAGCCGTATTCCAGTTGGGTAGTCAGGATTTCCCCAATGAATATGTATTGAATGTAGTGCATGCAAATCGATCTCACGCATATTCATTGGGGAAATGTTGAAAACTCTACTGGAATATGGCTCTTGCAGACTGGAAATTAATTCAAAGAACTAAAAGATGGAGGGACATAATTATGAACTGCGCAATTTTTCAGCAGATGGATGATGCAGTGCGCGATTTCATGGAATGCGGATGAAATATGCATACATATTATTGGCTTCCCTGCAACAAACATGCATTTTATAAATAATTATGAACTGCGCAATTTTCCAGCAGATGGAGGATGATGCAGTGCGTGATTTCATGGAAAGTGGATGAAATATGCTTACATATTATTGGCTTCTGCGCAACAAACATGCATATTATAAATATATATAAACCGCGCATATATTTTAATAAGTACTTACTGAGCGCAGTGTCAAGTCACTAGAATTGAACAGGTGCATGAGTTTTCTCCACGCCCTGTCTATTTCTCCGATGTTCCGCAGTTTCCCCTTAATGGGGAACAGAAGCTTTGAAATAAAAGAGAAGTACTCAGTTAACCTGAGTACCTATCTCTCTGAGAAGTTGGGCTTTCGCCCATGAAATCCATGATAGGAAGCCATCTTCTCTGTGAATCTATGACGTTTTTGCAAAGCTTATATACCACTCACATGACTGATTGAGAGTGAATATCATGAGATTTCCCCTTCCTGCGCTGCTATTGTTTATCTAAAACACGTGTTATATGGTTAATCGTCAAGCACAGATTATATTACATTGAAAGCACGCATTGGAGTGGAAAAATGCACATATTAATTGAGTATGTGTGAATTGTAAAGTATATAGTTTTCTCTTATTTTATTGAAACAAAATTTGTGTTAGCTTGGCGCGCATACGTGTTGAATCATGTGATGACATCATGCATCTATTAGTGCATAGTGATGACGTCTGTCCTCATTTTAGTTATCGTAGTTTTGCACGCAATTGATGGGTTTCCAGTGCACAATTGATGGGTTTAAGTCTAATGAGCGCAAGACAAAACCGTGCGGACAAACCTATTTACTGGGAACTCGGAATAAATGGTGACAGGTCTAAATGCAGGGGGGAGGACCGAACTGCACATGCGCACATGTTGTTCAAAGTATGCATGCGCTGACTTATTGATCCTTATGATTCAAATGTGAGTCGTGCCTATATGAATGTGCAGCATGCAAGTGCAAAGGGTTTGAATAGTCGCAAATAATCTTTCGCGTATTTGTTGTATACGCAAAATACGAAAGAGCAGAATGGTTGCAAGTCATAAGTAGTATAATGGGTACACCTCATGTCAAAATGATTGACAGCTGTCAGAGATAAGGATCGACCAATCAGCGTTCACTTCTGGGTTAAGCCCCGCCCATTGTCCCGCCTTAGTCTCCACCCATGGCCCCGCCCCACCCATGGCTCCGCCTTAGTCTCTGCCCATGCCCCGACCCTCCCATAGGAATGAATGGTGGTAGCCCTGCCCATGGCCCCACCCCCCGCCCATGGCCCCACCCCACTCTTCACCTAAGCCCCGCCCCTCCCATAGGAATGAATGGTGGTAGCCCCGCCCATGGCCCCACCCCCACCCATGGCCCCACCCCTCAAGCCCCACCCCACCCCTGACCCCACCCTCAAGCCCCGCCCCTGCCCATGACCCCACCCCCTCATGTCCCGCCCCGGAAATGCACTTTTTGATGACATCACCGGAAATGGGGGCGTGTTTAACCCCGGAAATACGCTTTCTGATGACATCACCAGAAATGGGAGTACCTGCCCCTACTGGAAATGCGCTTTTCTGATGACATAGGCGGAAATAGGGTTAATGACGCGGCGGTAATGCGCTTTTCTGATGACATAGGCGGAAATAGGGTAAATGACGCGGCGGAAATGCGCTTTTCTGACCACGTAGGCGGAAATAGGGAAACAGACTTAGTCAAAACCCCCACCTGGAAATGATGTGGCCAGAAAAGAATCGTCTTTATTTTAACAGTTTTTAGTTAAAAGACAGGGTTTAAGAGCTCACAGATAGAGCAGATCACAAAACAAAAGGCATTCACAAAATCTTTCCTGCTTTTAAAACAGGGTAGGGGCAGAAACAAACGAGAAAAAGTTGCATTTGCTTTTAACACACTTTTCAGTAGGAATTCTGAGCTAATGGTTAATGGGCCAGCTCCCCTATTGTCATGGTAACAGCTGATAAGACCCTTGCAGCACCCCTCCCCTGATAAAGCCAAGGGGGGGGGGAGAGAGGTGGAGGTGTGTTTAAACATGTCTGAACTTGTCCCGGCCCTCTACTGTTGTCTTAACAATCTGAAAAAAAAACAAAAGCAGCTGTCACCTAACAGGGCTCTGTTAAAAAGGCAAAGCTATGAAAGAATCTTTATTGAAGCAAATTTATTATGATCCATACGCGGCAGGAAGCTATGGAGGCATTAACCCTCTACTTCAAGCAGCTAAAAAGAGTGATATAACAGTCCGGAGAAAAGATGTGGTGGATTGGGTCACTGGTCAAAACGCATACAATTTACACAGACCGGCTAGATTCCATTTTAAAAGAAATAAAACAATTGTGTCGGAAGTTGACAGACAGTGGCAAAGTGACTTAGTCGACATGTCAGCCTTTGCCCCTTATAACAACGGTTACAAATACATCTTAACGGTAATAGTTATCCTGTCAAAATATGCATGGGTCGTTTCTTTAAAAACAAAAACCGGTCATGAAGTTACCGAAGCCTTTGAAACAATATTTAATTTAGGGCGTACACCTGAAAAACTTCAAACAGACAAGGGTAAAGAATTTTTAAATAAGTCTCTGAAGAATTTATTTTGTGACCCATAATGATGTTAAAGCAGCTGTAGTGGAAAGATTTAACAGGACTTACAGCTCATCGGTTCATCCTTCTTGATAAAGCCAAGGGGGAGAGAGGTGGAGGTGTGTTTAAACATGTCTGAACCTGTCCCGGTTCCCCCCCCCCCCCCCACTGGTGTTGTCATAATGACGTATGTCTTAGATCTTTAACAGCTATTAACATCAGAAATAAAAAGTTCTCACAGCTGTTAGCAACAGAAATAAAGGTTCTCAAGCCATCAAACAAAATGACTGTCACGAAGGCTCGTAGATTGAGTTACTTTCTTAAAGATCGTGATGTAGAAAAAGAGGGTTACCCAAAGACCGAAAAACTGTACGAATCAGACAAAGAAAATATGGATCCCTTTAACACGCAGGTAACTGAAAAAAGGCCTACCAAGAGGCCTCGTAACTTTCTTAAAGACTGTAATGCGGAGAAAGAGGGTTACTCACCGTCTGAAAAACCGATTGACATGACGGCAGATACCGGGGAGCATACGCACGAATTAACAGATTCTGAAATACAAGAGTTTCCAGATGCTCAAAAGCTATATGATTCAGACACAGAAAATGAAGATGTAGGCTATGAACTACCAGAGGATAATGCTTCAGATATTGAATTTTATGAAGCCGCTGCTGAAGCCGAAGCAACAGACATGTTGGAAAAGCCAGGATCTTTCACGGTAAGAGAGAGAGACACACACGCACTTTTTATTACCAGGGGTCGTTGAAGGGTTTATGAAGCTGTATGTGTTCATGTGTTTTAAAAAGGAAAATTTATTTCTGTATGTTTGTTTGTTTTTTTTGTAGGGAAGTGGCGTATCTTCACGATCACAGAAACCTGTGGACAAGGTGTACATGCCGATGATAAATCTATCATGTTTGTGTTTTTTCTGCTCGTTTCAAAGAGAACCAGCGGTGAATGTGCGTAAACCTGAAGATTCTTGTGATTATGGACTGTGGACCGGCATAGGCCTTTCCAAAACACCAACAGAACTTAAATCAGTTATAAAGGTCGTTGTATACTGCATTCTAAATAAATGTCTGCAAGGCGTGAAGGATGAAGATTGTGGAGCCTGCTTAATACGTGCTGGGGGGCAAAAACACCACGATTGCTTGATATGGGGACATAAGGAAATACAGCAGAAACTCAAAAAAACTTGTGACATGCTATGCCTAGGACGTGTGGTAAATGTAGTCACATTTGTAGGCTATAAAATGAAAATATTGATGCTTTGTAATGAAAGCATTAATATAATCATTGATTTAATCAGAGATATTAAAACCTCTATAAATGGGTCACGGCTACTCAACAGATTGGTCAATGTCATGAGAGATGGTAGATATGTAGAGATTGTAAATGATTTAATCCGTGACACCGATTATAAATCATTCTTCAAAAGAAATGCTTTTTAAAACATGTTTTGTTTTTTATTCTCGGGATTGTGGGAAATACAATGTGTAATGGTATGTTTGTTTGTATAAAAGTTTAAACATTTTATTGTTGTAAAATAAAGATTTTCTTAAAAATTATAAAATGTGTGGTGTGTTTTAGAAATGTATTATCAACCCAAACTAAAACAATAGAAGGTGTGACAGGTTATAAGGAACTAGGTTCTAGACACGTAGGGGTCATTTTGGTATCTAAATTGACTAACCAAGACAAACAAGCTCTATCAGAGGTCTTAGACATACAATAAAGCCTTTGTGAATGGATAACCTCTATAGAGGGGGTTGTAAGTGTATAAAATAAACTATGAGAAGACCAGCAAGCATTCTGGTTTTTGTGGGTGCTACGCCGGGCCCCGGATACATCAACTGCTAACATGGTGAGTAGAAAAGGGGCTTTTATTTTTGGTTTTAGGGATATCGTTTTTTCTTTCTCTGAATCTATCATTGCATTTAAAAACAGGAACGGGGATCTGATGGTAGAAATAAACTATCTCTTACCAGAAAAAGACAACAGATATTAAACAGTAAGTGACAAATGTATTATATGGCACATATGTTGGTTTTTAAAAACAGCATCTACAAAACATTCTTTTTCGTTATGATTAGACCAAGAAACGGCTGGAGAGCCGACACCTTCTACATCGACAAGTTCTAACCAACAACCGGCTCCTTACCAGAAGCCAAAAGATAAACAAAATAGTAGGTATCCTGGTTTTGTAAGGAGACTAGGGTTAAAAGAATATGTCATTACTTTTATAATGGTTGATCAAGAAAATATTAGACAGTCAGATCCTCAAGGGTGGGGAAAAAGTATTAACGGTTATGCTATGTTATAAACTGTAGATCGGGAAAATGTTAGAAAGTCGCAAGCAGATACCATGAACCTGACGGAAAAGTATAACAGGAAAAGATCGCATAGTAAAAGCTTCTTACACGGGGAACCAGAGTCCAAAGCTGCTTACAGGAAACCAAAAGATAAACAAAATAGTAAGTATTCTGATTTTGTAAGGAGACTCGTGTAAAAGAAAATGTCATTACTTTTATAATGGTTGATGGGGAAAAAGTATTAACGGTTATGCTATGTTATAAATTGTAGATCGGGAAAATGTTAGAAAGTCACAAGCAGACACCGTGAAGCCGACAGAAAAGTTTAACAGCACAGAAGCACAGCCGGACAGCACAGAAGGAGAATGTTATGAAGTTGATAATTATTCTGATAGCAGCAAAGTGTCAGAGGATGGTTCAAATAAGGGTGCATTAGGTCCTTCTGAAGATTCAGAACCAATCAACTATGTCCAATTTGTGAAAAGATGGGATCGTAAACTGGACAAGTTTCATGGTGTGCTTTATTCAGAAGAATTTTGTTTCATTAATTTAGACAGGATAACATCATTAAGTGATGCTCAAAATGCTATACGCCAAGGCATCCAACATATCCTGGACGATATTAGCAGCAGAGTATCGCCCGGTGACTACGTACAAGTGCACCTACATTCGTCACTTTTTCACAACTCCTTGTTTTCTGGTAAATTAAATCCCGAATCGCTAGATGCTGATGATTTCTTAGACCAGGTTGCTAAACTCCTTCAAAGTCACAGAGAAATACAGGTCTGTAATTTATTCCGTGTTGTTGTACTTGTAATAAGAAACAAGGGTGGTGGGGGTCGTAGGGTGTTAAAATCTATATTGTTTAGCCAGATTTTGCAGAAAAAAAGGATGTATTTAATAGATTTGAATAACACAGGCAATAACCTGTGTTTTGCCGGTAGCCTTACAGCCCTTATATCCCCCGTAAAACTCATAGATGCTGAACTGTTAATAGGTGCTGAAAAGCTACATAATGATTTGGGGTGGTCGGTACATAAAAAAGTCATGCTCGATGATGTAGCAACCATAGAACAACATTTAAAGATAAATATAAGAGTTGTATTTTATACAAACTCGTGGTGTTGCTTTAAAACATCAGACCAGCCCATTTATCCAAAAACGGTTTTCTTATTGCTACATGACGATCATTTCTACGGCATAACCGATGTCAAAAAATTATATGGGGAGCGTAATTTCTGTACTTTTTGCCAGAAGCCCTATAGTCACGACCACTCCTGTACATTATGGTGCCGTCTTTGTTCGACACAGACATGTTTGAACAATGACGATATACAGCAGAGGTGTCCTAACTGCAAGATGTGTTGTCGCTCTAAAGACTGTTTAGATAGACATACGCAGCTGGCGCAGAAAAAAGAAGTGGAAACACTGTGTCTGAAATGTGAGTCCTATGTGAACGAAAAACATAAATGTAAGGGTAGGATGTGTAAGCTATGCCGTGAGCCCTTAAGCTGTGATGACATACACTTATGTTTTATGACACCCATCGATAAACTCAAAACATCTGAAAAGTATATTATTTACGAATGCGAATGTATGCAGGAAACAGGTTGGCACATTCCTAATTACATACTTTGTCACCCGCACTCTCAGGGCAATGGGTCCTGGACTGCGGGAGCAAGGTTTGTATCCTTGTGAGCCGCGGAAGGCTCCACAAGGAAAGAAAAAGACACCAGGATTAGAGCAAGGATTTTGCCAAAAGTCAGGTAAGTTTTCTTGCAAATCAGGAATGTACTTTATTCTGCTGCATAGCAGTAAACAAGAAACAAAAACAAACTTTTCCTCAGGATTCCAAACAAAAATCATGCAGTCTTCAAAAACACAATTTCAACATTATCTGAATTAAAGTTCAAACTCACAGCTAAAGTGAGAAGGACTCTGTATTCATGAGTCACAGCTTTAAAGTTCTTACCAAAATAAAACTAACCAAAATAAAACTAACCAAAATAAACAGTCTCTTCCTTTTCATAGAAACTGGAATAGAGTTCAGTGACACAGCACTGTGCTCCTGCAGCAAATGGAAATGCTGGCCAGGTGGTGTGCTCCACGTGTTGTAATAATTTGCTACACAAACGAGCCCTCAATCCCACCTCAAAAAACGTGGGGCTAAATCCCCCACCACACTGGCTGGAAAAAAAGGATTATTTCCTCCAAAACAGGAACAAGCATAACCAACAAATGTACTTAGGTTCATTCAGTCACAAGGGTCTGTGCTTCCCTGCATCAACTTGAAAGGGAGAACAAAGCACAGCTTAACCCAAAAAGAAAAAAAAACAAAACAGTTCAGCAAACTCCTTAGCAATGGAAATCTTCAATAGGTAGTTTCCTTACTTGGCATGGAGTAACATATTTCCATAGGTTGTATTTCCAGCGGTACCTCTGAGCACGGTTCCGGCCCCAACTCCATGGCTTGTGGAATTTCAGAGATGTCAGAAGTCAGGTCAGTATCAGCTTCAGTAATCTCCATGCATTCAGGGCTTTGAAGATCCTGCAGAGCTCTCAGTCCTGAGCTAGACTGCCAGTGCTGTTCCTGTGACCTTTCTCCTCCTCTCCAGTTCTCCCTCTGCCTTTCCAACTGCCCAGCTCTGAGGTTAAGCAACTTACAGCCCCGCCCAACCTTCCCAGGTGCAAAGCATTTCCGGTCATCAACCTTGGGAAGGTGAGGGGGAGGGGAAGTTTGGAATTCAACCCCTAAGCTCCCTCTGCTGGATTTAGTGGGAAAGTCAGGCAAGAAGGCAAAATGTTCTTTATTTTGAACAGCATAGGGATTACCTGCTCTAGGCATGGGGTTTGTACTAGGCCCAAACTTAGCAGGCTTGTCTCGCATACCACAATATGCCGAGGACTTGTACGAAACAAGAAAATGGGAATTCAAGGGTCTAGAGTGTATTTTTGCTTTTATACAGGTTTTTTGTGACAAAAAATTTAAAGACTATACCTTCATAGTCTTATCCTTGAAAACTGGTGAGGTACCAGAGGACTGGAAATTGGCGAATGTCACACCTATCTTCAAGAAGGGATCGAGGGGTGACCCCGGGAACTACAGGCCGGTGAGCCTGACTTCAATTATAGGGAAGATGGTGGAAGCTATGATCAAGGACGGCATTTGCGAGCACATCGAGAAGAATGACCTATTGAGAACAAGCCAGCACGGATTCTGTAAGGGAAGGTCGTGCCTAACGAACCTTCTGTACTTCTTTGAGGGAATAAGCAGTCGGGTGGACAATGGAGAACCCATAGACATCATTTACCTCGATTTTCTAAAGGCTTTCGACAAGGTGCCACATGAAAGGCTGCTTAAGAAGCTGTGGAACCACGGGGTGGGAGGGGATGTGCACAGATGGATCAAGCACTGGTTGTCGGGCAGACTGCAGAGGGTCGGAGTAAAGGGTCAATATTCTGACTGGCGGGGAGTCACAAGCGGTGTACCACAGGGGTCGATGCTGGGGCCGTTACTCTTTAACATATTTATCAATGACCTGGAAAAGGAGGCAAAGTGCGAGGTTATAAAATTTGCAGATGATACCAAACTGTGTGGCAGAGTTAGGACCAGGGAGGAGTGTGAGGACCTACAAGGAGACCTGGACAAGCTGGAAGACTGGGCAAACAAATGGCAAATGTGCTTTAACGTGGACAAATGCAAGGTCATGCATATAGGGAAAAAGAACCCGTTGTTCAACTACAAATTGGGGGGGGGTATTGTTGGGAGACAGCAGACTTGAGAGAGACTTGGGTGTGCTGGTGGATGCATCACTGAAGCCATCTGCACAGTGCGCAGCAGCCTCGAAAAAAGCCAACAGGATGCCTGGCATCATAAAGAAGGGCATAACAACCAGAACACGGGAAGTCATCATGCCATTGTATCGAGCGATGGTGCGTCCACATCTGGAATACTGCGTTCAGTATTGGTCGCCGCACCTCAAGAAGGACATGGCGGTACTTGAGAGAGTCCAAAGGAGAGCAACGAAAATGATAAAAGGGCTGGAACACTGCCCATACGACGAGAGGTTGGATAGGCTGGGGCTCTTCTCTCTGGAAAAAAGGAGGCTCAGGGGAGATATGATAGAGACCTTCAAGATCATGAGGGGCATAGAGAGGGTAGATAGGGACAGATTCTTCAGACTGAAGGGGACAGCAAATACGAGGGGGCATTCGGAGAAACTGAAGGGAGATAGGTTCAAAACAAACGCAAGGAAGTTTTTTTTCACCCAAAGGGTCGTGGACACTTGGAATGCGCTACCGGAGGAAGTGATCAGGCAGAGTACGGTACAGGGATTCAAACAGGGATTGGACGGATTGCTGAAGGATAAAGGGATCATGGGATACTGAGGGAGGAGCTGGGATGTAACACAAGTATAGAAAGCTAACCAGGTAATGAGTATAGAAACCAAACCAGGTCGTGCATGTGCAAGACCGGAGGGTTAGGACTTCGATAGGAAGACAGGACTTAAATGAGAAACCAAGGTGGCAAGGGAGCCACTTCTGGTGATACAGACAGGTCGTTTGGGCCGCCTGTTTGGGCCTGTTTGGGCCGCCGCGGGAGCGGACTGCTGGGCGGGATGGACCTGTGGTCTGACCCGGCGGAGGCACTGCTTATGTTCTTATGTTCTTATAGCCCATAATGCCAAAGGCTATGACGGGTATTTTGTTCTTAGCCAACTGTTAAAGGAAAAGATGGACACAGATCTGTTGGTTCAAGGTGGTAAGCTTTTACAAATCACAGTAGAACCTTTAGCTATTCGTTTCATAGACTCTCTAAATTTCCTACCTATGAAACTTAGCAAACTTCCAAAGGCCTTAGGTTTTCCAGGCTGTAAGGGTTATTTCCCGCATTTTTTTAATACTCAGGAAAATCAAAACTATGTGGGGTGTATGCCGGATAAGGAGCATTATGGTGTGAGAAACATGATGCCTGAAGAAAAAGAGGAATTTTTAAAATGGTACAAGGACAACCAGCACAAGACATTTGATTTGCAAAAAGAGTTGGCTTATTACTGTCAACAGGATGTTGCTATTTTGCGACAGGCATGTGTTCTCTACAGAGCAGAAATCATGAAAATGACACAGAAAGATGTGGTTGTAGAACGTGAGGGTACTTCAGAAATTCTAATGAATTGTTTAGACCCTTTCCAATATATAACCCTAGCCTCTGTATGTATGGCCATGTTCAGATTTATGTTTTTAGAACCCAAGACCGTGGCGCTCATCCCCCCGGATAACTATCACAGACACAAAAAGAGATATTCATCCCCCTCTATTCAATGGTTGCTGTATCAAGAGGCTGCACAAAATATACAGATCATGCATGCTCTGAACGGGGGTGAAAGAAAGGTGGGGTCTTATTTTCTTGACGGTTACGCTGTCATTGATGGGGTAGAAACAGCTTTTGAATTTAATAGTTGCTTTTATGACGGCTGTCCGGTCTGTTATAATGATAAAGACCAGAATCCTGTAGCAGCCACGACCTATGATTCTCTTTATTACAAAAAGCAGCTAAAGACAGCCTACCTGGAAAGCCTGGGCTTCAAGGTCGTAAGTATGTGGGAGCATTAGTGGAAGCGGATGGTCAAAGAAAATGATAGGGGCTGTGCAGACTTCCTGGCTAGCGCTGCATTACCACAACCCTTGGCCCCACGAGATGCCCTTTTTGGGGGTAGAACAAATGCTGTTTCTCTATACTATAAAACAAAACCTAGGGAAAAAATACACTATTACGATTTTACCAGCCTATACCCATTTGTCAATAAAACAAAGGAATATCCAACAGGCCATCCGCAAATCTTTTATGACAACTTTGGTCCACCCACAAATTACTTTGGTTTTATAAAAGCAAAAGTATATCCTCC
This sequence comes from Geotrypetes seraphini, assembly GCF_902459505.1. Lineage (NCBI taxonomy): Eukaryota > Metazoa > Chordata > Amphibia > Gymnophiona > Dermophiidae > Geotrypetes > Geotrypetes seraphini. Next base: position 98,808,255 of record NC_047095.1, on the reverse strand, counting down.
AAGAAAGCTCTTTTTCCCGGTGTTACCTGTCAGGGTGGGAGGTAAACTTATGTTTCCTTTGTGCCGTACGTGTGCCGACGCACGGAAACCAGAAACGTGTGCCCATACGGATGAGGAGAGAGCTTTCGTGGGGACTTGGTGCACGGTGGAGATGGATGTTGCCATTGCAAAAGGTTATGTGGTTGTTGAAATCTATGAAATCTGGCATTTCGAGCAAAAATCTGACAGTCTCTTTTCTGAATACATCAAAATACACCTCCGTCAAAAACAAGAGGCTTCTGACTACCCCCGGTGGTGCAATGATACAGAAAAACAAAACATGTACATCTCTGATTTCTATAGAAAAGAAGGTGTACTTTTGCGGGGAGACCATATTCAGTTAAACCCTGCTAAACGCCAAATAGCAAAACTTTTCTTAAATTCTCTGTGGGGGAAATTTGGTCAAAGGACAAACCTGCCTACCGTTAGCATTGTCAGAGATCCTGATGATCTCTTTAAATATCTGTTTTCCCCTGAATTTGAGGTTTCATCGTGTGACTTTATCGATGATGAAACAGCCTGCGTGTCTTGGAAGCACTCAAAAGACCGCACTACTTTGCCCGGTAACACTAATGTTTTCATAGCCTGTTTTACAACAGCCTATGCGCGTTTAGAGTTGTACAAACTTCTAGACAATCTACAAGAACGTTGTCTGTACCACGATACAGATTCTGTGATATTTGTGAGCCGCGAAGGTGACTGGAACCCCCCTCTGGGCGATTATTTAGGGGAGCTCACCAGTGAGATACCTGCAGATGAACATATAACAGAGTATGTATCAGCTGGTCCTAAAACATACGGTTACAAACTGACAAGTGGAAAGACCTGTATGAAAGTGAAAGGGATAACGTTAAATGTAGAAAACAGCCAGAAAATCAATTTTACAAGTTTAAAAGATCTAGTTTTTGACTACAAACCAGGTGCAGAGGGTTTACCCCAGAAAAAGATAGGGGTGCAACAAACCGGTATTATAAGAAACAAAAAGAGGTGGGCTATAGAGACCGGTGTGATTAAAAAAACACAGCAAGTTGTGTATGACAAAAGAGTGAAGGAGGAGGATGGGTTCAGCACACTACCCTACGGATACTAGAACGGTGGATGCCCGCTGGTCGCACCCTTTCTCTTGTATATTAGCAGGACCGTCCAATTCAGGCAAGAGCTTCTTTGTTAAAAAACTGTTAGAACACGCTGGCCGTGTATTGTCTGTCATGCCTGACAATATTGTTTGGTGTTATAGTTGTTGGCAGCCTTTGTATAAAGAAATGTTAAATAAATATCCTTTTATTACTTTTACGGACATTTTGCCTGATACTTTTAACGATGACCGAATGTTTCCAACCCATAAAGTAAACTTGGTTATTATAGATGATCTAATGGATTCTGCCTGTAAAAGCGGCGAAATAGAGAATGCCTTTACTAAGTATGTACATCACAGAAACCTGAGCATCATATATATAGTTCAGAATGTTTTCTGCCAGGGTAAAACAAGCCGGACTATAACTTTAAACACCAAATACATGGTTCTCTTTAAGTATCCTAGAGATAAGTTACAGGTAGCCATTCTAGCTAGGCAGATGTACCCTGGAAAATCACAATTCTTTTTAGAAGCCTTCGAGGATGCCACCAGAAAGCCGTACGGCTATCTCTGTGTGGACTTAAATACCACAACGCCTGAGGCTTACAGATTGAGAACGGATATTTTCCCGCCAGACTGGACAATGGTATATTGTGTAAAACCACAATCAACCCGTAAAAGGCTGTGAATACATAACCAGACCCCTTCATATATGCTGGGGCATGTCTCAGGTAACATGTCTAGCCGTGTAAAGAGAAACCTGCCCCTTTTAAAACTTTTAGTCCAAGCCTCGCCGCAGCACAGAAAAGTCATCCTGAATACAGCCTCTGATGATTTGGTGGCTGCTATAGCTGAAATCGCTCTCAACACCCTAAAAGGTAACATCCCGCTTTCACAAAACCAGATAAAGGTTTTAAAAGGGAAGCGTCACGCCATAAAAAGACTGTGTGATAAAAGATTAACCCTTAAGAAAAAAAAGAAGCAATTGGTGAAACAATCGGGCGGATTTATAGGGCCCTTGTTAAGTTTTGCTATACCGTTGATAACGGGTCTTCTGACAAACCGCTGATGCATCACGCTGAAAAAATGTACCTGGTCCCTAGTCAACAACTCGAGCGCTTGAGAAACCCCGTAGACCGGGAAGAAAATATTAGAACCTCAACCATACTTAGGTTAGACGAGGAAATGAAAAACATACTGCAGAGCCCTGGTATGTCCGACCATGAAAAAGTTAAACGTTATTCAGAAGTGTTACAACGTTATCTCGTGTTGAACAGACAAAGGGATATGGAAAAAGAAAAGCTAAATGTGTATCTACAGGGACCGGTTGATGCTTCAACAACCCCCGCTCCAGAAAATAGTATACCACCCGACTCTGTGGTTCAAGAAGTGTTAAACAGCATCAATACGCGCTATAGGAAAAATGCTGAAGTCCTGCTTAACAAACTGTCAAAAAACAAAAGTGTTGCATCCTGGGTGGGAGATGGTACATTTGTATACCAAGGAACACCTATCAGTGGTTCTAACCTGCTCGACCTCGTTCGCAGTGTTACACAGACCCATGCTCTTTCAGAGCAAAGAAAGCCCCTAGGCTGGGGGGAGTTCATGCAAACCTTAGCTCAATTAAATATGCCTTCCTCGGTTGTAGGTAACGCAGCCAACAGAGAGGTACTGTTACGCCTCAAGGAGAGCCCAGCTATGAAGGTTCCTGAACTATATACAAAACCTGCCAAGACCAAAGAACTCCTTCCTCATAAAAGACGTAAATTATTACCCAGTTACCGGTGGTTGAGTGTATAAAAACATATCTTCAATAAAATAATGTTTTTTAAAAATGAAAATAAAAGACTGCAGACATTTTGATTTTAAGGTTTACTTTTTTTTTTTTTTTATTTAGAAACAGCATGACATTCATGGTAGGAAACACAGCCCTGGGGTGTATGAAACGGGTTTTGAAAAGGTCTACACAAGACTTGTTTTTTATTTTTTACAAATTTCAGTACCATTTCATCATTTTGCATTAAATCTTCAGAATACATTTCTAAAATATTTTCAAAAGGTTGCCCTTTACAGCGATGATAAAAAAAAACACACAGTGATAGCCACAGGCCTCAGACAGCGGGTGCTGTAACTGTCTATTATGATATAATACAGCTTTACAGTGTTTATTGAAAAAGTTCATAATGCTGTTAGGAAAGAATAAACTATCCGGTGGTTGTCCGTAAGAATCAAAAAATTCTCCTGTCCCGTCCCTGGTCACATAGAGGGCCAACCAGTGTTCATCTGGTAGGTTGTGTGGGTGTGTGTTCACGACAATTCCCACAGGTCTCCTTGGTATTTCTAATCCTGTTAACCAGTCACTGGGCAGTACATCTAAAAAGATTCTGCAACACAGGAGTCCTTCTTTAAAACATGGAAGATCTGTACGGTGTTCATGTTCAAGAATGGTCAAAAAGAACATTCCTTCTATGATTAACTTCTATCACGTTGTCGAAAACCCCATACACAATCATGTTCACAGTGTGTGGTAAAGCTCTGGCAAAACGTATTTCAGCCCGCAGGTTACCGGTTTTGATCAGCGAGTAGTGATCAGCGCACTCCTGGTCCGGCGATAGGTCAAAGGCTAGCAGCATATAACCTTTGTAAAACTCCTGACGATCAACCAGGAGGGCGTTGTCTTTCAGGTGTTTACCGGTCGCTTGAATAAGCTGCATATATTCTCTCACACAATTTCCATTTTCAAAGTCAGGTTGTAGAGGTTTTCCGGGTACTTGTTCACCATCTACATACAGAGCTGCAAAATTAATATCGTAATGTTTAAAATTGAAAGGGTTTTTAGCGTAATTACCACTGAAAGCGTCGTTATCCACAAAACCCAACACGATGAGCTTTGGTAACTGCCCCAAAAAGAGATTTTCCTGATTAGTCACATGGGCGCCGGCCGGTATGCTAAACACCTTCAACCCCACACGATCTATCGCATACTTGGCGTTAGCTTTCAGTAGAGCTTCAGCATGTCCCAAGCGCACTCCAGGGGCCACTTTAACTCTCTTTACAAAGAGGGCAGCGTTTAAGATAAGGAGTTTATAATTTTGGTCAGCATCACCGCTCATTAAACAGAAAGAGTTTTTGTTACGTGACAGTTTTATTTTAAGATCTACGCCGTTGATGAGTAGCTTTTCTTGAAAAAATAGATCGCTGTGTAAATGTCCCAACAGTTCCACCTTGTGGCTAGATGCTGTAAAGTGAGCCCTTTCGGTAAAACCCACATTACGTGCACCTATATCTCTAACGTCGTGATGTTCGGCTGTATCCTTATAAAACAGGCCGCTTGTGAACTGTGATTTGAGGGCTAAACTAAACTAAACTAAACTAAGCCTTAAGTTTATATACCGCATCATCTCCACGGAAGCGGAGCTCGACACGGTTTACAAAGCTTAAAAATACAAGAAGAGGGGAGAGAGAGTTTACAAGGGCATATGAAAAGGGGGAAGTAGGAAGGAGATGTTATATATTAGAGAAAAGCCAGGTTTTCAGTTGTTTCCGGAACAGCTGGAGGGAGCCCAGGTTTCGCAGCGGGATAGTGAGATCGTTCCAAAGGCCCGTGATATTGGAGAGGAGGGATCTTCCCAGTTTGCCTGCGTGGGGGATGCCACGTAGAGAGGGGAAGGATAGTTTATGTCTGTGGGCGGATCTGGTGGTAGCAGGCGTTTGGGCGAGGAAGGATAGAGAGATTAGTGGCGGAAGGATGCCATGAATTATCTTGAAAGCTAGACAGGAGCATTTGAAGTGAATTCTGGAAAGTACAGGGAGCCAGTGAAGCTTGGTAAGTAAGGGGGAGACATGATCAAATTTGCGTTTAGCAAAAATCAATTTGGCCGCAGTATTCTGGATGAGCTGGAGTCTGTGAAGACTTTTTTTTGTTAGGCACAGGTAAATGGCATTACAGTAATCGAGTTTGGATAAGATGATGGATTGTACCAGGACGGTAAAGTGTTTTGGGTGGAAATAGGATCTAACTTTCCTAAGCATGTGGAGGCTGAAAAAACATGATTTTGCCAAGGAGTTCAGGTGATCGTTTAGGGAGAGGGAAGAATCGATAATGATGCCGAGGACCTTGTTTGAGAACTCAAGGCGAAGAGCGGGACCTGTGGGTAGAGTGAAGAGGGTGGGCAGGTGTGCTAACTTTGGGCCGAGCCAGAGTAGTTTTGTCTTTGATTCATTTAATTTCATCTGAACAGAGAGGGACCAGGCATGAAGTCTCATTATGCATGAGGTGATGTTCTCTTGGAGGTTTGTAAGGTTCTGGTCTGTTTCGAGGAGGATAAGGATATCGTCTGCATATGTGTAAATTGTTTCAAGGGGGGATAGTTTGAGAAGCTTCAGGGAGGTCATATACATGTTGAAGAGGATAGGGGATAGGGGAGAGCCCTGTGGGACCCCGCAGGATGGTGTCCACGAGGTGGATTTGGAGCCGTTTGCGTTGACAGTGTAGGAGCGTGCGCGAAGGAAGTTTGAGAACCACTTTAGGACAAAGGAGTCTATTCCTATCTCGGAAAGTTGGTAGATTAGTATGTCGTGGTGCACGACGTCGAAAGCTGCGGAGAGATCGAACTGTAGGAGAACAGCAAATTTGTTTCGGGCGTGTAGTTGTTGCACCTTTGAGATTAGGGAAACTAGGAGGGACTCGGTGCTGAAGTTGGGCCTAAATCCGAATTGGTAGTGTTGGAGGATGGAGAATCTCTCTAGATAAGAGGAGAACTGGGTAGCGACTATGGTCTCCAGAAGTTTTGTTAAAAGAGGGATGTTGGCTATGGGGCGGTAGTTCGATGGTAAGGAAGGGTCAAGATCGGCTTTTTTCAGAAGAGGGGACAAGGCAATGTGGCCCATTTCTGAGGAGAACAGGCCCGATAGTAACGCTTTGTTTATAAGGTTTGTAAGGGAAGAGATGGCCTGCGCTGGGATGTTTTCGTAGAGGTAGGATGGGAAAGGATCTAGGATGCACTTGCAGGATTTAAGTTTCAGGCAGAGTTTAGAGATCTGGGGCTCGGATACAGGTTCGAAAGTAGTCCATGATCTGTCAGCAGGGATAGGGTCGGAGTCTTTCAGAGGAAGAGAGTTGTAAGAGATAGCTGGGGGGAACGAACTCTTTATGGTAGAGATCTTCTCGTTGAAAAAATTGGCTAAGTCATTTGGAGATGGGAGGGTGGGGGAGGGGGAGGAGTCGTTTTTAGAAGTTAGGTTTCGCCAGATGTGGAAGAGTGTACTGTTTTGGTTTTTTGATCTGGAGATTTTATCTCCATAGAAGATCTTCCTAGCTTTTTTTAGTATGGAGTTGTAGGATTTGATGTTTTCTCTCCAGGATTGCCTATCTGAAGGGGATTTCGATTTTTTCCATCTTCGCTCGAGGGCTCGGCATTTCTGTTTTAATTCCCTGTGGTATGGGAGATACCAGGGGGCCTTGTGAGAGTAGGAGATGGATTTAGTGGCTAGAGGGGCAAGAGCACGGTACGTGGTTTCCGAAAGAGTCACCCAGTTGTGCCAGAATGCGTCTGGGTCCATGAGAGTGGGAAGAGGAGGGAATTTGTTGAGGAACTGGGACCAGAATAGTTCACTAGTGATTTTTTTGCGGTAGGTGATGGAGTTTGAGGCTCGGGTAGGGGTACCAAAGACTGACATGAAGACAGGGAGGCAAAAATGGCCTAGGAGGTGATCAGACCAGGGAACAGATTCCCAACGGGTCTCAATAGTGGAGGTTTTGTGCTCAGTCAGGTCAAGAAAGCTGATGATGTCGATGGAGTGCCCCTTTTCGTGGGTAGGGGTGGGTGGTGGGGCGGTGAAGCCTAAAGAAATGAGGAAGTCTTTGAAATCAGTTGTGTCCTTGTTGGTGTTGTCCTCTAGGTGAAGGTTTATGTCGCCAATGATCAGTAGTCTTTGGAATTTTAGATAGGGCTCCTTCACCGTAATTGAGGATCAGCTCTATGAGGGCTCTGTAGGGGTAACAGTTATTACTCTGACTAATCAGCTGGTCTCCCAGGGTAACATCCAACTGGCTAAAAATAGATGCAATCGGGTAGTTTACCAGGGCTACTTTGGCGGCTGCGTCAATGTCTGAACCGTCTTCTTTCACAATTTTACAGGTCAGATGCAGGAGAGTGTTGTTTAAATCAATGTAGTCTTCACCGTGCTCCGCTATGTAGAAGTCCAAAGGTGCTGTTTCTGATAAAGCTGATAATGGTGGTATTTCCACATAGATGCTTTTTTCGATACTGGTTTGGGTTGGGGATAGCTCAAACAGATCTAGTTCTGATTTAACGCATTCTTCAGAGCCGTTGTGTACAAAAGCCATGGTTTTTTAGAATATATCACGTTTCGTAGAACGGGTCCTTCTCTTCTTGGATCCGCTGGATAGCTTCTGTGATTTGTTACCTTGAGGTTTCTTTTTTTTAAAAGGTTTTGGAGGTCCTTGCAGAATCTCTTGAGGGTGGGTCCTCTTTCTTTTAACAGCCTGTCTAACCACAGCCAGTCCCGACCCCGCCTGCTCTGCGGAATGGTTTATTTTATTTAGAACGGTTGTTGCGACATGGCCCATGACATCTTTAGCTATGTTTTTTGCGGCTCCTTTCACATGTGGTTTAATAATTTCAAAACCCCTTCTCAAAAGCGGTATTGCTTTTCTAAAGAGACTACGAAATACACCACCTACACCGGCACCGTACATGACAGGGGCTCCGTGATATCCTGAAAGTCCATAACCGGCTTGTGCTGTGTAATAATTTTTGTATGCTTTGGGGTCTCCGTAATCTTTAGACACCAACATTTTAAAACACTACAGTCTTCCTGGGTCGCAGGTGAAGCTTAAGGATCACCTTCCCGTAACGAAATGAGACGTTCCTGTTCTGATCTGTCTTTATTTCAAATGTGATGGTATCGATGTGCTGCTTGTTCACAGGTACATAGTGCGGTTTATCGTACGTGAGGGTGATAAACTTATCCACTGGCCCTAGAACTGGAACACAGCGCAACAGTTGTACAAAATGGTCACCTACTAACTGGTGCTCTACAATATCGGTGTACACATAGAGGGTATTAAAGCCGGCCTCTATATTTGCTGGGAAATGAGAAAGCCTTGTATTAACATTAGCCTTTACCCCCAAAATGGTTGCCAAATCACCCCTTGCAGAAATAACAGACTTATCCTCTGATTTTACATGAATTCTTCGCGTATTGGGGTCATATATGATTCTCGGCGGTCTCTTAGACTCATAGGCGCTTCTAATGTCATGATTCATGGTTTCCAATAACTTCCCCATGGTCGCATAATATCCACTCTTGATTATAAATTGGCGTACATTTCCTTCTTCAGAGGTGACAACGTACTTTATGTCTTCCTTAATATTTTCCCAAGTATGTGGGTATTGTATTTCCACCAGCCCCGCTTCCCACGGACCCTGTAAGTCCAAAGGCCTAGCTATTTGTATGGTGAAATTAGAGCTGGTATTACGGGGAAACATAGCTGCCGAAGCATTGCTAGGCAATGTGATATAAAAGCCACCGTCATTCATTTTGTTTTTTTCTCTCTCTGTGCTGCTTCAAAAGACAAAGTCAGATGTCTTGAATCTCTGAGGCCTTCACACAACTGTTAAATTTATCAGGCCACCCCTTCCATTTCACGAGACAAATTTTGTTCTTACCCCCTCATTTTACCTTTAGAACCTTTTCGATATGGTATATTCTGTCCTCTAGAGGCTTGACTTTTAGTAATTCTTCAGGATAAAAAGAACCTTGTATAGCTTCGCTATCGTAATCCTGTATCTTGTATGTTGTTCTCTGACCCCTGTTTAAAACATCTTTTATTATAAATATTTCATCCGTCCATGTTTGTTCGTAACCTTTCTGAAATCTTCCTTTAAGTTTTGATAACCTTACATGGTCTCCTTTCATTAAGAGATCCTTGGTGGGATCGCATTTGATGTTACTGCCGTAGGCTGTTTTCCAAATCTGCAAAGAGTTTGAGGGTGTCACATCTACAGGCCTCGCCTGTATCGTTCTGTGAAAACTATAATTATAGCTGTGCACTATAGCCTGTAGGACGTCTTGATAAGTAAAGGTATCTCCACATTTAAAATATCTCCACATTTTGGATTTTAAAGTCCTGTTAAATCTTTCCACTACAGCTGCTTTAACATCATTATGGGTCACAAAATGGCTAACACCTTTTTGTTTTAATAAATTCTTCAGAGACTTATTTAAAAATTCTTTACCCTTGTCTGTTTGAAGTTTTTCAGGTGTACGCCCTAAATTAAATATTGTTTCAAAGGCTTCGGTAACTTCATGACCAGTTTTTGTTTTTAAAGAAACGACCCATGCATATTTTGACAGGATATCTATTACCGTTAAGATGTATTTGTAACCGTTGTTATAAGGGGCAAAGGCTGACATGTCGACTAAGTCACTTTGCCACTGTCTGTCAACTTCCGACACAATTGTTTTATTTCTTTTAAAATGGATTCTAGCCGGTCTGTGTAAATTGTATGCGTTTTGACCGGTGACCCAATCCACCACATCTTTTCTCCGGACTGTTATATCACTCTTTTTAGCCGCTTGAAGTAGAGGGTTAATGCCTCCATAGCTTCCTGCCGCGTATGGATCATAATAAATTTGCTTCAATAAAGATTCTTTCATAGCTTTGCCTTTTTAACAGAGCCCTGTTAGGTGACAGCTGCTTTTGTTTTTTTTTTCAGATTGTTAAGACAACAGTAGGGGGCCGGGACAAGTTCAGACATGTTTAATCACACCTCCACCTCTCTCCCCCCCCCCTTGGCTTTATCAGGGGAGGGGTGCTGCAAGGGTCTTATCAGCTGTTACCATGACAATAGGGGAGCTGGCCCATTAACCATTAGCTCAGAATTCCTACTGAAAAGTGTGTTAAAAGCAAATGCAACTTTTTCTCGTTTGTTTCTGCCCCTACTCTGTTTTAAAAGCAGGAAAGATTTTGTGAATGCCTTTTGTTTTGTGATCTGCTCTATCTGTGAGCTCTTAAACCCTGTCTTTTAACTAAAAACTGTTAAAATAAAGACGCTTCTTTTCTGGCCACATCATTTCCGGGTGGGGGTTTTGACTAAGTTTGTTTCCCTATTTCCGCCTACGTGGTCAGAAAAGCGCATTACCGCCGCGTCATTAACCCTATTTCCGCCTATGTCATCAGAAAAGCGCATTACCGCCGCGTCATTAACCCTATTTCCGCCTATGTCATCAGAAAAGCGCATTTCCGGTAGGAGCAGGTACTCCCATTTCTGGTGATGTCATCAGAAAGCGTATTTCCGGGGTTAAACACGCCCCCATTTCCGGTGATGTCATCAAAAAGTGCATTTCCAGGGCGGGACATGAGGGGGGCGGGGTCATGGGCAGGGGCGGGGCTTGAGGGGTGGGGTCATGGGCGGGGGCGGGGCTTGAGGGGTGGGGCCATGGGCAGGGGTGGGGCCATGGGCGGGGCTACCACCATTCATTCCTATGGGAGGGGCAGGGCTTAGGTGAAGAGTGGGGTGGGGCCATGGGCGGGGCTACCACCATTCATTCCTATGGGAGGGGCAGGGCATGGGCGGAGACTAAGGTGGAGCCATGGGTGGGGCGGGGCCATGGGCAGAGACTAAGGCGGGACAATGGGCGGGGCTTAACCCGGAAGTGAACGCTGATTGGTCGATCCTTATCTCTGACAGCTGTCAATCATTTTGACATGAGGTGTACCCATTATACTACTGTCATATGCGTGAGAGACGGACACATCTGCGCATGCGCAGATATAACAGTGCTTGAATATGGGTAACACATAAGAACATAATAATTATAATAATTTAAAAAAGGTCTGGGGGCCATTGGCAAATTATTTTAATGATTAGACATCATTTTCCACTGATAGTATATTTATACATTGGGAGAAGGGGGATGTTATAAAGTTCTATTTAAAGGTTAATCAATAAATAAGATTACAATATTTATATGATATTTTTGATTGAAATATTTGAGGGAAGGGGGGTGGGGAGGGAATAAATTTATGTATTTACGATGACAATAGTAAGAAATTCAAGTGATGTGTAAAAGTTTTATATGATGCAATATTGTGTACTTGTAAGATGAAAAAATGATTAAAGAATTGGAAAAAAGAACATAAGAACATAAGAATTGCCATCTCCGGATCAGACCCTGGGTCCATCAAGTCCAGTGATCCGCACACGTGAAGGCCCTGCCAGGTGTACCCTGGCATAGTTTTAGTCCCCATATCACTGTGTGCTTCTCAAGGAAGATGTGCATCTAATTTACCCTTAAATCCTAGAACTGTGGATTTTGCAATTACTTCCTCTGGGAGAGCATTCGAGGTTTCCACCACTCGCTGCGTGAAACAGAAGTTCCTGATATTCGTCCTGGACCTGTCCCCCCTCAGCTTCAGTCTATGTCTATGTAAATATAATAGTGTAGTACTTCACACATTTGCACAGATGGACATGGGTACATTGGGGTTAAAGTTTGGTTATGATTTTTGAGGGATAGCTTGTTTAGTTTTACAAAGGGTTTATTGACATACTGCTCATTGCAGTATGTAAGATGTTGCCTTTTCTAGGTACACTCTTGTGGATTAATAAAAATCATGTTTTCCATACAGTTGGGGGGTCAAAAAATGGGTAGAGGTTTAATTGGATGTGCACAGCTGTTATGTGATCACTTTATTTAACTAATCTATCATGTCAATTTGTGTGTTCATAACTTATAAAAGTAATCACTTAGAAACTGATGCAAATGACATATTGTTTCATTTGCAAAATCCTGAAACAACCATTCCATGCTTACTTGAATTAATAGAAAAATTTGGAACATTTGCAGGATATAAGATAAATTGTCCGTATTGAATAATATGAAATGATTGGGTGTTAGGGAAGTAGGTATTTACAAGTCAATATGTTGTTGATTATTCAATATTTTATTTAAGTTTTAATGTTTGTATTTTTGAAACATTTGCTGTAAGTTTCACAAATGAATAAAGAAAAAAGAATCTGAAAATCAAGGGAAGAGTTTAAATGAATCCACTGTATGTGTTTACTTCATTGTTTCAATTGTATACCTTACTCTTTAGTTAGTGGGATAGCACAATTAAAATTAACAATAAATGCAATGGTTATTTATATCATACTAAGATAAACAAGAGAAAAATATGTTTTCAACAATGGTAAATGTTTATTAACATATTGCATATGTGATAAACATGTAATACACATATGTTCAAAAGTAGTGTCAACACCAAAAAATCTTGAGCTAACCATTCATGATCTATTATGTACAACATGCTGAATTATAAAACAATGTATTATTCTACATCTCATGTTTTCTGAGCCAGCACCTGATTGATATTCCTGCTTGGGGACTCTGCTTGTGGGTTCTTGAAAGACCAACACCTGACTGCCAACATCACGTTTGCACGTTTGTTAACTTGGATGTGGTGCTTGTGAAAACACTGAAAGGGGGAGGCTACATGAATGTCAAAGCAAATTAACCTAATACTATATTCTAATACTGCTAATTATAGCAGAAAAACACACATGGAGGTGTTGAACCTATAAATTGTATAGCATTGCATATAATCATGTATGGTCTAATATGTATAGAGAAACTATCAACATATTATTTATGGGACAGAAACATTCATGGGACATTATATCTGAATGAATTACCATGAATATAAAAATTTTGAAGCAGTGTGTAAACATGTCATGGTTCTCAGGAGTATGTGAAAAAAGGCATAGTGCCAAAATATGGCCAGCTCACACTATAGCCAGGCAATGGGTGTGAGGGAAGGAGATAACCAGCAACAGTGAGTGTGAGAGAAACAGCTGGCACAGGAGATAACCAGCAACAGTGAGTGTGAGAGAAACAGCTGGCACAGGAGATAACCAGCAACAGTGAGTGTGAGTGAAAGAGCTGGCACAGGAGATAACCAGCAACAGTGAGTGTGAGAGAAAGAGCTGGCACAGGAGATAACCAGCAACAGTGAGTGTCAGAGAAACAGCTGGCACAGGAGATAACCAGCAACAGTAAGTGTGAGTGAAAGAGCTGGCACAGGAGATAACCAGCAACAGTGAGTGTGAGTGAAAGAGCTGGCACAGGAGATAACCAACAGTGAGTTTGAGAGAAACAGCTGGCACAGGAGATAATCAGCAACAGTGAGTGTGAGTGAAAGAGATGGCACAGGAGATAACCAACAGTGAGTGTGAGAGAAACAGCTGGCACAGGAGATAACCAGCAACAGTGAGTGTGAGAGAAAGAGCTGGCACAGAAGATAACCAGCAACAGTGAGTGTGAGTGAAAGAGCTGGCACAGGAGATAACCAACAACAGTGAGTGTGAGTGAAAGAGCTGGCACAGGAGATAACCAACAACAGTGAGTGTGAGAGAAACAGCTAGCACAGGAAATAACCAGCAACAGTGATTCTGAGAAACAGCTGGCACAGGAGATAACCAGCAACAGTGAGTGTGAGAGAAACAGCTGGCACAGGAGATAACCAGCAACAGTGAGTGTGAGTGAAAGAGCTGGCACAGGAGATAACCAACAACAGTGGGTCTGGCTTTCTAGGCCACCAAAAAAAAGGGGGACATAGACATTTTCAAGTGTCTCCTCTTTTCCTGCAGCATGTGTGGTTGTGAAGACTGTATGGATACCACACATTTTGCTATGAGACCCTTCAAAACAAATGACAACACACCCTTCCAATTAAATCAGCAACATTTGAAGGGTAGAAAAAGGGAAGGAGCTTAATACTGGCTATCCCTAAAGATGCTCCAGCAACGACACCATCTGACCTGTCCTAAGTGAAGGAAAAAGCCTATGAACACCACCCACAACACCTTGAAAAGGTCAAAGTGATTAAAGTATGCTTGAGTGGGTTACCTGGTCAACATAAAAAACCTTCACACTTGGCACATGTCAGAGCAGTGGATTTTAGGATAGGTAGGGGCCAGGGGAGGGCTTCATGGAAATTCCTGGGGAGGGATCCTGAGCACAGCAGTTAGTGGGCCTCTGGCTTTCTGGACCACCAAAAAAAAAGGGGGGACATAGACATTTTCAAGTGTCTCCTCTTTTCCTGCAGCATGTGTGGTTGGGAAGACTGTATGGACATGTCAAAGCAAAGTTCATGTCACTGAGTGAACACAATTGTAGTATAGCCAACAGGAAAACCTGAACTTCAATATCAAACTCTAAAGTTCCAGATTAAGTGTTATACCTCTGAAATATTGAAAAAGAGGTCTTTGTCCTTATGTTGGCAGCAGCGTTGTTAGTCTTAGTCACTCTCACATACGTGCTCTTACTGCTGGCTGCCGCGCGGTTACCAGCATGGAATCGAGCAAGCAGCTGTTCTGTGTGATCTTGCTCATGCTGTATATGCTCAAGGAGTTTAAAGATGGTTGGATGATGGCATGAAACCGAAGATTGAAATGCATGGTGCCAACCTTCCACTGAATTGTTGGTCCGAGGCAGTCTATCTTCAACAAGGGAGCGCATATTCCACAGAGGAATAGGAAAAGGTGGGACACATCTCCCATTTTGCCGCAATCTACCGATGTAATTGTCTTCCCAATAGTCATACACCGGGATCAGTTCAGCTGGTCGAGTCTCCTCCAATGTCTCAAAACACTCAGTAACATCTTCAACAGGAACAAAACTTAATGCTAACAGCATTTTGGTGAACAATCTTATTCTCTCATCATCTCTATAGTTGGCGGTCAATCTCTCATGTTGAATTTTGCACCGCAATGATTGACCCAGATAGAATAGGCAGCCAGAAACTGCAGCATTTGGAAATACTCTGCTGGCAACTTGCAGGCTTGCTCTCTCGAAGTCCATCAAAATAATCAATAGTGCCAACATGTTTCTGGTTTCTACCAGTTTCCTTAACACACGTTCATAGTCCTCCTCCCTTTTACTATTCAACAACACATACACCATGGGAAGTGCACGATGGTCTACAAATGCATGGATGGTAAACACTTGTACAAACAAATGGGGGCAACTTTAAATGTCCCATCCATGAACCAATGGCCATGTTGCTCCAACACCTCAAGATTTGCTTGGGTTAAGAACA
This sequence comes from Geotrypetes seraphini, assembly GCF_902459505.1. NCBI lineage: Eukaryota > Metazoa > Chordata > Amphibia > Gymnophiona > Dermophiidae > Geotrypetes > Geotrypetes seraphini. The sequence continues at coordinate 98,793,013 of NC_047095.1, read as the reverse complement.
TAAGAAGTTGCCTCTGGTGAGTCAGACCAGAGGTCCATCGCGCCCAGCAGTCTGCACCCGCAGTGGCCCATCATGCCCATGACCTGTACGGTGATCATTGTCTGAACCCTTAAATCCCCTTGGTCTCTATCTATACTCTCTCTATATACCATCTCTACCTCTATCTGTATCCCTCAATCCCCCTATCTTTCAGGAATTTATCTAATCCTTCTTTAAAACCTTGTAGTGTACTCTGTCCTATCACAACCTCCGGCAGTGCGTTCCATGTGTCCACCACCCTCTGAGTGAAAAAGAACTTCCTAGCATTGGTTCTAAACCTGTCCCCTTTCAGCTTCTCCGAGTGCCCCCTTGTACTTGTGGTCCCCATTAGTCTGAAGAATCTATCTCTGTCTACCTTCTCGATACCTCTCATGATTTTGAAAGTCACTATCATGTCTCCTCTGAGTCTCCGCTTTTCCAGGGAGAAGAGCCCCAGCCTTTCTAACCTGTCTGCATATGAAAGGTTTTCCATGCCTTTTATCATTTTCATCGCTCTTCTCTGGACCCTCTCAAGCATCGCCATGTCCTTCTTGAGGTACAGCGACCAATACTGGAAATGAAAATGCGTCTTTCATCATTTTCACCAGAATCCCACGCGTGGTTCTTTGCAGCTGCTCAGGAACTTGGATCTCTCTTATTGACCTGGGATTACCCATTGCTAGATGCCCTACTTTTCTTTTTCGATTGATTGTTCTCTGCATGGAGGAGTATGCAGGCAATAATGTAGCTGCTTCTAGCGTTGAACCCTCTGTTGTCCCCAGAATGATCTATTGGGGCTTTTCAACTGTGGTCACAGCTCTTTCACGTATGTCTCCCTTCATTCTTTCAGCATTATTTTTGGGTTGTTGGGTGCATGCACATGCGCCATTATCTTGACAGAAGATCCATCGACATGCCTTTTTCTTCTGCCTACACAGTCACAGCGCACACACCTCCAGGACGTGGAACCATATGCCATGACTCTGTCACGACGATAACAATGTCCTTCATAAGAACATAACATAAGAACATAAGAACTGCCATCTCCGGATCAGACCCATGGTCCATCAAGTCCGGCGATCCGCACACGCGGAGGCCCAGTCAGGTATACACCTGATGTAGTTTTAGTCACCCATATCCCTCTATGCCTCTCATAAGGAGATGTGCATCTAATTTGCCTTTGAATCCCAGCACAGTGGATTCCTTGATAACCTCCTTTGGGAGAGCATTCCAGGCGTCTACCACTCGCTGCGTAAAACAGAACTTCCTGACATTTGTCCTGGACTTGTCCCCCCTTAGCTTCAAACCATGTCCTCTTGTCCGTGTCGTGTTGGACAATGTAAATAATTTATTTTCCTGCTCTATTTTATCGATGCCTTTCAGCATTTTGAACGTCTCGATCATGTCCCCTCGCAGCCTTCTCTTCTCAAGGGAGAACAGTCCTAGTTTCTTGAGTAGTTCCTCATATTCCAAGTTCTCCATACCTCTTATTAACTTCGTTGCTCGTCTCTGCACCCTCTCTAACAGTTTTATATCCTTCTTTAGGTTGGGAGACCAATGTTGGACACAGTATAAAGCGGTATTATGACTTTCTCCGATCTACTCGTGATTCCTTTCTTTATCATGCCTAACATTCTGTTTGCTTTCTTTGCCGCTGCCGCGCATTGTGCCGACGGCTTCAGGGTCCTATCTATCAGTACACCCAGGTCCTTTTCTTGTTCGCTCTTACCCAGAGTTGCGCCTGACATTCTATACTCGTATTCCTTATTCTTACTACCTAAATGCATTACTTTGCATTTCTCCACGTTGAACTTCATCTGCCATTGATCTGCCCATTTCTCTAACTGATACAAGTCGCTCTGGAGTTCCTCGCTATCCTCCTGCGATCTGATTGCCCGGCATAGCTTTGTGTCGTCTGCAAACTTAATGATCTCACTGGATATTCCGTCTTCCAGGTCATTGATATAAATATTAAATAGGATCGGCCCAAGCACGGAGCCCTGGGGCACACCACTAGTCACTTTCTCCCAGTCTGAGAACTTTCCATTTATGCCCACTCTCTGCTTTCTGTTTTCCAACCATTTGCCTATCCACCTTTGTATATCTCCCTCTATTCCATGGCTTTGTAGTTTCCTGAGAAGCCTTTCATGTGGAACTTTGTCGAATGCTTTCTGGAAGTTCAAATATATTATGTCCACCGGCATTCCACTATCAATTTGCTTGTTCACGGTCTCGAAAAATTGAAGTAAATTCGTCAAACATGATTTCCCTTTCCTGAACCCATGTTGACTGGGTTTCATCAAGTCGTGTGTATCTAGGTGCCGGACTATGCTATCCTTGATCAGTGCTTCAACCATCTTTCCAGGGACAGACGTAAGACTCACAGGTCTGTAGTTGCCCGGTTCCCCTCTCGATCCTTTTTTGAAAATTGGCGTGACATTCGCTATCTTCCAGTCTTCTGGTATCTGTCCAGTTCTGATTGTCAGATTGGCAAGTTTCTGCAATAGCTCTCCGATTTCAACCTTCAATTCCTTTAAAACTCTCGGGTGAATTCCATCCGGTCCAGTGCTCTTTCCCATGCTGTAAAGTTATTACCTCCATCTCTATGGCAGTTCGCTCAGAATGAACAACCCCTGAAAGCATACAATTTATAATATTATCCTATTTTGACTTACAATTGATATACAATTCCCTATATCATCAGTGCACTACTCAAAAGAACATCATACCTGTAAGACTGGAAGTATATCATTGAAATCCTCAGGACTTGTAGTCGACCTTTCACCATGAACCAGTACCTGCAAGAGTTATAACATGCATGTAAACTTCATTTTAGCCCCCCCCCCAACCTCCAGCACACAAAAAACCTGCAAGGGTAAAATAGGTGAGGTTAGGCCATACATAAGTAGAGTTCAGCGCTATGGCACAACACATTATACCTGCAAGGGTGCGATCCCTGGCAGGAAAACACTGAAGATGTCTGTCGCCTCTTGCTTGTCATCTCTTGCTTGTCGTCTCTTGCTTGTAGTCAGCTTCAATAGTACATTATATGAAGTTATTACATACATATGAAATACAAATCCCTATACCTCTATACTTACCTTGATTGAACTGCTTCACAACACTCAGGTTTCAGCAAATTCATATCCCTCAGCACATCTCTGCAAGACTAGAATTTATAAAGTTAGCACATAGATATGACAAACAGGACTCAATATGTCTGTACTTACCTTTCAAATCATACCTCCAATAGTAGAATTCTGGCTTGACAACCATCATGGATTAAATACAGTGGTACCTTGGTTTACGAGCATAATTCGTTCCAGAAGCATGCTCGTAAACCAAAACACTCGTATATCAAAGCAATTTTTCCCATAAGAGTTAGTGTAAACTAGAACAATTTGTTCCACATTCCCAAAAACTTAATTACCATTAGCGATGCCTCCACCGCTGCCTCTGCCACAGACCTATCCACGCGGCTCCTCTAGTTCTCCTCCTCTGCTGCTGTTCGCTGCCTCTCACTGCGGATGGTGCTGGCTGTAAGCAAACCGCCGCCGCCACAGACTGACTGGACACTGTTGGCTCTGCCACTCCCAGATGCTGCCCCTCCCCCGGATGCCACTACCCCCTCTGCCAGACTCTCAGGTGCTGGCTCACTCCTGCCAGATGCACCCCAAATCCCATGCTCCACCCGAGGCTACCGGTGCTGCTATCACCTCTTCCCCCCACCCCTCCCCAACTGGCCATGTCCTTACCCCTGCACCGCCGGTGATAGAAAGTGCCTGCCGCCGGTATGCTGCTGAGCCTTGAGCATCTGCGCATGCTCAGGCCTTCTGGATCTCACCCTCTCCGAGATTCTCATGAGATCTCGAGTCTCATGAGAATCTCGGTGAGGATGAAATCCAGAAGGCCTTGAGCATGCGCAGATGCTCAAGGCTCAGCAGCAGACTGGCAGCAGGCCCTTTCTAACTCCGGTGGTACACGGGTAAGGACAGGGCCGGTCAGTAGATGGGGAGGAGATGATCGTGAAGGGAGGGAGCAGCGCTGGTGGCCTCAGGAGGAGCAATACTATTGGTTCCCATGATCGGGTTGGGTCAGGTGGGGGCTCGCAAATCAAGTCAATGCTCGGTTTGCGAGTTACAGTTTGCTTGAGTGTTTTGCTCGTCTTGCAAAACACTCGCAAACCAGGTTACTCGTAAACCGAGGTTTGACTGTACGTCATTATACTTAAGCACAGACAGAAGGAAGGGAGAGGGGCCCAAAGAAAGGACCCACTACAATGGTAGACAATCACCCTCCCTACACACCCAAGCCAAGAAGTTTAAACCAATAAGCCCCACCATCAGCATAATGATCCTATGCTACTGTTCTGATTTAGCAAAATGAAGAATATTATGATATGAAATGAAGCTATGCATATATCTTATGAACGATACCTGCACCAGACAACGGTACCTATTTGTCTTTATGGAATACTGATATGAAATGCCTTTATAAAACTATAAACCATAAGCACACTCAAATTAAAAATATTCAGATAATAGTCTTGCTGGCATGAGAGATTTTACTTCATGCAAAAATGTTTCTTTACATCTTTATTACTTTTAAATTCTATAACTGCATTCAATTATACATACAATTAATTTCAGACATCACATGATACATAATATTAATATCATAAATCAACGTTCTCACGCTTTTACTATGCGGGACAACTGAGCGCAAGACGGGTGCAAGAATGACGAAACTTTGATCCACGCATGTGCGCTAAGAGTTCCATGATAAACAACAAAACTTTAATCTGAACAAGCGCACTTGGAGTTTTATTATTATACCCTCGGTTTTCTTGCGGTTGTGCAGTGCACATCTTATATAGCTTTCAAAAATAATGACATAAAAATATACTGTCCATGTGCGCGTGAACTGAAAATATAAACATACCTGGAAATGAAGAAATCTGGAAGTAGTGTTGCTCTCACCAGAGGTGAGTAAAATCCGCGAAAGACAAATATCTGTTATAGAGCAAGTTCTAGCAAAACCAGAGCTTTACCTATAACGGACACAGTTAGGCAGCGAAAGGAAGGCGGGCTGTTCTGAGCACATATATAAAGAGGAAACGTAACCATAGTAACGAAAATGCATTCACGTAACTTATATTCAAAGCACAAAGAGGAAAGGAAACCATAACGTGGTGCCGTGATGACGTGTTGCCGTGCTGAATGTGCGCGTGCCCTTCGCCACACGCCATTTTGTGGCACACGCTGAATTGTCGTTGTGCTCAGTTATCCCTGCACTCAATTGTCTTGCGCTGAGTTATCGTTGCGCTCAATTGTTTTGCGCGCTGTTATCCTTGTGCTCAGATGTCTTGCGCTGAGTTGTACTTGCACGCTGCTATGTTTGCGCTGATTTGTCTTGGCAGTTTTGTCGGTGCGCTGTTGTCTTACGCACATTTGACCTGTCACCAGCATCTTCTCTCCTTCTATTCCCCTTCCAGAAAATGTATGTCTCCCCCTTCCATTTCTCCCTTCACCCCCATTGGTCTGGCATCTATCTTCTTCCCTTCCCTCCTCCAATGGTCTGGTATCTCTCCTATCCTCTTCTTCCCTTCCCTCTCCCATGTTCAGACATTTCACTCTCTCCTCTCCCTTCCCACCACTTCCATGAGCATCTGCCCCCTTTCTTTCCCTCCAACCCAATTCCATCCAGTATCCTTCCCCCTTATGTCTCTCTTTCCTTTCCCTGCACACCAGTTTCATCATCATCTTCCACTTTCTCTCCTTACACCACCCTTCCATACCACTCTGCCTCTTTATCTCCCTCCACCACCCTTCCATACCACCCTGACTCCCTTTCTCTCCCTCCACCACCCTTCTATGTTCCTCTCTCCTTCCTAACCAGCCAAGTCCCACGATGTCTGTTTCTGCTGCCTCTGCAAGACATAAATGATGTCATAGGGGGTGGGCCGGCAAATGCAGGGAGTTGTGGCAAGGTCCTCAAATGACTGTGGCTGCTGGTCCACCCCTTCTGACATCACTTATGTCTTCCGGAGCAGAGGCGGCAGACAGCAGTCATCATGTGACCTTCCTGCACTTCAGCGCGGCTGCTGACTCTGCTTCTGAATAAGTATGGCAGCCGCGCTGAGGTGCAGGTGCCATTTAGAGCAGCACAGGAGGTTCCGGGCCTGGCCAGCTGGCTGTGCACCTCCCTAGGGTTGGCATCTGGGGTAGTCCGCACCCCCCACTCTGCCCTTGGTACACCACTGCATGGAACACCCTGCCTTTAGACACTAGACAGAACACTTGCTATCTAAAATTCAGAAGGATGCTAAGATCATTTCTGTATGATAAGCACACAGGACTGATCCAGCATCAACTCCCTTGACTCTTTCTGGAGCATGCACTCTTTTTTCTTGTTAATTTCTAACTAGCAGGATGTTTTGTGCTCTGTTAATGAAATTCACATGTACTCTGCCTTATCCTTCTTCTGTATACCCCTGAGTTCTATGTATACTGGAAAATTTATTGTCTTTCTATAACTTGTTTTTTATAGCTCCTCATTAATGCATGGGTTCTTGACATTGTAAATCACTTTGATCCTTTACAGGCATAGAGCAATCCACAAATCCTAGATTAGCACAGTGACATGCCACTATGATAACAGTTGCACAGTTTGTGCAGGATGAGTGCAGGCTAATTTGCACACATATGCCATAATTCTAAATAAGATGCTCAAAACTGCATGCCAAAATTTGGATGCATGTAATTTAATTATACAACAATCCAATTAGCACTGATAATTGGGTACTAACAATTCTTTATACAATGAGCTCTGCCCTGGCCTTCAGGGGATTGAATATCTGGTAGATTCTTATCATAGAAATGTATTTACTTATTTTCTGGGCATTATAAATCAAGTGCATAATTCCCCTGCTGGTATTATTGCACTCCTCACCAAGCACACATTTCAAGGTCATGTTCTGAAAAACAAGTTTAGAAAAACAATTTATCTTTAATATTAAATGCACAGGTCAGTGGGCAATATTCCTTAGGGCTGAGCATTTCAGGAGCAGAGTTCCTATAAAGATCACACGGTGCCCACACAGCAACAGGATACTCGCTCGGATCAGAGTTCACATCAACATCGGGAGGAGGCTTATCTGATCCATCTGGAATGTGATCTGTGACCATTAAAGAATCTTCTCAGTGTCAGTTTGAAACTTCTTGCTTAATACTTAATATATCCAAAAGGTGGGAACCACCAAAATCTATACAGTATCCTCCACTATAAATTTTCCAGAGTGGCAGAGCAGCTGTTTCTCACTTTGAAATATGGGAGCTCATCGCCTTTTGGTTTTATTAGTATTTTACACTTGTCTCTGGAAGCCCATTGAGTGCCAATGTTCAGAACTGAAGATAGGCATTTTAGATGAAGACTACTACATGGATGGGGACATTATAATTGTGAAATTTGTTCAACAGTACAGTTCTGAGATGATCCAAACCCATAGCAACATTTTATCGAATAAATTCTTATAGTAAGTACCATTGTGTATTATATCTTAGTTTCATAGTTTATTTAAAATTTGATTACTCACCTATCCTAAATTCTAGGCAAAAATACAACAATAAAAAAGGGGGGATACAAATTTAGGACAGAGATATATACAAACTGACTTCAGACATTAACAAAAGAGACAGTTAACAGAAGGGAAGGAGGAGGAACTGCAATAAGAACATAAGATTTTTCACTACTGGGTCAGATCAGTGGTCCATAGTGCCCAGCAGTCCACTCACACGGCGGCCCTTAGGTCAAAGACCAGTGCCCTATTTGAGTGTAGCCTTACTTGCATATGTTCTGTTCCAGTAGGAACTTATTCAACCTTGTCTTGAATCCCTGCAGGGTGTTTTCCCGGAAGAGCGTTCCAGGTTTCTACCACTCTCTGAGTGAAGAAGAGCTTCCTTACATTTGTACAGAATCTTTTCCCTTCTAACTTTAGCGAGTGCCCTCTCATTCTCTTCACCTTGGAGAGGGTGAACAGTCTCTCTTTCTCTACTAAGTCAATTCCTTCAATATCTTGAATGTTTTGATCATGTCCCCTCTCAGTCTCTCTGTTCAAGGGAGAAGAGGCTCAGTTTCTCTAGCCTCTCGTACGGCAACTCTGCCAGTCCCTTAACCATTTTTGTTGCTGTTCTCTGGACCCTTTCGAGTAGTACTATGGCCTTTTTCCTGTACGGCGACCAGTGTTGGACACAGTATTCCAGGTGGGGGCTTACCATGGCTCGATAAAGGGGCATGATAACTTTTTCAGATCTATTTGTAATACCCTTCTTAATCATTCTTAGCATTCATCCATGACATTGATGGAAAGAACAATGAGAATAGGGAAACGTATGTTATACTGCAGTATGTCTTTAGCTTGAAAGCAGAAAATAAGGAGAGAGAACAAAGAGGGAAATGTTCAGCAGTGATTTTAAGAAGGGATCATTAATGTTCAAAAGTGTCTTTAAAAAGGAAACATTTTAATGCTCCTTTGAGAAGTGTTTGTGAGTTTCACTGTGACTAGCTTTCGAACTTGAATTGCAGATATAACTTGTACCCGTATGAAGAATCTTTGGTGGTTAATGTCTTATTAGGATTTCACATCCTCCTGCTTCAAGTGTAAGATATTACCAAGTTTATAATTACATTAGAGATTTTTTGTGTCCTCATTTCAGAGACTAGGAATAGTTTTATTCGCCACTGAACACATAAACTAATAACAAACAACAGCAAGAAAATTCTTACTTATCAAGCAATGAGCTTCCATACACTGCTAATATGTTTTATTTCCACTTGACTATTTTCACAATTTTATCAAACTTAAAACAGATGAATATGCCTTAATAGTACTGTCTGAAAATATCTTCTTCCTAGTGAAAAGTGCATTTGTTCTTCCACAAGAAACCAGGGTATTTTCCTCTCTCAACCACCCATCCAAAATAACAGGAGCAGACACATTTGAAGCCCACACTTTACAAAATCAAGACCATTTAAGGAGGGGACCTTAGGAAAGAAATTCCACATCATGAGAGGTTCTTGTGAGCTGGCTACTCCTGGATTTTCAGCACTACTTGACTGGTTAGTGACACTGAAAATGCAGCATAACTGAAGCAGCTCTAGCTGATTAGAGGTAAGGCGCTCTGGGGGCAACACTGGGATTTGCCCAGTTAGTGAAGGTCAGGAAGTGACATCAGATGGCTGGTGCGGGCAGTAGGATGGAGATACTGCTCACACTGGCAAAAATTTTAAAAGGTATATGGAGAAAAGAAGGGGGTGTGTGGCAGGGAAGCAGGAAAGGAGCATGGGGATGGGGAAGGATTGTAGAAGATGGAGAAGAAGGTGAAGGGCACAATCACCCCAGGCACTTTCTACCTTCAATACGCCACTGTCTTGGTGAATAAAACTTTTGATAAAAGAAAAGCAGCACTTTTTTAATTTGCTGAAATGGTGTGGTGGCTGTATTAGTCTACTTTTCAAGGTGATCTCCTTTATAATAAAACCCTAAGCGTGCATGCGCACTTAGGGTTTTTGTGATCCCTGCTGCCGTGTTTCCTGGTCAGTGGCTGAATTCTATTGTAGAACACGGCAGCAGGGAACACTCCGGAGGTTCCCCCTCCCGCCCTCACTCACCAACTGCTTCCAATGCTGCTTCTTTTCAAAGAAGCCTGGTGAGGATCGCGGCCGGCTGTAGCACCTCGGTCCAGAGTCATTCCCAGGATTTTTAAGGAATTTTCAACTCAAAATTGTTGAGTCTTTAATTTTGTCATTTGGGCTTGCTAAGAAAAATTTGGTTTTGTCTGGGTTGAGTTTTAGTTTGAATTCAGTCATCCATAATCCGATCTGTTTCAGGATGAATGACAGCTGATTGTTTGTTACAGATGACAGGGATATAAGAGGGATGACAATAGTGATATCGTCTGCATAGATGTAGAAATTGACTTTTATGCTTTGCAATAAGTTCCCTAGTGAGGCGAGATAAATGTTAAAAAATGTTGGGGATAGGGGAGAGCCTTGTGGCACTCCGCACGGGTTTACCCAGCTGTTGGATTGTTTATTATCACTATAGATTTGAAAAGATGGTTTAGTCAAAAAACCCTGAAACCATTTTAACACATTACCTGAAAGGCCAATTGATTCCAAACACTCAATCAGAATGGCATGAGCGACCAAATCGAAGGCACTGCTTAAGTCTAATTGCAGAACTAGAGCACTTTTCCCTTGACTAAATAGGCTATGAAGGAAATCTAGCAATGACGCAATGACTGTTTCGGTACTAAACCCCGATCGAAAGCCTGATTGGTTGTCGTGTAGTATGTTGAATTTGTCTAAGTACATTACTAGGTCCTGGTTGACCAAACCTTCCATCAGCTTTACACATAAGGGAGTGCTTGCAATAGGTCTGTAATTTGATGTCAGCTTTGTGGATTCTTTAGGGTTTTTTACAATTGGGGTAATCAAAATCTGACCTAGATCCTCGGGAAATGTACCAGTCAGTAGTAGAGAGGAAAGCCAATTGTATAGCTTGGCTTTGAAGGTGACTGGAGCTACTTTCATAATATTTGTTGGGCAGCAGTCTAGTCTGCAGTAGGAATCAGCTTTGTAGAATTGTTGCCAGGACGAAGTAGTAAAATTATTCCAGGACATGTCTGCCCTAAGTCCGTCTTTTTATTGAGCAACTGGGTAGGTCCTGAGGTTGGTAGTGGGGACCGTTAGTTCAGATCTTAAATTTTTTATTTTGTTGTTAAAAAACTTGGCCAGAGCATCTGCAGATGGTGGGGAGTCTAAGGTAGAGCAGGAGGAGGCTTGAGTATCATAAAGCTTGTTGACTAATTCGAAGAGGTTTCTACTATTCATGTTAGGTGAGCCTATTTTTTGGGCGTAGAAATTAGTATGTTTCTTTATTACTAGTTTTTTGCATTCTTTTAGATTTAGTCTCCAATTCAATTTCCCTACACTATCTCCTGATTTCAACCATTGTCTTTCAAGTTTCCGTAACTTGAGTTTCCAAAAGATATCTCCTTTTCAACTTCAAAATTGGTAAATGATCTAAGGTGGTCCAAAGACTCCAGCACTCACCAAACATTTCAGTTGACACAAGCATGCTTGTGTATAATCATCTGATGAGATATTAAGTAACCAGGGTTTAATTGAAGAATATGTTAAAGAATTCAATCATATAATGATTGAATCAAACATCAGGAGCATTGAATATCTAGAAACCACTCAAATCACACCCCCCCCCCCCAAGAAAAACAAAAAAAACCACCATCAGAAACATGCACGCTCACAAGCCCCCTTCATATACACTCTGAATTGCATAAATAAAGAATAAGAAACACCCTTACTAGACTCAACTTGCTTAACATAAACATATAGAACAGCATGAACCTCTCCTCTTGTTTCCAAAATACCCCTTAACTAAGCAGCTACAGGAGCGTTTCTGGCATCTTGTTGGAGATGAATCCAATGCTCAATAAGCCTAATATTTAAAGGTCTTGATGTTTTACCCACCTGTACTAATGGGCAGGGGCTGTACTTTAGATGTTGTACATGAAATTTATCTTCTCAGGCTCCTTTTGACTTGACACTTGTAAGTATGTATTTGTAACTATGACCTAACTGTACCGATCTACCTGTACTTCCAGCTCTATTGAATGTCTGGGTCAAAACTGTCCATTATAACTTCCTGGGTAACTGACCCAATCTCTTGTACTGTAAGCTAACCTTGAACTGAATAGGTAAAGGTGGAATAGAAAATCTGATTAGCATACTATAACATACTTTTGACCTAAATTGACTACTTATTGAAGCAGGAGACTAGGCTAGATGGGCCACTGGTCTGACCCAGTATGGCTGTTCTTATGTCCTATAAGATATAGGGGTCTTTTTACTAGGGTTACCAGATTTTGCATCTGGAAAAATAGGGTACATGGCCCTTCCCCTTTCTACCTTGGGCCCACCTTGTTCTGCCCCCCAACCCCAATCTTACACAAACCTCTTCTCTTTAGGCCAAATATGGACTGCATCTGTGCATGCACAGATGTGTTGAGATGATGTTGCACGCATGTGAACATGTATATGACATCACTGCATGACATCCGTGCATGCGCAGATGCTCTACAGCTTTTCAAAACCCGGACAAAGTGCTGGGTTTTTGATAAACCATCTGGATGCCTGGACAGACTAAAATACAAGGCTATGGTAGTTTTTATTGCTGGAAGCATGTTATTTTAGGCAGAGGGTGGGCACAGCTATGCTAATCCATCAGCAATTGTGCATTGCTAACTGATTAGCTCAGGAATAGTGTTCAAGCCCATATTATGTGCTGGAAGGGCTCACAATCTAATGGCCTTGCTTTAGTGGGGAAATTAGCTCATGACCATTATCAGAAAAATAGAAAAAACTGCCTTTTCCTGCCAGTGCTAAAAGTGGCTTCAGCACACCAAAAAGTCCTACTTGGCTACTACAGGTTTCTTTTTCATGCTGCAAAGTAAAATGGCCCATAGTTTCTTATTATAATCTGATAGACTATTTAAAAAATAAATAGGCATAAATAGATGGATTTTTGTGAATTTTTCATGGTGCTCTGTTATGAAATTATGATCTTAATGTTCATTGCAGTTATTATCCACAAAATACCTTTAACTTCTTGGCCTCTATTTTTGCGGTGGAGGAAATTAACAACAACTCAGAGCTCTTACCCAACATCACGCTGGGGCTACACATTGAAGAGACTTATGGGCAAATAATGAAAATAATTAAAGAAACCTTCAACATATTGGCAGGACAGCATACAGTAGTAAATTTCAAGTGCAATTCATCTCGCAAAGTAGCTGCCATCATTGAACCATTTTCAGATGAGGAATCATATCAATTCTACAAAATGTTCCAGATATATCATTACCCACAGGTCAGAGAGATTTTTAATCTTACTTTACATTCTACCCATTACCCTATTTAATCCATCGCTATACACCATTGCTCCTCCTCAAAATGAATTTATCTGTATCAAGCTGCCAAAATGTTCTTTCCTTGGCAATTGCAGGAATTGAGACTCCTGGCAATTGAGACTCCTGCTCCCAAAATTTGCCAATCAAATCTGAATAGAAAGAGATCTGAGCTGAGGAAGTGGCCCAACTGGATTTCAGCTTGAGCTTGATGGAGGGAATTATAATATTCCAAGGGAGGAGCTTTGTCCTTTTCTTCCTGGAGCTGGTCCAGCAAGGAATATGTGGAACAGCCACAAGTGGGTTATCCCACCAGATGCTCACTGGAGCCCGCAAGGCTCACCCCTCTCTCCTATCCTTTTCAACATCTACATGTCCTCTCTGAAACTCCTCCACCTATCCCCCCTAGAAACTCTCTACACCTATGCTGATGACATCCTCATCCTCCTCGAGACAGACTCGAATCTCACTAACCTCGCTGAGAACATATCTGCATGTATAATGAACCTCCAATCCTGGGCCCAATCTGTACAAATGAAACTGAATGAGTCCAAAACAAAATTACTTTGGCTCGGCCCAATATTAGATCATTTACCCTCCTCCATCCCTTTATCCTCCGGCCCCACTCTTCAGCTCGAGTTTTCAAGCAAGGTCCTGGGCATCATCATAGACTCCTCTCTCTCCTTCAATGACCACCTCAACTCCTTGGTAAAAAAATGCTTCTTTAGCCTTCATATGCTGAGGAAAGTGAGATCCTGCTTTCATCATTCTTACTTCGCCATCCTTGTTCAATCCACCATCCTCTCTAGACTGGATTATTGCAACTCCATCTTTATAAGCCTAACTAAGAAAAACCTTCATAGACTTCAGCTAATTCAGAACGCCGCGGCTAAGCTTATTTTTGCAAAAGGCAAGTTCGACCACGTCTCTCCACTCCTGTCCAAGCTCTACTGGCTTCCAGTACACTCCAGAGTCCTCTTTAAATGTGCCTGCTTAGCCTTCAAGATTCTACACAGCATCCTTCCTCCCATTATTCCACTCCTTTGGAACTCCTCTAACCCTAATTCCACCAGATCTTCCCAAAAACTGAAACTATCATTCCCTTCTACAAAAGGTATATCCTGCGCAGTAAAACTAGGAACATCCCTCCCCTTTAGAACCACAGAACTCTGGAACAACCTCACATCCCCGCTCAGAAATTCAAACTCCCTCCAATTCTTCCGCAAACATCTGAAAACTTGGCTCTTTTCAAAAATCTAACACCTCCTGCTCTCTAGGACCCTTGTCCCTCTCTTTCTTCTTGTTCCTTTCCTATAACCCTTCATTGGAGTTCCTTTCTTCCTAACTCTGTAAACTGTGCCGAGCTCTACGCTTGTGGAGATGGCGCGGTATACAAACCTAAGGTTTAGTTTAGTTAATTTAATTTTAGTTTAAGTTGTGAAGGCTGCACTGCCAACAAGGGGTTACTAAGAAAGAGAGGGAGGAAGAGAGGGGAGAGTTAAGAAAAACTGCACCCAATTGGGAAGGGAGAGAGAGGGGGAGAAGGAAGATCAGTGAAGGGAGAGGAGAGGGAAGGTTATGAAAAATATGCCAGACCATGGTGAAGGAAGGAAGGAAGGAAGGAAGGAAAGAAAGAAAGAAAGTACCAGATGATGGAATGGGAGTGAAAGATGCCAGGGAAGATGGAAGGAAAGGATATAGAGATGCCAGACCTGGTGAAAGGAAGGAGGTAGAGAGGGAAAGGAAGCAGAGGAATTGCCAGATCATAGAGGGGGAGGAATAGATGGAAGGGAAGGAAAGGAGAGAGATACCAGTGCATCGAGGAGGTAAAGAAAGGGAAGGAGACAGTTGCCCAAATAGAGGAAAAGAAAGGAGAGGAAATGCAGAGTATGGTGGGGATAGAGATAGAGAGAGCTGAAATGAATCATGTACAAAGGTTAGAAGGGGAACAGGATAGACAGTTTATGGAAGAGAAATAGAAAGAGGGAAGATGCCATATGGAAAGGTCAGAGTGAGAGGGCAGATAGTAGATGGAATGACCAGAGAAAGAGCAGAGGCTAGATGGAAGGAGTAGAGAGGGCAGATGATGCATGGAATGGAGAGAGAGGACAAATGCTATATGGAAAGAAGAGAGCAAATAGAATATGATTAAAACAGAAATGACAAAAAGGTAAAAAAAAGATTTTGAGGTCCTTTTATCAAGGTGCAGTAGGGGTTTAACGCGCAGAATATCGCACATTAAATCACCTGCCGCGCTAGTCGCTAACGCCTCCATTGACGAGGCATTAGTTTTTGCCTTGCCACTGGGGTTAGCACGTGATTAAATGTCCAACGCGCTAACCTCGCTAGAGCAGCTTAATAAAAGGACCCCTTTGTTTTGATGCTTTAAAATAAAGTACTAATGTATCTTTATTGATAAAAGTTTATAAACAGAATGGAAATAAGGCAATCTTTTTATGATACTAAAAGCCCTTCTTCAGGTCAGGACAGAGTATACTGTACTGACCTGAAGAAGAGTATACTGTACTGACCTACTGTACATAACAGCAGTATACTGTACTGACCTGAAGAAGGAGGATTTGGCCTCTGAAAGCTAATTGAAAAAATGGATTACTCCAATAAAATGGTATTTTCTTATATTCCATTTTTGTTTTATTTCTATTTGTTAATTTGTAAAGTGGTGATTGCTATTTGTCAGTTTTGTAAATTTACATCTGCTTTCTTTATATTTTGTAGAGTATTAGTGGCATGTGGTGTTTCACTGTGTGGAGGGTCTGGCTTCTTGGTGGTTCAATTTAACTTTGGTCTACATATTTCTATTTTTAGTTTGTGATTACTTATTCCATACTAGGTGAGGGTGTATCTGTATTCTGTATGCATAAAAAGGACATTGTTTTCTATGGCCCATAAACTCTCACTGGCAGGCCTCCTACCTAATAACAACTGTGGACTGTTGGAGGCTGCTGGCTCACTACTTCATATGATATACAAATGCACGTATGTAAAACAATATTGGAAAGAAATTTGGGATATTATATTAAAAACTTTTGATATACAAGACAATATCTCTCTTTCTTTAATAATATTTAAATCTCATGCTCCAGTAGTATATTTAATTGAAAATTATGCAAAACCTTTTGACATTCTTCTTTCCATAGCCCTTAAGACCATTTTTTCTAACTGGAAGTCAGCCAACTTTCATTCCTCACACCATTGGTACAATCAGTTGTAAAACATTCTAATTCATTCTATTTTTTTTGCTTTGACTGAAATTGTAATTCTATGCAATATACTGATTTCTATACAAATGCACTGTGAATCGCATTGATATTCTGTTCAGTTATGGTTCTCTTATATTTCTCTGAAAAGAACATTGTTTTCTGTTAGCAATGACTGCGCAATATTGATTTGTATTAATCTGGCTTGTTTAGTTTTACAATGGGTGTGTTGATGTTCTAGTTTTCACTTCAGTGTTTGATGCTTACTTTCCCTTGTTGTGTGACTCATGGATTACTACTAAAAAATACATATTTTTTATAAAGAGGAAGGGTGTTAAATATGATCAGCCCCATGTGTCAATTATGCTAAGTATGCCTCTGAAGATAGGAGAAGCTGCTGGTATCATACAGTCCCTGTTGGGGAAGAGACTTGAAGGTGGAGACATGGAGGGGCTTAATCAAAAGAAACATCTAAGTCTGATTTGCATGTAGGGTGCTAGTCACTCAAAGTCGGCAGCGGCAAAATGTCCATTCTCAAAAAGTATGTCCCAAATGTGTTTTTCCCCAAAAAATCATCTATGTCTATCTTTATACCACATTCTCAACCAAAAATTCATCCAAGTCCCAAATACCCAGAACAAGACCTTTTAGATGTGGGATGCCCAGTCCCTCCTACTGCATCTCCCCACCCCCCTAATATCATCAGAAGGAGGGATGCCCAGTCCCTCTTGCTAAAACCCACTCCTTAAAATCATTGGCAGGAGGGATGCCCAGTTCCTCCTTCTAGTATCCCCTACCACCTAAGATCATCGGTAGGAGGGATATACAGTCCCTCCTGCCAGTACCCCCCACTGAAGTGCATGTTCCCAAACCCCCCTTAGCCCACCTGGACCCCATAGTACCTTTATTAAGTTGGATGGATGGAGGGATGCTTCTTCTCTTCAGCTAGCAGGCCTGTCTCCTCTGAATGGTGGGCCTGCATGGGATGTACTGGGCAGGGGCCTAAGGCTCTGATTGACCCAGGCGCTTAAGGCCCCTCTTATGGGAGGAGCCTTAGGCACATGGGCCAGATGGAATCTTAGTCCTCTCTCTCAGTACATTCTGAGGTGTGCTGGGACTCCTATTTGCCAGATCCCTTAATCTACCCCCTATGGGAGTGGCTTCTGAGACTATGTGTTTTATACAGAATCCAGCCCTTAGACTTGGTTTTACATCTGAGTCATAATATATAAGTTCCGTCCAGGCAGCCTCATAAAACTTTTGATTATTCCTGCAGTATGACTAAGTATAGATTGGCCCATATCCCATCCACCTCCTGCCCTCACCACTCCTTCAAAAATGCCCCTTTCAGCTCTGAGCACACAGCGAGATTCAGAGGCTTAAAAAGTCTCTGGATAAGTCTAAAAACTTGTTTTGATTATCAGCACTTGAATTACCTGTTGTTTAGGCTTTTAGACATATTTTCTTCTCCTCTAGCTCCCACTGATGTAGTGATATCTCTCTTTCTCTTCCACAGACACATTGCTTCTGGTTGCCCTGCTCCCCACCCCCTGTTTGGTCCTGCCTTTTCTGATGTAACTTCCTGTGAGAAGCATTTTTGTAGTCAGAACTATTTTCAGCTGTCTCACAGTTAATTTGGGTGGGTCATTCCAACCCTCCCTTTAGTTCACCATTTCCTCTGTCCTTCACTGCCTCCTTGCTGCTGAGACCAGCATCTGAGCTCTCTCTGAATTCTGCCATCCACTCCTGGTGTCCCTCAGAGACATCAAAGTGGCTATAATAATTCATCTTCATGGTTCCTGCAGGCTTCTCTCTGCTGTATCCTGTCCTTGCTGACATCCCTTAGAGGCTGGACTTGACAGAGGGATTGCCTGCACAGGCAATCAGGATTAATTTCTACAGCCAGATACCTCTGATGTACACTGTAGAGGAATGAGGGAATTCAAAAAGGGACACATGCTGAGATGTCAGAAGAAGAAAAGAATAGAGTTGAGTGTGTCCCATCGGTTGAGGCAGAGAAGCTCATCAAAGAGTGGTATTGAGCACTGCTCCTATGAATTCCAGGACTTGCATAGGTTAGAGATTAGATTTTTGGTAGCTGACATTAAAGACTTTGAGAAGAAATGTTTTTGCCTGAGTAGCTGACTGAACTGCCTGAGGTGCTGCAGCTTTGATTAGATAGTCATCCAGATAAGGAAAGACTTGAACCTATGTGAACGAAGAACTGCTGCTACCACAACTAGGCATTTGGTGAACACTTTGGGAGAAGAAGCCAGGCTGCATTTTTCAGAAGAAGGGAAAGTATTATTTGGCCCATAGAATGTGAGAAATAACCTGTTTCTAAAGAGAAATTAAGTGCCTCTTACTTGCCCTGAAGATCCTGCAATTGTGTGGCTTTAATATGTTCTTTGACATATAATGCTACTCCTCCTCCTTTTCTTTCTATCCTATCTTTCCCACCCAAATTAACTATGAGACAGCTGAAAATAGTTCTGACTACATTGGTAGTACTTTGTATTGCAGATTATACAATACAAAGTACTACCAATACAAAGTACTACCAATGTAGTCAGAACTATTTTCAGCTGTCTCATAGTTAATTTGGGTGGGAAAGATAAGGTAGAAAGAAAAGGAGGAGGAGTAGCATTATATGTCAAAGAACATATTAAAGCCACACAATTGCAGGATCTTCAGGGCAAGTAAGAGGCACTGTGGATCAATTTGGAAAGAGGGAATGGTGAATATATTTATTTATTCACTAATATTTCTCCCCAAGCTATTACATGTTTGCGGTGCCGTACAAGAAAAAATAAATTGTCTCCTTGTATTAATAATTTTTAATGATGGGATCGTTAGCAGATTTTGTTCGCTAGATCGTAAAATTCTCTTTGCAGAATATGGAATAAGCGATCTATATAAAAAAGCAGGGGTCTTGTTAATCAAAGTTTTAAAGATAATTATACATAACTTATAAGTGATTCTGTAATTAACAGGAAGCCAATGAGCCTCTTTGAGAAGTGGTGTTACATGATCAAATTTTTTGGAATTATTTATTAATTTTATTGCTGTATTCTGTATAATTTGTAATCGTTTTATTTCATATTGTGCAATTCCTTTGAATAAAGAGTTGCAGTAATCAAGTTTAGAAATCACCAAAGAGTGAATCAGTATAGTGAGTGATTTAGCACAAAGGAATTTCGAGTGGATGTCCTTAGGCAGATAGACAGGCTAAAGAGCGACAAATCGCCAGGTCCGGACGGCATTCACCCAAGAGTACTCAAAGAACTAAGGAACAAAATAGCTGAGCCACTTAGACAAATATGCAACCTGTCCTTAAAAACTGGAGAGATTCCGGAAGACTGGAAAATAGCAAATGTCACGCCCATCTTCAAGAAAGGCTCGAGGGGAGACCCAGGAAACTACAGGCCAGTGAACTTGACCTCGGTCCCGAGAAAGATGATGGAAGCGCTGATTAAAGACTGCATCTGGGAACACATCGAAAACACTGGGCAGCTAAAGCCGAGCCAGCATGGCTTCTGCAAGGGCAGGTCATGCCTCACTAACTTATTATACTTCTTTGAGGGGGTAAGCAGCCAGGTGGATAAAGGGGAATCTATAGACATCATTTACCTTGACTTCCAAAAAGCCTTCGACAAGGTACCACATGAAAGACTGCTAAGGAAGCTATGGAACCACGGGGTGCAAGGGGAGGTCCACCAATGGATCAAAAACTGGCTGGCGGACAGGAATCAGAGAGTTGGAATAAAGGGCCATTACTCACACTGGCAATGGGTCACGAGGGGAGTTCCGCAGGGGTAGGTGCTGGGACCGCTCCTGTTCAATATATTTATCAATGACCTGGAGGCAGGAACAAAATGTGAGGTTAATAAATTTGAGGATGACACTAAACTATACAGCAGGGTCAAAACCATGGAGGACTGCGAAGACCTCCAAAAAGATCTGACAACGCTGGAAGAGTGGGCCAAAAAGTGGCAAATGAGCTTCAACAAAGGGAAATGCAAGGTCAAGCATGTAGGGAAAAAGAACCCGATGTTCATTTACAAAATGGGGGGATCACCGCTAGGGGTAAGTAACCTTGAAAGAGACCTGGGAGTGATGGTAGACGCATCATTGAAGGCATCGGCGCAGTGCGCCACAGCCTCTAGGAGGCAAACAGAATGTTGGGCATCATTAATAAGGGTATCACGACCAGGACGAAGGAAGTAATCCTGCCGCTGTATCGTGCAATGGTGCGACCGCACCTGGAGTAGTGTGTCCAGTACTGGTCGCCGTACCTCAAGAAGGACATGGCGGTACTTGAGAGAGTCCAGAGAAGAGCAACTAAGCTAATAAAGAGTATGGAAGACCTCTCATATACTGACAGACTGAAGAAGCTGGGGCTTTTCTCCCTGGAAAAGCAGAGACTTAGAGGAGACATGATAGAAACCTTCAAGATCATGAAGGGCATAGAAAGAATAGACAGGGACAGATTTTTCAAATTACGGGGAACCACAAGTACAAGGGGGCACTCAGAGAAATTGAAAGGGGAAAGGTTTAGAACAAACGCCAGGAAGTTCTTTTTCACTCAGAGGGTGCTGGATACATGGAATGCGCTACCGGAGGATGTGATAAGCAGAAGCACGCTACAGGGCTTCAAAGAGGGTCTGGACAGGTACCTGGAGGACAAAGGGATTGAGGGGTACAGATAGGAGTAGAGGTAGGTAATAGGGATAGGATTAGAGGCAGTTACAAAATTAGTCATGGACACTGTTCAAGCAATTAGGCCTGATGGGCCGCCGCGGGAGCGGACCGCTGGGCAGGATGGACCTCTGGTCTGACTCAGTGGAGGCAACTTCTTATGTTCTTATGGTTCTATAAATTTCTTAAATACCGTTCTTAAGTTAATTTTGAAAATAATACATCTGCTTTCTGGCAATCTTCTGGTGGAGTCCCTCAGGACTCCCGGCTCTCAACAATTTTATTTAACCTTTACATGACTACTCTTGATATTTTTAAGCTGTCCACATATGAAACCCTCTTTACTTATGCAGACAATATTTTTATTTTGATAGAGATAGAGCCGGACACTATGGGGTTCATAATAATTTTTTAAAAAGTCTAAATAGTGTCCTAAATGGCTACTTGGATGATCAAAAAGCCTGATCATCCAAAAACCCATAACCAAAGCTGGTTTTATACGTATCTAAAACCAGCTTAGGTCTTTCCCCTGCCACTAAACGCACAGAGAGAAAAGAGGCGTGTTTAGAGGAGGGGAAAGGGTGGATGGTGGGCGGGAGGTGGGTCGACCTACACCTAGGCATGCAGCAGGTATAACCAAAACCTTAGGCAGGTTGCCTAGTCGGCACTTATACCTTTTTGACTTAGACGAAGTCAAAACAGGTCTAAGTGCTGAAAAAGGGCCCGCTGAACTGATGGACTCTGGCGTGATCAGTTCATCGGCCCAGCAACCTACCCACCCACCACAACCATCATGGCAGTAGAGATGCCTCATCAACCCTACCACGATGCGATCACCCCTCTACCCGAACTGCCTCGACCCACGGCAGGAGAGATGCCCAATCTCTCCTGCAGCAGGTTGTGGCAGTTTGAATAGAGGAGTGATCACATCATGGTAGGGGAGATGGCCAATCTCTCCTGCCGCGAAACATCACCCCCCTCCGACAATATCGGGGCAAGAGGGAGCCCAAGCCTTCTTGCCCGCGGCACCCCCAACCTCCCTGACGACATCGGGGCAGGAGGGAGCCGAAGCCCTCCTGCCCCGCCAGCCGTGGCTCCCCACTACAACATCAGGCCAGGAGAGAGCCCAAGCCCTCCTGGCCCCAGCGATCCGTGACCCCCTCGCTGATTACGTTTGGGGCAGGAAGGAGCCCAAGCTCTCCTGCTCCGCGGGGCCCCCCAATTACAATCAGACCAGGAGGGAGTTGTGCCGAGGGCAAGAGAGCCTGGGATCCCTCCTGCCCGTATTGTAGTGGGGGTGGGGGATAGGGGGATCCGCCTGGGAAGGAGGGGTTGGGCTCCCTCCTGCTAGATCATGTAGGGGGGGTGGGGGTAAGAGGCCAGGAGGGCTTGGGCTTCCTCCTGGCCTGATCGTAATCGGCGGGGGGGGGGGGGTTGCGGATCGCTGGGGCCAGGAGGGCTTGGACTCTCTCCTGGCCTGATGTTGTCGTGGGGTGCTGCGGGTGCCCGGGGCAGGAGGGCTTGGGTCCCCTCCTGCCCCGATGTCTTGGGGGGGGGGGGGGTTTGGGGTGGATTCTGTAACCGGTGTTGTTTTTGACAGATACCGGTTACAGACTCCAGCTTTTAGGTGAAGGACTGGCTCCTCCTTCACCTAAAAGCCCTTGTGTTGGACGTTTGGGGCTTAGGCGTTTTTTTGGTTCATTATGGGGTATAAATGTAGACGTCGTTTGGGTACAAGTGTAGACGTAGTGGTGGTCTGGTCATTTAAACAGCTAAATGTAGAGGCAGACCATTATCAAAACAAGGACATTTGTTTTGGTTATGGACACGTTCCCTGCTTCTGCTTTCAATGTTTAAGGCCTTAGGCCAAAAAGGGACTTAGACTTTTTTTTTATTATGCCCCTCTATTGATTTAGGGCTCCTTTTACGAAGCCACGTTAGTGGCTTCAGCGCACAAGACTTTTCAACACGCGCTAACCCCCGTGCTAGCCGAAAAACTACCACCTGCTCAAGAGGAGACGGTAGCGGCTAGCGGTTTAGTGCACACTATTATGTGCGTTAAACCGCTAACGCGGCTTTATAAAAGGAGCCTTAGGCCCTGATTCTACAAAGTGCGTCCCGATTTTAGGCAGCTGTAGGCGTCCTACAGCTGTCTAATCAGCCAATCGGGATGCACGTTTTTTAAAAAAGGCTCCCCAGGCAGGCCGCCTATATTGAAGGCGCCTCCGGGAGCCTAGGGAGGTCCACAAGATGCCTAAGCTTGCCTAAGGGCCTTAGGCGGGCCTTAGGCGAACCTAGGCGTCCCTACGCATCTCCCTAGTAGAGGAAGAGATGCTTAAAATGTATGCCAGCAAAATGCTGGTCTACATTGTAAGTAGACGCGGCCGCTATACTGATCGCAGCAAGGGATCTCTCTGCTGCAATAAGTATAGCGGCCACAGCCGCCTGTCCCATCACCGGCAGGAAGATGCCCAACTCCTCCTGTCGGAACCCCGAACCCCGGACCCCCCTCCCCCCCAAACTGGTAATCGCCGGCAGGAGGATGCCCAACTCTTCCTGCCGGAACCCCCTGGAACCCCCCCAACTCGTAATCGCCGGCAGGAGGATGCCCAACTCCTCCTGCTCTAGAAGCCTGGACCAATCAGGCGTTAGGCATAGCATGTCCGCCCATCCCCACTAATCCTAAGGCCTGATTGGCCCAGACTAGGCACCTCTCCTGGGCGTCCTATACAGAATCAGGGCCTTAGTGTCCAAAGTAAATCTCTGCATCTCTAAACTTCAAATGTGGACTCAGTCTGTTCGGATGAAACTGAATGCATCTAAGAGAAAATTATTGTGGATTGGCCCGAAGCTGGACTATCTTCCTAGCTCAGTAGCACTGGTCTCTGGAACCTCTTTACAAATCAAATTTTCTGCCAAGATTTTGGGAGTTCTTTATGATTCCTTGCTCACCTTTAAAGATCAGATTAGTTCTGTGATAAAGAAATGTTTTTTCAATTTACGTATGCTGAGGAAAGTCAGACACCTTTTTCATCAACATCATTTTTCCATTCTGGCTCATTCGGTTATTTTATCTCACCTCAACTATTGTAATACTCTTTATCTTGGTATTACAAAAACTTGTCTCCTTAGACTACAAATGGTCCAAAACACTGCTGCTAGATTGATTTTCAGGAAATGTAGGTTTGACCATGAGACACCTTTGCTTTATAACCTTCACTGGCTCCAGGTGTATTTTAGAATCCAGTTTAAATGCACTTGTGTCATTTTTAAAATTGTTTTTGGTATTTTTACTCCTTTAGTCTCCCTATCATGGAATCTTTACAGATTCTCTTTTGCAAGGGGTGATCAACAACTTAAATTATCTTGCCCATCTAGTAAAGATATTAAAAGAACTAAGGCCTTTGGTCAATCTCTATCTTTTAAGTTCACCCAACTTTGAAATGAACTTCCACTTTTTTTGCGAAGCTCCAGTTACCTTTCCCCTTCTGTAAATCTTTGAAAATCATACTATTTGCTAAACATTTTGGTAATTAACCTCTTCACTATTTCTAACTACCATTTCTATCTTTATTATTGTATCTAATTACTGTAAACCGAGTCGAGCTTTCCTGGATTGAAGACTCGGTATACAAAACCAAGCCTTAGATTTGATTAGATTAGATATACAGGACTCCTTCACAGTAGGAAGATATATATAGAGTTTTAATAGTAGACATTCAGAATATATCTAAAAAAGGGAAAGTCTTGCTAATAAGTGATTTTAACATACCGGAGGTTGATTGGGATATCCCTATTGTGGGGTCTTCTAGAAGTAGGGAGATTCTGGATTCTCTACAAGGAAAACTGTTCTAGCAGTTTGTAATGGAACCCACACAGGATGTGGTCATGTTTACAAACGGGGAAAGTATTTCTGATGTTACAGTGGGAGATCATCTGCAGGGCAGGATTAATTCTTCAAGGGCCCCTAGGCACACAAGTACACTGGGCTCCCTGGCCCTGCTCGCCTATGCCCCACCCCCATTTATCTGCTTTCTTCTTTACTTCTTTATTTTCACTTGTATTTCTTTTAAAAAAAATTCAAAACAAAGATTAGTATACCAGTGCACAGTTTTTCTTCAATGCAGCCCCCAAACATCTCTGAACAAATCCCCCTTCCTTCCCTCCCCACCTATTTACCCAGGAATTTAACTCTGAACCCTTTCTATGCATATATGAAAGTATTCAAATATTTGTAAAGCAGTAATACTATCTGAAATATAAGTCTATATTAATAACCAAGTTTACAACGCCTCTCAAATGCCTCACTCTACATCAACCAACTGTAACCCATATGTATGTATAAACAACCAAATCTGTAACTCCTCTAGTACATTCCACTCCATGTATGTTAATTTGCAATGAAACAACAAGCCAAGCAGTCCACCATAGAATCCAATGTGAAACAAAATAAGATTGACAGAAAATAAAGAGATTCAAATCAGGTTAATTCAAAGTGCTCCCAAGAAGCATGCCTGATGCATATCGCCAAACAAGGCTAGTCAACGCTAACAAGAAAACCATGTCTTTCATACAAACAGAACACAGAAAACACCTTTGCCTAGTATGGAATAAGAAATCACAAACTAACCTCTCCCCCCTTTTACAAAACTGTTGTATGGTTTTTAGCCACAGCCGGCGCTAAAAAAATGCTCTACAGTTTTGTAAAAAGGGGGATAAAATAGAAATATGTAGACAAAGGTTAAATAAAACCACCAAGATGCTGGACTCTGCATACAATGCAACACCACAGAAACAGCAAAGCATGTCCCCTAAAGCAAAAAATAAATAAATAAATAGAAAATTATTTTCTACCTTTATCTTGTCTGGTTTCAGCTCTCATCATCTTCTTGTCACTCTCTTCCTTTCATCTTCCGTCCTGTGCCACTTCCAGAAACTGTATGCCTCCCCCTTCCATCTTTCCATTTACTCCCATTGGTCTGGAATCCATCTTCTTCCATTCCCTCCTCCAATGGTCAGGCATCTCTCTCCTCTTCTTCCCTCCCCTTCCCTCTCCCACATTCATACCCCCATGGTCTGGAATTTCACTCTCTCCTCTCTCTTCCCCCCACTTCCATCAGCATCAGCTCCCTTTCTTTCCCTCCAACCCAATTCCATCCAGTATCCTTCCCCCTTGTTTTCCCCCTTTCCCTGTACACCAATTCCATCAGCATCTGCCCCTTTCTTTCCTTCCAACCCAATTCCAACCAGTATCCTTCCCCTTATATATCTCCCCTTCCCCTGCACATCAATTCCATCAGCATCTACCCTCTTTCTTTCCTTTTTTTTTAATATCATATTTATTAGGCAATCAAAACCATGTACAGTATGCAAAACAGCGAAAAACAAAACAGCATGAATGGACAAATATAGTATGCATAAACATCAGCTGTAATGACGGTACAAAAGCATGGTTCAAGCTTGCCTGTTTTCTACTTAACAAAGAAATATGAAAAAGCATATGAATCCCCAAACGATTCACCAGTGCAATCTCACATACCAGCAGACAAACACACAGACATTCCACCATTCACACACACCCATTCAAACCCAAAGCACACAAGTCACACAGTAATCACAATAATCACAGCTCATCGTAGCTGTCAATAAATAAGCATAACAGGAAAAGAAGAAACAAAACGCAGAAGAACTGACGTAGGATCAAAGACCCAAGCATTCTAGTTCAGGAGAACACAAAAGTCATGGAGGTGCAGGTGGGGGCAAAGCCAAAAAACGGTCCCATAATGCGCAGTAGGCAATCCACACAGCTTGAGTTCTGGAGGAATAAGAGTCAAGTTCAAATCTGGCCTGCATCTTCATTCTGGCAAGCCATATATTGAAGGCAGGGGCCTCTGCAGTAGACCACTGTTGCAAAACAAGTTTTTTGCCCAGGAGTACAGCATGCAAGATAAATTTCTGTGCCGGGAGGTCCACACCCTGTTGAATCAAGTCTTGGACATCCCCTAGCAGAAGCGCTACACAGTTCCAATCAAAAGTGTATTGAAGTACCATTTCAAGGCAGTGATGTACCTGGCCCCAGATCGTGAGAGCCTGGCATTCAAAAAAGGTATGAAGAAATGTACCTGGGCTTTGAGTGCAGCGCACGCAGTGAGCATCGGTCCACAAATGCATGAGCACCCCACAATTTCTTGTTATATACGCTCTATGGAGGAGTTTAAACTGTGTCTTCTGAAGAGATACTGCTTTTACCAATATATAAATGTTCTGAAAAAAAATATGCAGATCTTGAATGGTGACAGTCCTATCCAGCTCGGAGGACCAATCCCTAGCAAGTGTCACCAAACCCAGCTCAGGTTGATGGTCTCGGCATGCAGAATACCAGCGGGAAATAGTATTCATGGAAGACGGGGTTTCCAGAAAAATATGATCAAGGGACCCACTCTCCCAACGGCATGCATGGAAAGCAAGCTGAGGAGTAATATAGTGCTGAATCTGTAAATATGTGTGAATGTGATGGGAGGGGAGACCCCAGTGTGCCTGGACCTGAGAAAAAGAGGGGAAGAGCCCCCCCATATCCATAACCGCCCCCACAGTGGTGTCCCGCTCTCCTCGATCGAACAGACCCCATAAGCGTTTCATGCCAGGAGGGAAGTCAGGGTTGCGAAGGAGAGAAAGAAAAGGGGAAAAACCGGGCAGCCGGTTCTGCTTCTTGCGCCACCATACCCAAGCCTTCCGAAAAAAGAAAAGAAAAGGAAGAAAAGAAGAGGAGGAGGAAGAAGAAGAAAAAGAGGGGAGGCCAAACCCCCCCCCCCAGAACATCCATGGAGAAAGGAGGAAAAAGAGAGAGGAATACAGCAGGATTCCAAGAGGGTTGAAGGAGAAGAACAGGAATCAGACGCCAAATGGGAGTGTATCCAGCAAAATAAAGCTGCCACATTGTATGCTCGGAGGTCAGGGACGTTCAGGCCGCCATGCTGTTTGGCTCGAATAAGTTTAGAAAAGCTGATTCTTGGTGCCCCAGCTCGCCAAATAAAAGATCTGATAGTGGTAAGATATGAACGCTCATCGGAAGAGGACACCCAAACGGGGATGGTCTGGAGAGGATATAGTAATTTGGGGAAAAGCACCATCTTGACCAATGCAACCCTACCCATGAGGGATAGTGGCAAGGTTCGCCACCGGTGGCACAGGGTTTTGATCTTACCAAGCGCTGCAGTGATATTGGCTGTATATAAACGCTTGGGATCACAATACAACATAATTCCCAAGTATTTAAGTTTCCCAGGGGCTACTCCTAAGCCCAGGGTCTCCGTCCAATGAGGCACACCCGACGTCCCAAGCAGAAGAGCCTCCGTCTTTTCAAAATTGATCTTAAGCGCCCATAAAGTTGTATAAGTGCCATAAGACGGGGCATAGTGATGTCAGCGTGATTAACGTAAAGAAGCATGTCATCTGCAAATAGACTAATGCGGAATTCATGGGTTCCTACACGAAGACCTTCGAGACACGAGTCTTGTCGGATACGTTGTGCCAAGGGCTCCAAGGAAAGCAGAAAGAGGAGAGGGGACAACGGACATCCTTGACGGGTACCATGTCCTAAGGGAAAGGAAGCAGACAATTCCCCGTTCACCAAAAGCTGCGAAGATGGCCAGTTATAAAGGGCCGCTACCCACCGAACAAAATCACCAGTGATGCCAAACCGCCCCATGACCCAAAAAAGATGTTCCCAGGAGACCATATCGAACGCCTTCTCAACGTCGAGAATGGCGCTAAGGGCCCTGTCCCCCGGCGCATGAGAAGACTGCAAAACCGACAAAACCTTTAAAAGATTCAGAGATGCGTGTCGGCCGGGGACAAAACCGACCTGATCCTCGTGAATCAGCTCTGGCAGAAAGGCATTAAGACGAGCCGCCAGTATACTACCTAAAATCTTAACATCTTGGTTGAGGAGAGATATTGGTCGATATGAGCCCAATTGGTCCTGGGGTCGGCCTGGTTTGGGAAGAAGGATAACGTGAGCTCGATTATGTGTGTCCCCAGGTGGAAGTTCGGTCAGCAGACCGGTGTAGTAAGATTGCAATGCCGGCAAAACAGTAGGGGGCAACAATTTGTAAAATTCCGGCCCCATGCCATCAGGGCCCGGTGTTTTTGCAAGTGTGAGTTTACCGATAGCTACCTGAAGTTCCTGCTCCGAGATAGGGGAGTTCAATATCCGCCCCTGCTCCTCCGAAAGAGATGGTAGAGGGAGGTCCCTGAAAAAATCATCTCGTGCCTGGGAGTCAGCCGTGGAGGCCGTATAGAGGTCCTGATAAAAATGGACAAAATGAGTCGAAATATCTTTAGGGTTAGTGTGAAGTTGGCCCGTCCTATCTTTAATACCGGTGATGACGTGCTTGGCCTTGGGTGGTCTGACCAGATTTGCTAACATACGTCCCGTTTTGTTACCCCAGGCGTGCAGTCTATATTTGTAAAAATATATGCTGCGTTGGGCTCGCGCATCAAGGAGGTGATTGATCTTATCTTTCAATTGTTTCAGTGAGGCCCTGATCAATGGGGTAAGTTGGGAAATGTGCACCCGGCGAAGTTCTTGCAGTTCCCGAGTGAGAGCGAGGAGTTCACCTTCCCGTCGCCTCTTCAGAGCAGAAGAATATGCCAAAATGTGACCACTCATGACAGACTTTGCAGCCTCCCAGTAAACAACAGGCCCCACATCCAAAACAGAATTTGTATGAAGAAAATCCTCCCATTTTTTGGAAAAATAATCATGAAATACCTTATCGGTGTAGAGCTGTGGGGACATACGCCATATGCGTTCACCGGAGGACTGCAAAAACTGAAGAGTGATATTGATCAAAGAATGATCAGATACGGTCGGAGCGAGCATGGAGGCCGAGGCAAATTTGGGAAACCAAAGTTCAGAAACAAGAAAATAATCAAGACGAGAGTAGGACAGATGGGGATGGGAGTAAAAAGAAAAATCATGCTCTTCGGGGTGGAGAGTCCTCCATACATCCAACAAGCCCAGTTCCCTCATGAGGTAGTTCACGCCCCTGTTGAAATGTTCCCTAGGGGCATCTTTCACTGGCTTGCAATCTAAGGCTGGGTTAGCAGTCATATTAAAATCTCCCCCCAACACAAGTAAACTAGAAATATGAGGGGCCAAGAGGGTGACAAGATGAGAAAAAAAATATGTGGGAATAAGAGTTAGGGGCATATATATTACAAAAAACAATAGGTTGACCCCATAATTCTCCCACTAACAAGACGTATCTCCCATCAGGTCCAAGACCTGTTGCAGAACAGTAAACGGTATGCGTTTATGTATGAGGATAGCCACCCCACGCCGTCTAGCACCCAATCCCGTTTTAGTTTACGATGTTCCTCGTCTGTGAAGTGTGTTTCCTGGAGGAAAGCTACATTCGTGCGTTCCCGTCGGAGGTAAGCAAGAAGTTTAGCACATTTAATGGGAGAGTGGATCCCATCCACATTAAGGGATGTCACAGTCAGAGAAGACATAGCATTACATGTGTGGTAACAGTTTCATAGCAAAGCATGTACATACAGAGACACGGAGCGGGGGACGTCCCAGCCAAATCCCCCCTCCATACATGGATGACAGCAGTACAAAAATGCACAGGAGAATAGTAAACGTGAGTCAGACAGTCAGGATCACAAACCACAAGCATAACCCATACATACACATTCAGACAGAAACCCCATACACTCCCCTCCCCACATGCAATCCAATCCCCCCTCCCCCAGAACCATACAAGCTTCCCAGAACAACAAACAGTGAGTGAGAATGAAATACAAATACAAATAACAGCTCCAGGCCATGCCCCACACATAGAGTAAAGGCATAACCAGCAAAACCAGAGAATAAAAAAGAACAGAAAAATAGCTTCATGTCAGCAACCAAGGAAAGAAAAATTTAAATGGGTAGTGAGTGGCAACAAAGCCTCAGCCAAGGAAAGGTTGCAGAAAGAAACAAAAGAAAAGGAGTACTCCCCCTATTGTCCCATATCTGGAAAAAAGAACAAAATAAACAAAACTCCTGAGGCACTGCTGGTAAATAAGGCAGAAAAATCAAAGAACAGCCACCAGAACAATATTGCCGCTGGTTAAGGATCTTTAAGTCAAGGCCGTCTGCCGCCAGCCACCATTCCCTCAACAATGGCGGCTCAGAGATAAACACATGCGGCCATGCCGCCAAGCAGAAATCCAAATCCCCGAAGTATGAGTTCAGGGAGGTACAGATTCAGGGTGCACAAGAGCTGGCAATTAGAGAACGAACTGCTCCAACTCCCTTGGTATCTCCATGTAGTGAACTTTATTGTTATAGAAAACCCGAGCCCGGGCTGGATAGAGTAAGGATACCCGGATGTTACGGCGATACAAGGTGTTGCAGTATGGCGCCATCGCTTTGCGCCGGGAGGAAACTTGAGGGGAAAAGTCTTGGAAAATTAAGATTTTGCGTCCATCATAGGTGAAATCCGCCCCTTTGCAATAGTGAGCCAGGATCTTTTCCTTAACCGCAAAATTAAGGAATCGGGCGAGCACAGGATGCGGACGAGTCTCATCATCCGTCCTTTGGCCCACGCGGTGTGCCCACTCGATTTGGATAGGCAGGCCCGGATCCAAAGGGTCCAATATCTTTAGCAACCAGCTCTCTAGGCACTGACGGAGATCCACGTCTCGAATAGAAGCGGGAAACCCGATGAAACGCAGGTTCTTTCTCCTCCCTCGGTTTTCGTGATCATCCACGCGTTCCAGCAGGGTTTTGTTAGTGGACTCCAGGGCGCACAGCCGTTCTTCAAAGTTAGCAGCCTGATCTTCCTGGCGTGCCACACGATCTTCTGCACGCTGCAAGTGACCCGCATGAGAATCCAGACTTTCTTTGATATCCTCCATAAATGTGTGTATTTTAGCAAGCTTGTCTTCCATCACCAAGGTTAGAGAGCGGGTGAGTTCTTGCACTGCGGCCTCTTGTAATGTAAACATGGGAACCTCGTGGCTTTCCGCCATTTTCGGTTCCTGCTGCTTCACTTTGTCCCGCGTGCCCCACTGTGATTTAGCGGTCATCGCACGTATAAAGCACTCCGAGGAGATGATCCACCAATTCAGCAAAGCAAAAGACATGCAGATATAGCGTAGAGAGCAAAAAAACCCCAAAAATATTATTGTATTGTGCAGAGTTATGTCGGCATGGCCCGGAGCTATGGAGAGACACGTCCGTTCAGGCGCCCGGCATCACGTGACCCCCCCACCCTCTTTCTTTCCTTTCAACCCAATTCCATCCAGTATCCTTCCCCTTATATCTCTCCCCTTCCCCTGCACACCAATTCCATCAGCATTTGCCCCTTTCTCTCCTTCCACCACCCTTTCATACCACCCTTTCCCCTTTCTATCCCTCCACCATCCTTCTAGGTCAGAGGGGGCCCACTGAAGAAACAGAAGACCCAGTGTTTATTTTTTCCTTGGCAATGCGGACCCCCCAGGAAAGATCAGCAGTGCTGGCCCCCCCCGGGAGATCGACAACACCGCCATCCCCCGGCATCGCCATCGACCAACCTGAATAAGTGATGTTAGAGGGGGTGGACTGGCAGATGCAAAGAGTTGCTGCAAGGTCCCGCGATGACTGCGTCTGCCGGTCCAACCCCTCTGACATCACTTACCTCTTCCCTGAGCAGAGCCGGCAGACGCAGTCATCATGGGATCTTGCAGCAACTCTTTGCATCTGCCGGTCCACCCCTCCGATGTCACTTATTCAGGTTGGTTGATGGCGATTGCCGGGGGAGGGTGGTGTTGTTGATCTCCTGGGGGGGACCAGCACTGCCGATCTTTCCTGGGGGGCCTGCATTGCCAAGAGAAAAAAAAGCCCAAAACGAGTCCTCTGTTTCATCGGGCCCTCCTGACAACTTCGGGCCCTAGGCACATGCCTAGTTGGCCTATTGGTTAATCCTGCCCTGATCATCTGGCATCTAGTGATCACTGCATGGTATAGTTTAATATTAAGATGGGTATAGAGAGGGCTCATTCAAAAGGAAAGGTTCTAGACTTTAAAAAAACTAACTTTGTTTGAATTGGGGATTTATGTCAAGGAATTATTGTCTGGATTGGAATGTCTGGAAGGAGTGGAAATGCGGTGAGCAAAACTGAAAGGGTGACAAACCTTTTTGTGAGGCAAGTAAGTAAAAGTAAGAGGAAAAGAAGGCCACTTTGGTTCCCAAAAGTAATAGCTCAGAAGGTAAGGAATAAGAGGTTAGCTTTCATAAACTAAAAAAGATTGCAGAAATAGGAAGACAGGCAAAAATATCTGGAAAGTTAAGAGAGGCTGGTTGTGTAGTTAGGAAAGTAAAGATACAAATGGAAGAAAAAATAGTTGACACAGTAAAACGGGAAGACAATGTATTTTTTAGATATATTAGTGATAGGAAAAAGTGTAAAAAGTGGCATTGTGAGACTCAATGGAGAAGGAGAGGAATATGTAGAAGCTGATAAAGAAAAGGCCAAATTGCTTAACAAATATTTATGTTCTATGTTCACGACTGAAACGCCGGGAGCAGGACCGCAGAAGAAAAATATGAATAGGATGGAGAAGTAATAGACCTTGATCGATTTTCAGAGGGTTGTGTTCATGAAGAACTAGATAAAATAAAGGTAGACAAAGCGAGGGGCAGGATGGTGTACATCCAAGGGTGCTGAAGGAACTTAGGGAAGTTCTGGTAGCTCCACTGACTGACATTTTCAATGAGTCTCTAGGGTCAGGAGTGGTACTGGAGGACTGGAGAAGGGTGGATGTGGCCCCTCTCTATAAAAGTGTAAGCAAATGGTCAAGTTTCTGGAATCCTGTGCATTACAGGACCGGAGGCAACATGGATTCATTAGAGTTAGGTCTTGTCAGACAAATCTGATCAATTTCTTGGACTAGGTGACCAGAGAATTGGATAGAGGATGTGCGCTAGATGTGGTGCATTTAGATTTTAGCAAAGCTTTTGACAGTGTCCCACACAGGTGTCTAATAAATAAACTGAGTGTCCTCGGGATGGGGCATAAAGTGATGGGCTGGGTCAAGAACTGGTTGAGCTCTGAGGAAAAGGATGTTACCAATGGTATACCTCAAGGTTCTGTTCTTGGGCCTATTCTTTTTAACATTTTTATAAACGATATTGCTGAAGGGTTATTGGGTAAGATTTGCCTCTTTGCGGATGATACCAAAATCTGCAATAGAGTAGACATGCTGGATGGTATGAATAACATGAAGAAAGACCTGGTGAAGCTTGAAGAATGCAAGGGCAAGCATTTGGGTTGCAAAAACCAGAGGGAACGGTACAGTTTATGGGGTGAAGGACTTATGTGCACGACAGAAGAGTGGGACTTGGGTGTGATTGTATGTAATGATCTTAAGGAGGCCAAATAGGTTGAAAAGGAAACAGTGAAAGCTAGATAGATGCTAGGTTGCATAGGGAGAGGTATGGCCAGTAGATAAAAGGAGGTATTGATGCCCCTGTATAAGACTCTGGTGAGACTGCATTTAGAATATTGCATTCAATTCTGGAGGCTGCACCTTCAAAAAGATATAAAAAGGATGGAGTCGGTCCAGAGGAAAGAAACTAAAATGGTATGTGATCTTCATCATAAGGCGTATGGGGACAGACTTAAAGATCTAAATCTGTGTACTTTGGAGGAAAGTTGGGAGAGGGGAGATATGATAGAGATGTTTAAATTCCTATGTAATGTAAATGCATTTGAGTTGAGTCTCTTTCATTTGAAAGGAAACTCTGCAATGAGAAGACATAGGATGAAGTTAAGAGGTGATAGTCTCAGGAGTATGCTAAGGAAATACTTTTTTTTACAGAAAGGGTGGTACAGTCTCCCAGTAGAGGTGATGGAGACAAAGACTGTGTCTGAATTCAAGAAAGCATAGGATCTCTTAGAGAGAGCAAGAGAGAATGGTTACTATAGATTAAGCAAACTAGAAATGGGCCATTTGATCTTTATCTACCATCATGTTTCTATGTTTCTAACTTAGGGACGTTCTGGTGGCTCCACTGACTGACCATTTCAATGCTTCTGTAGAGTTGGGAGTAGTAATAGAGGACTAGAGAAGGGTGGATGTGGTCCTTCTACACAAAAGTGGAAATAAGGATTAAAAACTGGTTGGGAGATAGGAAACAGAGAGTGGGGGTAAATGGACAATACTCGGACTAGAAAAGCATCACAAGTGGAGTGCTACAGGGTTCAGTGCTTGGACCTGTGCTCTTCAACATATTTATAAATGATCTGAAAATTGGTATGACGAGCGAGGTGATTAAATTTGCAGACAATATGAAGTTATTCAGAGTAGTGAAGACACAGAAGGATTGCAAAGACCTGCAATGTGACATAAACACGCTCAAGAAATGGGCTGCAAAATGGCAAATGAGGTTTAATGTGGATAAGTGTAAGGTGATGCATGTCAATAAGAAAATTCTTATACACGAATACAGGATATCCGGTGCAGTACTTGGAGAGACCCCCCAGGAAAGAGACTTGGGAGTACTGGTAGACAAGTCAATGAAGCCATCTGCACAATGCACCACGGCAGCGAAAAGGGTGACCAGAATGCTAGGAATGATTCAGAAGGAGATCATGAACAGATCGGGGAAGGTTATCATGCCGCTGTACTAGGCCATGGTACGCCCCCATCTGGAATACTGCATCCAGCACTGGTTGCCGTACATGAAGAAGGATATAGTACTACTCAAAAGGGTCCAGAGAAGAGCAACTAAAATGGTTAAGGGGCTGGAGAAGTTGCCATACAGTGAGAGATTAGAGAAACTGGACCTCTTCTCCGTTGAAAAGAGGAGACTGAGAGGGGACATGATCGAAACATTCAAGATAATGAAGGGAATAGACTTAGTAGATAAAGACAGGTTGTTCACCCTCTCCAAGGTAGAGAAAACGAGAGGGCACTCTCTAAAGATAAAAGGGGATAGATTCCGTACAAATGTAAGGAAATTTATCTTCACCCAGAGAGTGGTAGAAATCTGGAACGCTCTTCCGGAGACTGTTATAGGGGAAAATACCCTCCAAGGATTCAAGACAAAGTTAGACAAGTTCCTGCTAAACCAGAACGCATGCAGGTAAGGCTAGACTCAGTTAGAGCACTGGTCTTTCATCTAAGGATCGCCGCAAGAGCAGACTGCTGGACACGATGGACCACTGGTCTGATCCAGCAGCATCAATTCTTATGTTCTTATGTTCTTAATTATAAGCCAGTAAGTCTAACTTCTATGTTATGCAAATTATTGAAAACAATTTTAAAAACAGAGAATAGTGCAGTTTCTGCTAAATGCATACCTTAATAAAAGGACCCCTTAGTCTTATTGAAGTATAGGGTTATGACCTCTCCAACTCCATGCCGGCTCTGTGATGTAAACAAAATAAATAAAAAAGACTTTTCCTCTTTCTTTTAGATCCGGTTCACACTTGCTGTCTAACATCAGCTCTGGCAGGATACACATTTCAAATCTGACATATTATAATCACAAAACAAAAATAATTTATTTTTTCTACCTTTTGTTGTCTGGTCATTATTCAAATCATGTTGGTCCCATGCTCTGGTTGTCTTCTGATAAGTCGCTTGCCAGGCCTTCCCATTTATTGTTTTCTTCTTTCTCCATGCTAACCACCCATCTCTGTCCTCCCATACCATTTCCCTTCCCTCCCCCAGATATCTGGCATCTTTCCTTTTTTTCATCTCCATCCCCACAGCTGCAGCAATAAACCCCACCATCCCCAGATTTACCATCTCTCCTTCACTCAACTGCCCTTTCATCCAGCATGTCTCCCTCCTTCTTCACCACCCTAGGGTCCACCATCTCTCCCTTTCTGTTTCTTCCCTCCCTAAATCCCATAGTCCACCATCTTTCTCCCTCACCTCTGTTTTAGACCCATTATTTCTTTCCCCCTCCCCTCTCAGTCTGGCATATGCACATCTTTCCCTCCCTCCCTCTGTCCATGTACTTCTATACCAGGGCCTCCCCCAAAGGCCTGCATGTTCCCCCTTCTTTATAGCATCCTCTGGCTTCCCTCTGGCCTACCAGTATAACCTTCTGCTAATTAGGGCAGCCTGCGGAGGATCACAGGTGCTGTAGTGATCCTAACAGGTTGCCATCGGCCTCCACAGCATGTTCCCTCTGCCCCGGTCTCACCCTTCCTCTGACATCAGTGGTGGGATCACGGCAAAGAGAACATGCTGCGGAGGCTATGTTAGCCTGCTAGGATTGCTACAGCCATCCAGTGATCCTCTGCAGGCTGCATTAAAGGTGAGACTGGGAAGCCAGGATGGAGGGAGGAAAGAAACATAGGGCCAAATCTTAGGCCACATTGCGGGCCAAATTTAATTACCCTGCAGGCCAAATTTAGCACACCTGCTCTATAACCTCTCTCTTAGAATCAGGCTTACTGAAGGTTAGGCACTAGGCCAGTATTCCTCCCCTCAAGGGTCACCTGTGGAGTCTGATCTCTTAAGAAAGTCCTCAGAGTTCATCCGCCCCATCACTTTGTGTACCATTATTTTAGGTAGCTCCTCACAAATGCAACTCTCTGAAAATCGATCAGAGTCTACCAGTCCTCCATCCCTATTTAGATTTATACCCTGGGTATACTATCGGAAAACACTCATACTTTAGTCTTCAATCTTACTCTTTGGCATGATAAATCTTATTCATTGGGATGGTTCATCCTTGACATTTCTGTGAATTCAGGGACACTCCTGAGGGAGTATTAAATAAATTTATGTACTACCCTCTTAGGAATGTCTAAGGATTTCTGGGGAGGGGGAGGAAGAGTGTTGACCTAATGTGAGGCTTTCTATAAGTAAAAAGACTAAAACTCCCCAAAGGGGGAACGTGCAATATCAGGCACAGTATACAGTACATCCCTTTATAAAATGATCATCATGGAGAGCAATTTTATAAAGGAGAGCCTAACAGGAGCCTAGATGCAAGCACCTCCTGCAAACTATGTACTATTAGATCCTATGACCTGTGTGATATAAACTGTTCTGTCAGAGTGACAAAAAAAAGAGTGATATATTCATTATTTTATATTTTCATGACAGATCAGCTACATTTCACAAAACCTTCATATGAGTGACCCTATTCAGTTTCCTTATTTTTACCGGACTGTCCCCAATGAGGTGCATCTCTGTGCTGGGATAGGCAAGCTACTGAAGTATTTTGGCTGGAAATGGGTCAGTATCTTTTCAACCAATGATGAAAGCAGTATGACAGCTGTCCAGATCCTGAGAAAAGAGATTGAACAGAATGGCGGCTGCATCGAATACCAAGAAAACATTCCTAACCACACTAGAATGCTAAAGTCAATATTTTATAAATGGGACACAGCATTTAATGAATCATCTACTGTGAACATTTTGTACCTTAGTAAAAACACTGCAGCTCCAATAATGTATGCAATATTTAATGACCTTCTCAGAAAAACTGGCAAGGTTTTTATCACCATAGGTGAGATGGAAACATTCAGAGAAATTCTAGAACACTCTAATATGAAAAACAACTCCATTACATTCATGCCATACAAGAAAGTTATGCCAAAATTTTTAAAATTTATCCATGAGATGAAACCTATATGGCTGGCATTTGATCCCTATGGTAAAAGATGGTGGGATGACCTCTGTGACAGCAAATGCCCAAAGAATATCAGAAGAGACTGCAACTCTACAGTTGAGACTTATCCCTACACTCACTGTCTCAGCATATACTTTGGGAACAGTTACAATGTGTACAATGCTGTGTATGCCATAGCACATGCACTGCATGACATGATCATGTCTCATTCTGAAAATGGCTCCAGACTTATTAGAGAAAATAGGGAAGTTTTGGATTATTTGCCTTGGAAGGTAACTTTAGTATTTGTAAAGGAACTATTTATTCAAAGGGCAGAGAGTGGTATATTTGGCACAGAGTGAGAGGGTAGCTTTCTCAGGAGTAGCGAAGGTAAACCTTCATGCTTAAACACCTTCTTCTCCCATGATTTTGATTTAAAAAAACACTCAAGAATTATGATCAACCAAAAACATTCAAAGCAATTTAAATGGCCAGGAAAAGTTCATATTCATTTATATCATTCATGTGGTGCTACCAAAGGATTTTCAGTGCTTAAATAATTTTAAACCCTAGGTTGGGGTGGGAGGGTTGATCTGGAGCACATACCAAATGATCTGAGGATCCCCGGCACACCTGAAAAAATGATGAAATGTATCCCTCTCAAACAAGCAAATATTGGTGCTAATTGGCATTAATCAAAATCTCCATGCATAAATGTAGATGCAGAATCCATGCCTAAATTATAAACATGAGTCCAAAAAGGGGGCATGGAAAAGGAAGAGTTATGGGTAGATCAGGGGCATTCCTTGAAGAGACAGATGTAGTTATAGGATAAGGTGTCTGTATTTGTACCAAAGTAACAAACATAGGAAAAAATACCTTTGCACACTGGAGAAATGAAAAGAACAGCAAAGGGCAACCACTGTATTCTACCATTCTATTTATTTACATGAAGACTCTACATGTATGTGTTTTGGCCTCAATGGCCTGAATGAAAGTTTAGATCTTATTAATCATGCCTCTATTTTCTAGAAGTCTGGATGCACTTAATATGGTATTACATTAATAGTCCTGAGGTAGAATGGTATTACATTAATGTGTCCTGAGGTAGAATGAGATAATAAAAAACCTTAGCCAAGAATGCAGTCAAAGCATACTGAGACTTGCTCCTTCTTTCCCTGGGTTTTTTCTCTCTCATTCTTCCTCAGGACACATTAATGTAACATCTTATTAAGTGCATCCAGACTTCTAGAAAATAGAGGCATGATTAATAAGTTCTAAACTTTCATTCAGACTCCTGATGCAGGCTGTTGAGGCCAAAACACATTTCAGTTTGTGTAAATGGCCACACCTAAAGTTAAGCTGTGGTTTCCAGCACTAAGCACCATTGACAGAATAGCCTTCAACAATTTGTTTTTTTAGATACCTGTTATAGAATCCAGTCCAGCCTATTTTAATCTGTCTTATCAAAGACAAACAGCAACACTCTCCTTACATTCCAACCACTGGAGCTGCCATCAAAGCCCTCTCCAGCCCATGTATACAATATACAATCTGTGGAATAAAACAACCCAGTTGTGAGGTTCAAAAATCATGACTGTGATGTTTTTTGCAAGAAAAAAAAGTCTATCTGCCATATGGTGCCACATTCAAGTCATTTTTTTTCTGTTTTAAAGAAGAGTGCTATGGTGTGGTCTTTACTCAAAATGGGTGGTCTTTACTCAAAATGGTGTGGTCTTTACTCAAAATGTGTGGTCTTTACTCTTACACATTATCCTTCCAATTTATTATTCCTTCTTCAATGACAGATCTATAGGAAGTTGGGAGACAGTGTATTAGTTTTCCCCCCCTCCACTCATTGGCTAGAAACATTATTTTCTGGATTTGACATACAATGGAATAAGAGTCCTTTATATGGCTGTTGCTTCAAGTTTGTGCCCGTTCATTGGCATAAGGGAGTGGACAATATTTTACCCTTCAGCTCCAGCCACTGCAAGGGAAGGAGTTAGCTGGCGTGGGAGACCAACTCCGCCCCCAACAGCCCTTGCTGAGCCGTTTCCCTGACTGAAAAACAGCCATCTTCGGAGCCCAGCTCCCTTCAGCTCCAGCCACCGCAAGGGAAGGAGTTGGCCGGCGTGGGAGACCAACTCCACCCCCAACAGCCCTTGCTGAGCCATTTCCCTGACTGAAAAACAGCCAACTTGGAACCAAGCTCCCTTCAGCTCCAGCCACCGCAAGGAAAGGAGTTGGCCGGCGTGGGAGACCAACTCTGCCCCCAACAGCCCTTGCTGAGCCGTTTCCCTGGATGAAAAAAAACAGCCATCTTCGGAGCTGACTCTGCCCACTCCTCTTCTGCATTCTCCACCAACTTGATTCTCCTTCAGCCCCTTAAGGACCGCCGAAAGATCCCCCAGCGACTTTTCCCAGGCTGAGGAAGGAGGAAGCTTTCCTTCATCTTGTCCCTCCTTCCTCCGCCCGACGCCACTTCAGCAAGAGGGATTGGCTCTGCCATTCCCCTCAGAGCCCTGTTCTCCCCCCCAGCCTCCGGGGATCGCCAACTCAAAGGTTCCCGCCGGTGCAGGACCGCCCAGGCTGACTGCCCGCTTCTACTTTGAACTCTTCCAGCACCGAACTCATCTTCAGCCCTCCTAGGGCAGCTGAAAGCTTCCAGCGTTGGATTCATCCTCAGACCCCCGAGGGCCACCAAAAATCTCTCCCAGCGACCTTTCCCAGGCTGAGGAAGGAGGAAGCTTTCCTTCATCTTATCCCTCCCTCCTCCGCCTGTTGCCGTGTTAACAGGCATCCTAGCTTTCTTAAAAAAAAAAAAATTAAATAAAAAAAAAAAAGTCCTGCCTTCCCTTTCCAAAGGCTCCCCAGTTCTTACCTGCCTCTCCACTCACTAAGACTTCCCACTCTCTCACCATGAAGCCACCTTCGAGGCTCCTCCTCCTACTCTGCTCCTCGCTCAACATCATCCTCTGCTTACTACCTCCCTCCCCCAACCCCCTTAATTCCGCAAGTGTCAGTAACATCTGCTCTGGCTTCAGAATCCCCACGCTGATACGCACCAGAAACCATCCCCCCAACAAAAACCCTCGATGAACCAACCTTGCCTCTCTAAAGCCTATTCCCCCTGCCAACCTCCCAAACCTCGCCTCCGACTCCCTCACCCCAGTCCCAACACTTTATTGCAATGTCAGATCCGCATGCAACAAGATTCAAATTTTGAAGGATCTACTCGAGGATTCTGACCCCGGATTCCTATGCATCACGGAATCATGGATCACATAAGATGACCAATTTACTCAAAACGAACTCTGCTCCCATGGCTCCCATGGCCTCTTCTCTCCCAGAACCAACCGTAAAGGAGGTGGCCTCGCATTGCTATACAAATCATTCTTCGATGTCCAGCTCCTCGAAAAAGGCAGCCACACCTCACTAGAATACATGCTAGCCTCTGTCAACGATGAACTCCACCCCCATGTACTGGGTATCCTGCTTCTATATTGCCCACTCACCCCTTGGAACAAATCCTCTGACCTCATCCTCGAGACTTCCAAAGACTACTGATTATTGGGGACATCAGTCTCCACCTAGACGACCTCACCAGCAAGGACACAACCGAATTTATTAGCTTTCTTACCTCCCTTGGCTTCCCCCCACTGCCCCATCCCCAACCCATGAAAAGGGGCACACACTTGACCTCATTAGCTTTCTCGATCTTACCGCCCACAAAACTTTAGCCGGCGATACTCGCTGGGATCATGTACCCTCTTAGGGACCTTCTGTCTCCCCATTTTCATGTCGCCTTTTGGCGCCCCGCCCCGCACTTCCAATTCCATTACCTTCCGCAAAAAAATTACGAACGACCTGTTCTGGACCAAATTTCTCAACCTATTCTCCTCCACTCCCCAACCTGCAGACCCAGAATCCAACTGGCATAATTGGGTCACACTTTCCCAGTCCACTTATCACTCCCTCGCCCCTCTGTCCACTAAAACCATCTCCTACTCCCGTAAGGCCCCTTGGTTTCTCCCCTATCACAGAGAACTAAAGCAGAAATGTCGAGCTCTGGAGCGCAAATGGAAAAAATCTAAATCCCCTATCGACAGACAGTCCTGGAGGGTCAACATCAAGTTCTACAATACAGTTCTGAAAAAAGCTAGACAGAACTTCTACGGAGATAAAATCACTAGATCCAACAACCAGAGCAGTACTCTATGCAATATTTGGCGTTCCTTAACTTCCAAAAAAGGCTCCACCTCGGTCCCATCCTCCCCCTCAGCTGATGTTCTGGCGAAATTCTTCAACGATAAGATCACCACCCTGAGATCTCCCTTCCCACCCACAGTTCCCTACAACTCCCTGGTGCCCACCGACTCCAATTCTACCCTAACGTCCTCCTACCCCATCCCAGTCGACAGATCCTGGTCCACCTTTGAGCCCGTATCTGAATCCTCGATCCTCAAACTTTGCCTCAAACTGAAATCCTGCAACTGCTCCTTAGACCCATTCCCCTCCTACCTATATGAGGAAATTCCCGCGCAGGCCATCTCTTCTATTACCGAACTCATCAATTCCGCCTTACACTCGGGCCTTTTCTCCCCAGAAATGGGCCATATTGCCCTGTCCCCTCTACTGAAAAATCTGACCTAGACCCCTCCATACCATCCAGCTATCGCCCAATAGCAAATATTCCTCTATTAACCAAGTTGCTCGAGTCCATCATAGCCACCCAACTCACATTATATTTAGAGAGATTCTCTATCCTCCTAACTCACCAATATGGATTTCGTCCCAATTTCAGCACCGAATCACTACTGACCTCCTTAATCTCAAAGGTCCAACTACACTCTCGAAATAAGTTTGCTATCCTCCTTCAATTCGACCTTTCTGCTGCTTTTGACGTTGTTCACCATTACAGCCTAGTCTACCAACTCTCCAAGATAGGCATCAACTCCACTGTCTTAGACTGGTTCTCAAAATTCTTACGTTCTCATTCCTACACAGTCAACATGAATGGCACCTCATCCGACCCCTGGCAACCAACGTGTGGAGTCCCGCAAGGCTCTCCCCTTTCTCCTATTCTGTTTAACATCTATATGTCCTCTTTTAAATTCCTCCATCTATCCCCCTAGAAACAATTTACACTTATGCTGACGATATCCTAGTTTTCCTCGAGACCGACCCAAACCTTACCAACCTCTCGGAGAACATATCCTCCTGTATAACGAACCTCCAGTCCTGGGCCCATACTGTCAAAATGAAACTGAACGAGTCCAAAACTAAAATACTTTGGCTCGGCCCTAAACTAGACCAACTTCCCACCTCCATCCCCCTGTCATCTGGCTCCACTCTGCAGTTGGAGTCCTCAAGCAATGTTCTGGGCATCATCATTGATTCCACTTTGTCCTTCAACAATCACCTCAATTCCTTGGCAAAAAAATGCTATTTCAGCCTTCACATGCTGAGGAAAGTAAGATCCTATTTCAATCAAAATCACTTTACCTTTCTCGTCCAATCTATCATCCTGTCCAGACTGGACTACTGCAACTCAATCTACCTAAGCCTTACCAAGAAAAGCCTTCATAGACTTCAGCGGATTCAGAATGCAGTGGCCAAGCTCATCTTTGCAAAAAGTAAATTCGACCATGTCTCACCGCTCCTATCTAAGCTTCACTGGCTTCCGATTATTGCCAGGGTCCACTTTAAATGCACCTGCCTAATTTTCAAAATCCTTCACGGCATCCTCCCTCCCTTCATCCCACTCTCCTGGAACTCCTTAAATCTTAATACCACCAGACCCACTCACAAACTAAAATTATCCTTTCCTTCATTTAAAGGCATTTCCCATGCAGGAAAACTAGGGACCTCCCTCCCCTTCAGATTCACTGAGCTCTGGAACAATCTTACCTCCTCCCTCCGGATCCTGAGCTCTCTCCAACTCTTCCGCAAACATCTGAAAAACTGGCTTTTTTCAAAAATGTAATACCTACCCCATCTTTGGCATCCTAAGCCCCCCAAATATCCTTCTCACTATACCCTTTAACCTCATTGGAGTTCCTTTCTCTCTCAACTCTTGTAAACCGTGCCGA
The DNA here is from genome assembly GCF_902459505.1 of Geotrypetes seraphini. Lineage (NCBI taxonomy): Eukaryota > Metazoa > Chordata > Amphibia > Gymnophiona > Dermophiidae > Geotrypetes > Geotrypetes seraphini. The sequence goes on along the minus strand of NC_047095.1, from coordinate 98,748,383 downwards.
GCTCCACGATTGTGGAGATGATGCGGTATATAAACCTAAGGTTTAGTTTAGTTTAGTTTACCTCCAGAAATGGTTTTAAAATTAATTCTCCTTATAATGAAGTATGTACATATGATTGAAATTACCTGTTTACCCTGGAACTACTGAAAATGTACCTCTTACTCCTTAGCTCCATCGTTATCTGAGGAACCTCCACTTTAAGAATGGTTTAGGGGAAGAGATGTATATGGATGAGAACGGAGACCTCGCCATTGGATACAATATTTTGAATTTGATTTTTTTTCCTGATGGGACATGGAAATATGAAGTTATTGGACATTATAACCCCCATGCTCCCCCAGGGCAGGATTTCATCATTGATGAGAAGGCCATCATCTGGGAGAGTTCTTTCACCCAGGTTAGATTTCACTCAGATGAGAGCACAATCAGAGGTGCTGATACAAACACATATCATGAAACTTATAGAATGGTCAAAATAATGGTGCATTTGGCTTTATTGGCAAACATTTAGCAGATTAAAACTGAAAATTCAGGTTTGCTGAATTATTTGTATATAGAGTGAGTAGATAGAATACAAAAACATCTTCACTTAATATAACAGCGAGGTAGATAGAGGGGTATACTATTGAAAATGATAAAATCTACATCATAGATCTCATAATAATTTTATTTGAAATATGTGTCATAAGCTAAGAAAGCAGAAAGAACTCGGATATGTGAAAAGCCAATAATATTACAGAACACACTTTCACAAGAAAGAAAGACAATGTTATATATGAATGTAGACAGTACTGCTTTAGTTCAAAGGGGTGTATTTCAAAAAATGGAGGAAAAGCCTCAGATAGAAGCCCTCCCACCACCACAATGGTGGATAAAGGTGGTTGGGTGATAATCTCACTGGCAAAAAACCTCCATTTCACTCCCAAGTGTAAAAAACTTTAAGCAGGGCTGTCTATGCGAAGTTGATAGAAGAAATACTTTCAACTTATCTCTGTTGATCGGTACACCGACGATGGCCAGTGTTTCACAAACTTGCTGCCTCAGGGTGTAACTCAATCCGATCAAACTCTTAAACGGGACGCTGAAACGTCTCTCCTAATCAATGCACCCCTTTGAACTAAAGCAGTACTGTCTACATTCATATATGACAATGTCTTTCTTTCTTGTGAAAGTGTGTTCTGTAATAAGCTAAGAAAGCAACAGATCAAGTCTCCTGGAAGAGGAGGTGCAGACAGAGACTAAGTCTGAATTCAAGAAAGCTTGGGATAAGCATGTGGGATCTCTCAGAGAGAGAAAGAGATAATGGTTACTGTGGATGGGCAGGCAGGATGGACCATTTGGCCTTTATCTGCCATCATGTTTCTATGGGGTCCTTTTATCAAGGCGCGGTAGTGATTTAACGCGCAGAATACTGCACACTAAACCACCTGCCGTGCTAGATGCTAACACCTGCATTGAGCTGGCATTAGTTTGAAGCCACGATAGCAGGGTTAGCGCATGATGAAATGTCCGACACATAAATCCCGCTAGCGCGGCTTGATAAAAGGAGCCCTATGTTTCTTATATTTTATTTAGTCCATTATACAGAAGAATCATACAATTCTAGGGTTAATTGTTGTTTGGGTGGAAAAGGCCTCAGAAATGGAGCGTATATATTATCCGGTGTTGATGCCCAGCTTGTAATCGCTCTTACCTTTAATCATTGGCCAAAACCACCATCCTACCCAGTATATATTCTATCTGTTTCTATTTCTCAAACCATCACCTTATTATCTTTTTTATTTATTTATTTTTTGTCCCTTTTTTAATTAATATTTTCTTATATAAGAACTTTTTCAACTATTAGTTTCTAAAATCAGGAGCAGGAATGGGCAGGAATAAATCAAATTCTTAAATCAATCATTTCTCAGATTTTACAATAGTATTCAAACAGGTAGTCATTTATCCCACTCTAGAGAGTAAGATGGTTTTGGCCAATGATTGAAGGTAAGAGCAATTACAAGCTGGGCATCAGCACCGGATAATATATACACTCCATTTCTGAGGCCTTTTCCACCCAAACAACAATTAACCCTATAATGGACTAAATAAAATATTTATCAAGTTATATTGCTAGTTCCATTATAAGGAAACTGAGGTTTTTTCTATGTTTCTTTAACCATAAAGCTCTATGACATCACAATGCAGGTGTAAAGAGCCTTAGCCCAAAGGAAGAGGAGTTTCAAATGTTAAGAGCCTTTACATTGATGTCTTCTATCCCACCAATACCTTTCAGTTCTAGGCGGTTTACAACAAGAATTGGCCTTAGCATTCCCAGGGAGATTATATGGTTAATATATTTAGCATGCGTCACAGTGGCGTACCTAGGGTATGTGGCACCCGGGGCCCATCATTTTTTGACACCCCCCCATGTAAAAAAATATTTTTTGTAATGACCATGAAACGGAATAAATGGTCAGAATAGAAACAGGCAGTGAAAATTTTCTTATATTCCAAACATAACATAACATAACATAAATTATGTCTGAATTGTCATGACATCAGAAGTACATATGGAGTAGTTGCAGGTGATGCTTGGGACAGTTCTGATTGTGTTAGTTCGGTTTTATGTGTTTTTTGAATAGAATGGTTTTTATTTCTTTTTGAAGGTTTTGCAGTATGTGGTCGATGTCAATTGGTTGTAGGGTTGGGGGTCGAGTGTTGTAGCTCGAATGGCTAGGAGGTTGTCGAACAGTTTTTTTCTTTTGACGTTTTTGGTTGGAGGGTGTGTGAATGGTGCGTGAGTTCTCCTATGTCTGTTTGAAGTGGATTGAATTATTTAGCTGAAGAAATTAGTTACCCCCTCATCCCACACACATTAATTCTCTTCCATTTTTGTTCCCATTATAAAAAACACTGATAAGTTCCCAGAAAAAAAATACATTAAAATAAGAAGTGAAAACAAAGGCCCCTACAGATGAGAACATAACATAAGAATAGCCTAACTGGGTCAGACCAATGGTCCATCATGCCCAGTAGCCCATTCTCATGGTAGCCAATCCAGGATACTAATAACTGGTCAAAACCCAAAGAGTAGCAACATTCCATGCTACCGATCCAGGGCAAGCAGACACTTCCCCCATGTCTTAATAACAGATTATGGACTTTTCCTCCAGGAATTTGTCCAAATATTTCTTAAAACCAGCTACACTATCTGCTTTTACCATAACTTCTGGCCACTTCATTTTTAAGTTTAGATCTTTCCTTTCAAACAGAGATTGCTAGATGTCAAATACAGCACAAGGTAACTTCACATGGACTTAGCTGTGCAGGAAATGTGAATCTCCTCATACAGCCACCATATAGTGCAAAAATGTGCAAAGGTCTGTTTTTTTCTTTCGATCACTACATAGCCTAATGCCACACAAGCAGCGCTGTTACAAACATATTCTGTAGGTCAATGCTAAGGATAACAAAGTTTCCTTCCTTGGACCAGAAGGAGATACTGATAAACCACTGGAAGAGATCCCAACATAACACCCAAAGACCCACTGTTCAGTGTGTGAACCAGTTGAGTGGAGTGGACTAACTGGGGGGTGAAAATGGGTCCGGAGTTTGCTCAGCAGAATTTCCCAGACCACCTCTTCCTCTCAACACATTGACACGCTGCCACCACCACCACTAGAAACAACTCACTGGGTAGGCCAGCTATGCTATAAACTTTATAAAACACATTATTATATTTTCTTATAAAGCACATATTTTAACTGAAATCTCTGACATCCTCAGCCTTTCCATTCACAAAAATAGAAGGAAGAAAAGTTCCCATTTCCTGCTGTTTCATGTCCCCGGCCTATACAATATTTTTTTTCTGCAGACCCTTCAAAAGTCTGACCAAATCCTCGTTTCACTTGCATTATAAAGTACTGAGGATGCCATCTCTCCCCAATCCCAGGTCCTAAAGTCTAAGACAGTAGCGCAAACTAATGCTGCCAGATTCAGGAAAAAAAAATTTGATTCGATTCAGCCTATTGAATTGGTTTTTCAATTCGATTTTCCTGCCCAGTTGGGTGATTTTTTTCAAAACTCCTGGTGGGTTTTATAGCTTTTTCACCCCCTTTGGCTTCTCCTAACCACACTGGCGCTGTGGTGTAAATAAAATAAAGAAACAAAAAGGACTTTTCCTCTCTCTGTTAAATCCTAGCTCACGTTTGCAGTCCAACACCAGCTCTGTCAGGATACACATTTCAAATCTGACATATTATAATCACAAAACAGAAAATAAAATTAATTTTTCTACCTTTTGTTGTCTGGTTATATTTCAAATCTTGTTGGTCCAAGGCTCTGGTTTTCTTCTGATAACTTGCTTGCCAGGGTCTCCTTCTTTCTTCTTTCAGCGTGCTAACCATCCATCTGCCAACTCTGTCCTCCCTTTCCATTTCCCTTCCCTCCCCAGGAAGTCTGGTATCTTTCCTTTTTTTCATCTCCCTCCACAGATCCACCTTTTCTTAACTACCCTTTCATCCGGCATCTCTCCCTCCTTCCCCACCACCCCAGAGTCCACCATCTCTCCCTTTCTTTTCCCAATTACCCTCCTATCCAGTATCTCTATCCCTCCTCCACACCATCCCTTGTGTCCAATTTCTCTCCCTTTCAGTTCCTTCCCTCCCTAAATCCCATGGTCCATCATTTCTCTCCCTCTCCTCTATTTTCAGACCCATTATTTCTTCATCCCCCCAAAGTTTGGCATATGCACGTCTCTTTGAACACCCCCTTCCCTCCGTGTACTTCTAAACCAGGGTCCCCCCAAAAGGCCTGTCTCTCCTTAAAGGTCTGCCTGTCCCCCCATGAAGGCCTGCACCCCCCCTTGAAGGCCTGTCCCACCCCCTTGTAGGCCTGTCCCCCCCTTGAAGGCCTGTCCCTCCCCCTTGAAGGCCTGTCCTCCCACCTTGAAGACCTGCCTGTCTGTCCCCCCCTTGAAGGCCTGTCCCACCCCCTTGTAGGCCTGTCCCACCCCCTTGTAGGCCTGTCCCCCCCTTGTAGGCCTGTCCCCCCCTTGAAGGCCTGTACCCCCCTTGAAGGCCTGTCCCTCCCCCTTGTAGGCCTGTCCCCCCCACCTTGAAGACCTGCCTGCCTGTCCCCCCCTTGAAGGCCTGTCCCCCCCTTGAAGGTCTGCACCCCCCCGAAGGCCTGCATCCCCCTGAAGGCCTGTCCCCCCCTTGAAGGCCTGTCCCCCCCTTGAAGGCCTGTCCCCCCCTTGAAGGCCTGTCCCACCCCCTTGTAGGCCTGTCCCCCCCTTAAAGGCCTGCACCCCCCTTGAAGGCCTGTCCCCCCTTAAAGGTCTGCCTGTCCCCCCATGAAGGCCTGCACCCCCCTTGAAAGCCTGTCCCACCCCCTTGTAGGCCTGTCCCCCCCCTTGAAGGCCTGTCCCTCCCCCTTGTAGGCCTTTCCCCCCACCTTGAAGACCTGCCTGCCTGTCCCCCCCTTGAAGGCCTGTCCCCCCCTTGAAGGTCTGCACCCCCCCCCGAAGGCCTGCACACCCTTGAAGGCCTGTCCCCCCCTTGATGGCCTGTCCCACCCCCTTGTAGGCCTGTCCCACCCCCTTGTAGGCCTGTCCCCCCCCTTGAAGGCCTGCCTGCCTGTCCCCCCCTTGAAGGCCTGTCCCCCCCTTGAAGGCCTGCACCCCCCCGAAGTCCTGCACCCCCCCTGAAGGCCTGTCCCACCCCCTTGTAGGCCTGCCCACCCCCTTGTAGGCCTGTCCCCCCTTGAAGGCCTGCCTGCCCCCCCTTGAAGGCCTGTCCCTCCCCCTTGAAGGTCTGCACCCCCCCGAAGGCCTGTCCCCCCCTTGAAGGCCTGCCTGCCTGTCACCCCCCTCCCCCTTGAATGCCTGCCTGCCTGCCCACCCGCCCCACCCCGAAGGACCGCTCGCCCCCCTGGCCTCCCCGCACCACCTATGAAGCAGCATTACCTATGCTCCCGGCCTTGCCGTTCAGTCCCCACCACCACCACCACCCCCGAAGGACCGCTCACCCCACTGACCTTCCTGCACCACCTATGAAGCAGCCGCAGCAGGATCGCGACGTCAGCTATCCCTGCGCTGCTTAGGCGCTGCTTCCTGCGCCGCGTTCCCGCCCCTCCTCTGACGTCAGAGGAGGGGCGGGACCGCGGCGCAGGAAGCAGCGCCCATGCAGCTCAGGGATAGCTGACCTCGCGATCCTGCTGCTTGCTGCTTCACAGGTGGTGCAGGAAGGTCAGTGGGGCGAGCGGTCCTTCGGGGGTGTGGGGGGACTGAACGGCAAGGCCGGGAGCACCCCTTCAGGGCTGGCACCCGGGGCGGACTGCCCCTCCCGCCCCCCCCTTGGTATGCCACTGATGCGTCAGAATCTGGAAAAGGTCATTTGACAGATTTCTTGAATAGTATAGTTTTCAGTTCTTTCCTGAATGTTTTGTAGATGGGCGTTGTGGTCAGCAGATTTGAGAGTAGGCGGTCTAGTCTCACTGCTCTGGTGGCTAGAAATCTGTCATATATTTTTTTCTTTGCATGCCTTTGATTGGGGGGTGGGTAAACAGTTCTTGAGTTCTCCTTGGATTGGATGTGTTTTTCCTGATTAGGCAGTTGTTCAAGTAGCTTGATCCATTTCCATTTAGGGCTGTGAATAGGGTACAGCAGAATTTGTATTGTATGCGTGCTTGTACTGGGAGTCAATGTGAGTCTTGGAAAGTGGAGGTGATGTGGTTGTATTTTTTTCAGCGAGTATATCAGTCTAAGAGCTGTATTTTGGACTGTTTGTAATTGTTTTAGCATGTAGGTAGGGCATGACAGGTATAGTATGTTACAGTAAACCAGGAGACCTAGGATTAGCGCTTGTACTATGAGTTGGAATTGTTCATTGAAGTATTTTTGGATTTGTCTTAAGTTGTGCATGATTGTGAATGCCTTCTGAATCATTTTGCTGATTTGAAGTCACTTGGTGCAGCCTTTGTCTATCATCATTTCCAGCAGTTTTATATTGGGCTGTAAGGGATATATGATGTGAGCAGGTTTTGGTTCTACCCTGCCCATAGGTGCACTGACATGATGATAATTGTACAAATATTTCAGATAAAATATTGTTTTATTAAAATTCAACAGACAGTCCTGTTTCAAGGCATTCATTTGTACAATGGAGGAACATTACAAGTCAGAGAGTGTAAATGCAACTTCCATGACATAACGCCCTCAAAATTCTGTTCTGCTAGGTTCACTTAAATATACCTAATACATGATGACATTTTCCTGCCTAAATTAAATTCCAAGGCACTCCACTTGTATGAGTATTAAAGAAGAGGTAATAATGTCCCATAAACTTCTAATACATACGGTTGTAAACCATATACATATTGTAACCCGCAGGCTCCGGGCAATGTGTCCAGGACTGCAGGGACAAGAATTTTCCCTTGTGAGCTGCGGAAGGCTCCACAAGGAAGGGAAAAAGCAAACCAGTTTAGAATAAGGATTTTTGCCCACAAGTCAGGTAAGTTGTTCATGAAAACCAGGACTGGATTTATTTGAGTTGCCAAACAGTGAAACCAAAAACATAACTAATTTGTCAGGACTTTTCACCAAGTAATCCAGTCTTTTCAAAAAACAGAACTCAATTTCAATATCATACCCAATAAAGTTTCAAATTCAAATAGCAAAAGGGCTCTGTATTTATCAATGAGCCTCGGCTTCAAAGTTCTTTCAAAAAGAAAAACTAAGAAAAAGAAAACAGTCTCTTCCCTTTGATAGTAAACTTGGACTACTGTCAGTGACACAGTACTGCACTCCTTCAGCAATTGAAAATGCTAACCAGGTGGTGTGCTCCACGTGTTGTAATATTGCTACCAAATAGAGCCCTCTATCCCACCTCAAAATGTGGGGCTAAATCCCCCACCACACCGGCTGGATAAAGTGTAAAACAAAAGATTAACAAATGTAAGTTTTACAGTCTCATACTCCTGTGCTGCTCTGATTCAGTTTCAGCAGGGCAAAAACACATCCTCAAAAGAAAAATAAACCAAAACAGTTCACTGTCCAAGGCAAAGAAATTTAAATACTTTAGGCAGATTTTGTACTTGCCTTGGAGAGACACACTTCCATGGGTTGATAATCTGATTGAACCTCTGTGCCTGGTTCTGATTCCAATTCCATAGCTTGTGAAACTTCAGAGAGGTCAGGAGTCATCTCAGTCCCAGCTCAACAATCTCCATGCATTCTGGGGTTTTTGGTCCTGCAGAGCTCTTAGTCCTGAGCTAGGCTGCCAGTACTTTTCTTGTGACTGTTCTCCACCTCTCCAATTCTCCCTCTGCCTTTCCAACTGCTCAGACCTGAGATTAAGGAACTTGCAACCCCGCCCAACCTTCCCAGGTGCAAAGCATTTCCGGTCACAAGACCTGGGAAGTTGAGGGGGAGGGGAAGTCTGAAGCACAACCCCCAAGCTCCCTCTGCTGGCCTTAGTGAAAATAGCAGGCGAAAAGGGAAACTGTTCTTTAGCTTGAGCAGAATGGGCACTAACTGCTCCAGGCATAGGCCTTATACTAGGGCCAGTCCTAGCAGGCCTACCTCGTATACCACAATATACACCTCTTTCATTTCCAAAATTAACAACTCATTCGATCCTCAGCGAGGCCACCTCCCCACTCAGCATACACTCATGGTGGGCGGCTTTATGCCTCAACTCGTCACTGGATCCTTCTTATAATTTTACTTTTTTTAAAACTTTTATCTAAAAGGCATTTTCTTTTACTTATTACTTTTTAGATATCTATTAAGGATAACTCAGCTTCTGGTCACTATTCACAGAACGGGGGATAACCGACATGTTTCACCCATGTGATTTACCATGGTTTCCTCAAGGCTATCAGTCCCTAGGACAAATGAAGTCAATTACATTTAATTCACTCCTTATAAAACCAGTCAAAAACTTATAGCTATCTACTTCAAGCAATTTTTCATTTGCTTACCCATAGTTCTCACTCCATCCCAAACAGACCAGTTCACTCTCCAAAGATAGAGGAAACAGTAATAACTTCCAGTTTATAAGGAGCTCTCCCAACACCGATGTCCACTAACTGGGCGTCTGACGTCAAGGGAGCTCCTATTGGTTATACTTTAAATCATTTATACTCTTTGAAACTGCATTACTCTCATTAAAGGATGACATATTACGGACGCGTCCCCAAGGCAACCCACCTAGACAAGAGTGGCCCATTCTAACTCATCATTTAAACCGTATGGGGCTACAGTATTTATTCGATAGATCCATCTTTGTTCGATATAATTTAATCTCTCTTTCCAATTTCCTTCCCTCTCCATCTCTACAGTATCTATCACCCTCCATTTTAATTGATCTACCTTATGCTGTTTTTCAATGCAATGGGGTACTATAGGGGCTTGCATATTCATAGTAACTAGTCTAGATTTATGTTCATTGAGCTGCAATTGCACAGCTCGTTTCGTTCGGCCCACATAAACCAAATTACATGGACATACTATTATACAGATGACTCCAGAAGCCTGTACCTGTAAGTCTTCTGGAGTCATCTATATAATCCAAAATCCAAACCTTATCTGTTCTGCAGGTCTCTGGAGATCAGATTGGACACACATTGAAACAGCCTGTGTGTATCTTCTCTGGTCCTTCAACAGAGCTTATATATTAATTCTAGTGACATGAGAGAAGGCCTACTCCTGTTTCCAGTGACCTCAGCACAAAACACATATTTAGGTCAATATATTATCCCATATTTGTTTTATCTGGTTTGTGTTCTGGCTTCTCCAATTGTAATTTTATCTAGCCATTTAAACCCTCTTCCTTTGCCCTTGGATAGGTCCTTATCTTATAGACAAACCCTATCTAGTAAATCCAGAGCAATGAGAGGAAAATATAATGGCTATTTTATTTTTCATGCTTGCCCATTCTACCACATTGCTGTCCATTTTTAATAGGCTGCCACACCCAGGTTCAAAAGAGCCTCATCAGTCCCCCTTCTGGATCCTGGTTTGACTCCTCAAAGCAGGATTCACATCTGTGGTTTCAGTGGTCTTACCATGATCCACTCTGGGGTTGCGGTGGGCATAACCTATCTTATGGATCAGCGTAAGGTTGGGAGTCAGTCTCTGCAAACATGTTCTTCCATTGCCAATTAAACAGGACAAACTATAACACACAACCAGAAAGACAAATGCCAGGCCAAATAAAATACCCAACAGGCCTTTAACCCATGATATATTAGGCATCCATGCACTTAACCAATTAAACCCAGCCTTTATTCTCAACCTGAAATAGTTCCCAGGTCTGCAATGCCTTGTTCAAAGATGTTATATGTGCTTGCTGGTCAAAGAAAAAATCAGGAATATAAAGACAACACTCCTGTTCAATGAGGGCACATGTACCCCCCCTTGGGTCGCAAGGAGATAGGCAAGTGCCATCCCATTTTGAAGGGCTACAATACATGTGTGTTGTAACTTTAATGAAAGAGATGGAGTAACTGCTGGTATTTCATTATCCATAATTTCAATAAGAGTGAATAATTGTCTTATCATTCTGAACTATTCAGAAATAAGGAGAGCGTTTCTCTTTGGTTGGGTAAGAGGTAATTCAGAAAGGATTCTGAAAGGGGGAAAAAAACCATTGTAACAGGTCCCTAGCGCTAACTTAACCATGTCCTTATAGTGCCTCTAGAGTTGTCAAAACCAAAAGTGTTGGTAGTAATGTTCTGTTTTTTTTGTTTTTTATATGCACATTTCAAATGTAAAGACACACCCACAATTCACACACATAATCAAACACATTCTCACACAAAGTCTGGGGTCCCAAACACGCCACACACATATCTATCACATATTCAATAATTACTAATAAGGTACATATATTATAATCAAAAAATGTGAGTCCCTATATCTTCCTAAACCATATTGAGTGGTCTGGGATTAATTAGCATTCCCTAGTAGGTATGTGAGGCATATCAACAAAATCCCTAAATGTCCCTAAAATAAGAGAACCTCAAGATTACTTTCCCTATACCCAGAAGTGCCGGGCATAGTAACCTAATTAAATGCATTAAGATGAAGAAGAAATGCCCAGTGTAAACCCTAAAAAGCCCAAATATATGCATAATATGTACAGTAAACTCATGTGAAGGTGATACAAACCATAAATACACACAAGACAGCTTTTATCTTCTCTGAGTTTGATGCAAAAGCTAAGTTCTCAAATTAAAATTGAATCGTTAAAAGAACTTGTGATGTGTCAGCAAAATAATAATAATATAAAGCACTGCCCCATGGGCAGGCCTATAACCTACTACAAGTGTCACAGTACATAAAAATATGAGATAAACAAATAGTTCTTTTCAGAGAACAAAACTAACAAGATATCATAATGGGCCTATTAGATTATGCAATAAAGCATAATTATATTTCAGAAGTATAATTCAAATAAGGTAAATTAAGGTATAATGGCAATAAATGCAGAGGATCCATTTAAGATTTGCAGTGCTACTATAAATATCTTGCATGGTGTAGGTGTATTTTTTAGTAGAAAGGTGATCATAACCCAAGTGTTTCTAAACCATAGTACAGGTTTGTTAAATTAAAAAAGGAAAAACACAAGTCGGCCCAAAATTAGAACACCTGCCCACCCTCTTCGCACTACCCTCAGGCACTGCACTGCAGCTTGAGTTCTCAAGCAAGGTCCTTGGCATCATTATCGATTCTTCTCTCTCCCTCAATGACCACCTCAACTCCTTGGCTAAATCATGCTTTTTCAGCCTCCACATGCTGAGGAAAGTAAGATCCTATTTTCGCCAACAATATTTTGCGTCCTTGTCCAATCCATCATCCTCTCCAAATTAGACTACTGCAATGCCATCTACTTAAGCCTATCAAAAAAAAAGTATTCAAAGACTCCAGCTAATCCAGAATACTGCAGCCAAGTTGATCTTTGCAAAACGCAAGTCTGACCATGTCTCCCACTCCTAGCCAAACTTCACTGGCTCCCAGTGATTTCCAGAATCCATTTCAAATGCTCCTGCCTGGCTTTTAAGATCATTCATGGCATCCTTCCTCCCTTAATCACACTATCTTATAACTCCTCGAGTCCTGAATCTACCAGACCCACCCAAAGGTATAAATTATCCTTCCCCTCTCTACACGGTATTCGCTATGCAGGCAAACTGGGAAAATTCGTTCTCTTCAAAATCACAGGTCTTTGGAACAACCTTACTACCCCGTTGCGGAACTTAGGCTCCCTCCAATTATTCCGCAAGCAACTGAAAACCTGGCTTTTCATTAAAATGTAATTCTATCCCCCTTACTCTTCTCTTCTATATATAAGTTCATGTAAACCTTTTTTTTCCCCCTTCTCTTCCTATATTTTAAGTTCTTGTAAACCGTGCCGAGCTCCACAACATCCGTGCTGGATGCAGTATTTCAGGTGGGGGCATACAGTGGCCTGGTACAGAGGCATGATAACCTTCTCTGATCTGTTTATGATCCCCTTCTCAATCATTCCTAGCATTCTGTTCTCCCTTTTCGCCGCCGCCACACATTGCACAGACAGCTTCATTGACTTGTCTACCAGTACTCCCAAGTCTCTTTCCTGGGGGTTCTCTCCGAGTACTGCACTGGACATCCTGTAGTCATGTGTAAGATTTTTGTTATCGACATGCATTACCTTACACTTATCAACATTAAACCTAATTTTCCATGTCGCGGTCCATTTCTTGAGCGTGTTTATGTCGCATTGCAGGTCTTTGCAATCCTTCTGTGTCTTTACTACTCTGAATAACTTTGTATTATCTGCATATTTAATCACCCTGCTCGTCGTACCAAATTCCAGATCATTTATAAATATGTTGAAGAGCATGGGAGCCTTAGGGGACTCCGTAGAGGTTATTCCAGGATTCTGATTGTTCAGTTTGCTTTAACTCTGTATTTTCTTGTGCAGAGGAATCCTTCAAACCATTTATAGACTTTGCTAGTGATTCCTATTGCCTCCAGAGTTTGTAGTAGAATGTTGTGATCTACTAGATCAAATGCCACTGTGAGATTGAGTTGAATGAGTAGCATTTTTTTGCCTTTGCTTAGATGTTGTCTGGCTGTTTCTAGGAGAAAGACCAGTAGTGTTTCTATGCTGTAGTTGTTTCTGAAGCCTGATTGTGAGGGGTGAAGTATGTTGTGGTTTTCTAAGTATTCAGTGAGAAGTTTTGCTTTGAGGCGTTCCATTAGTTTGATGTATAGTATAGTGGTATTGAGGCTATAGGTCTGTAATTGGATGGCTGATCTGTTGCTCCTGGTTCACAGTCATAAGCGCGCCAGACAAATGGGCGCTGACAAATTGGAGCGGACAATTGAGCGCAAGCCATCAATGCGCCGCACAAAAACCTTATTTTAAAGGGCTCCAACGGGGGGGGGGGGGAACCCTCCAGTTTACTAAATACTGTTCACGCTGCCATTGGGGGTGGTTTTGATGGGGGTTTATCCCCCCCCATTATAGAGGAAACATTATAGAGGAAAGTTTTTCCCTATGTTTAGGGGAAAAGTTAAGTTTTCTGTATAATGTGGGGGTTACACCCCCAACACAGCAGCGCAAACAGTATTCATAAAGTGGGGGGTGTCCCACCCCCCCCCCATCAGAGCCCTTTAAACTAAGGTTTTTGTGTGGCGCACTGATGGCTTGCGCTTAGTTGTCCACTCCAATTTGTCTGCGCCCGTTTACCCAGCGCGCTTATGACCCATCACCATTGCTCCCTTTGGGTGTTTCAGGATAAGGGTTATGATGATTTTGGCAAGTTCTTGTAGAACTTGGCCATCTATGAGCATGTAGCTAGTCTACCACATGAGGTAGGTACAGAATCTAATGCTGGCAGCTTTTAACAGGTATGGGGAACAGTGGTTGAAGTCACATGCTGCATGGTTGTATTTTTTATAGAATTTGTCTAGGCTGTGCCATTGTATGTCTGGGAAGTCTGACCAATTTCTGTCTGCTGTGTAGGCTTCGTTTTCTGTAAGTGGTATCAAGGTTTCATTGAGGTGGCTTGGGATCCAAGTGAAGGTGTTTCTAGCTGTTGAGATTTTGTTTCTGAAGAATTCAGCCAGTTGTTTGGCTGTGGGAGGAGGGGCCATTTTGGTGGCCAGGTAGGGTTTGGTGTTTGTGAGTTCCTTTAGTAGTTTGAAAAGTTTTTTGGTGTCTTGGATTTCTGTGCCTATCTGACTGGTGTAGTATGATTTTCTTTTAGCTTTTGTTTATATTGTTTGTTCAGTGTTCTCCAGGTTGTTTTTGTGTTCTCAGTTGTTTTTCTCCATTCTCTTTCAAGATGTCTGCATTGTCATTTGAGTTGCAGTAGTTCGTTGTCTGAGCATCTGCAGATTCTGGTTTTTTTCTATGGTTGTGTCATGTCTTCAAGGATAGATGTGCTTAGGGTGCACCAGTGGTTAATTAAATCCTTGGGGTTTCCATCTTGGATCATGTTGTCTAATTTGTTCCAGAATTTAGGTGGGTCGATCTTTTTGTGAGTTACGTATTTTATGTTTTGGTTATTTTGTTTGGGTTTGCCCTGTTTCCAGTTGATTTTGAAGGTGTACTAGTAGTGGTCTGAGCTGAGGGTGCATGCCCATGTTCCATTTGTGGTGTGAATTTCTGGTGCGGTGGGTTGTTGGGACATGAAGGCTGCTATGTTGAGTTGGTAGCCCTTCTCATGGTTTGTGGTTCCAGGATTCTGTAGGATAGGGTTTTGAGGAATGACAGAAGACTTTCTGTTTGGTTGGAAGATTTGTCTTCTAGGTGTAGGTTCACATTGCCTAGGATTAGGTTGTATATTGATGTGAGGGAGTTTCTGAGTAAAAATTCTTCGAATTATGATTTTGCTCTGTTCCATTTTCCTGGTATTATGTTGCAAAGTAGGCAGGTTAGGGTTCCATTAATTTATTTGGCTGGGATAAGCAGCAAGAATTGCTATGGTATCTCTACAAAAACCAATTGTGGAGGGTGGGCTAAATTTTCCCAACTTTTATAGGTACCATCAAGCCTATAAATTCTTTGAATTCTGAGTTTATGTTCCATTTTCCTGGTGTTATGTAGCAAAATAGGCAGGTTAGGGTTCCTTTGAGTGTGGGGCCTGATACTTGGCTGGCAAGTAGATCTATGTGTGGGTTGAAGGTTTTGTCCTGTAGAGCTATATTTAGAGTATTTTTGGCCAGGATGGCTAGTCCTCCTCCTTGATTTTGGTTTCTGCATACTACTTGTATTTTGTTGCCTTGTGGGCAAACTTCCATTATTCTGGGGTCGGCGTCTGAGGTTAGCCATGTTTCTATAAGGAAGAAGCATCCTAGTTTTTCTGTTTCTATCTAGTCCTTTATGATCTCAGTTTTTGGGCCTGGGGATCTGATATTCATGTATGCACATTTTATTGATGTAAATTCTGTTTTAGTGTTGTGTGATGTTTTTGGATAGATGAGTGTTTTTATTTAGGGGGTGGGTTTGATCATGGGATGGTTTTGGGTGGCATTTGTAGGTCCTCTCCCCCAGGTCTGGGGGATGCTATGGTATATGCAGGTAGAGCATCAACCATGTTTATGATTTCTCCCTGCTGGGTGGTGGTTTTTATTGCTTGTTACTCTAACTAGAATTAGAGAGTTGTAGTTTCCTTTTGGTTTCTGGTTTGTTAAGATCAAGAGTAGTAGGGTGATGACCATTTGGGACCAATAGGGAGAGGAGGAGATAGTGAATGCTGTGGTTGAGCAGGCTGGATGGGTCATTTGGCCGTTATCTGCCATTATGTTTCTATGTTTTTGTGTTACATATTTTAGGAAACAAGGGGTATGTTAGGGAGCATGATGCTGTTTGTAGTTTTTTATGTATTTTGAAATCTGATGATTGTTGTGTCTTTTTTAATAATTAATACATTGTAATTTCATTACATTGTTTTTGTTTTTTTAATGTAATATATTCTGAATGTTCAATTATAGCGTACCATGAAATGTCCTTGGCTGTATATATTATGAAATAACTTAATTAATCTTTATAAAATTATCTCCCTGAAAGCTGTCACATCTGATGTGAGACTGCTCTAATCGGTGTATGTGCTAATAAGAACCAACACTTTTTGAGTAGTTTTACAAGTGCTTTCTTAAGCATAAAATATAATGTTACCGGGACAATTTAAAAATTACCCACAAATGACCTGTTTCTGATGCCCAAAGAAAATATCTGAAATGCTGATCAGAAAAGGAACATTCCATTTTAGAAATAACTGTCCAGTATGAAATGAAGTTACATAACCTGTTTTCTCAATCCTCAGACACCTCCACAGTTCAGATGCAATCCAAGATGCCATCCTGGGTACAGGAAATTACCCAAGAAAGGAAAGCTCATCTGCTGCTATGGCTGTATTCCATGTGCAGAGGGAGAGATCTCCAACCAAACTGGTGAGTGATATTAATGCAGGAAAAAAATGGGAACCAAAACCACAAAAACAAATACACAAAATAAGGAGTGGAATTGTCCTAATGAGACTGGTGAATACAAGCTGTTATGAAATGTTCTTTTCTTCATCCAATGGTTCAAATGGCTTTATTCATCCAATAACTCAGTGACTTGTTTCCAGGAGGCTGCTACTTTACCTGGATATAGGTTCAGGAGAAGTTCTACAGGATGACAACTCCTCTCTTACGCTGTAAGAGAAGAGTTTCTCGTCCTGATGTGTAAAAATTGGACACAAAACACTACAGACTTTAAACAAAATCTTCGAGATTTATTATAATAAAGGCAAAGTAAGTATCAAATTATAAAGCAATGTGTTCAATTTGAAGAGATATGGTAAATATCTTTTTTACTTTTTTTTTTCAAGTGTCCATTTAAAGTGTCCAATACTTAAGTGAAAGCTATTGTCATCAGAATGGGTAAAACTTAACTGTGGGTATTTAGGAAGCAGACTTGTTACAGCAGATACAGGTAGGTCCCATAGTTAAGTTTTACTCATTATGATGATAATAGCTTTCACTTAAGTATTGGACACTTTAAATGGACACTTGAAAAAAAAAAGAAAAAAGTAAAAAAGATATTTACCATATCTCTTCAAATTGAACACATTACTTTATAATATTGGACACTTTAAATGGACACTTGAAGAAAAATGAAAAAAAGTAAAAAAGATATTTACCAAAATGTAAATACCTTTCCACCAATTGTGGATGGTGCAATGATAGACTTTTACAAGGGTTATTGCCCCGGTTTGGTCACTTTCTCACCAAACATTGATTCTGAGCACCTTCGAGGTTTAAAGGCACTTTCATTTTGTTTTTTGTTCCCTTTTTTGTTTTTGTTTAGTCTATATATAAAGACAGTTTAACTGTTTTCTCCAAAATCTTTATCTTTCTCTTCCAAGATTATTTAAACAATGGTATATGGATTTACTTATGTCTTAGAAGTCACAAGTCAAAACTTTTGAACTTCCTTAGCATTAGCTAAAATGTAGCATCAGCAATTTAAACTTTTCAATCCTTAATTACAATTGCCTCAGACTGTGTCACTATAGATCTATCTGAGTCCCAAATCTTTAATAGACACCTTATTTTAATTCATTCTTAACCTCAATTTTCTGTGACATCTTATCCATTGCACCTGTAAGTTTCAGAAATTCCTCAACACTTGACATGTACATGTTTTGGCATAATCGGCCTGCTTCAGGAGTCTACAGATATATGCATATGTTAAAAGCATTAAGATGCATCAGATCACAAATAAAAACATATATATATATATATATAAAAGTCATTGAGTTATTGGATAAATAAAGCCATTTGAACCATTGGATGAATAAAAATACATTTTCATTAAAAAAAAAAAAGAGTCCTGGCAACTGCCATTGCCTTGTCACACTATTTCTATGCCTTTAGATCTTCAGTCACTATCACCTCAAGGTCTCTCTCTCTATATCCATGCATATCAGCCTCTCACTTCCCAACACATACAGCTCCTTCCAATTTCTAATCCCCAAATGCACTACTCTGTACTTCATTGCATTGAATTTTATTTATATAGTATTGTTATCACAGCTATAATTTACTATTAATGGTATTACCTTCCCTCTATTACTTTTAATATTATAGTGAAGTGCTCAGACCAAGTAACCAAAAATATAGTGATGTCACTACAATGAGGTTAACAAGGGGACCATCATCACCTTCACCTGTCCCCTGCCCTCCCTGGATGCCCACAAATATTTTCAGATAAACTTGATGTACTTATCTGCATAGGGAGGTAGTTGATTTTCGTTAATTCTTATTGATGACTATGTGCTAATAAAATTCATGTGCTCCGTTAAAATCCTAGAACTGTTCATTCATTCGTCCAATCCCGTCCCCCTGACTCGAGTTTCACCTCTTCATCAGGGAGGGACACTATTGAAAAAATCAAAGCCAAGTTCAAAATTCACAACTCAAACTACTTATAACATATTATAGTAAATCAAATTAACCCTGAGTACCAAATACTAAATGCCTATATACTCACTTAATCTTAGAACTCTTAAAAAACCTTTTATTACCTGGTAATGGCTCACTGAGACAAGACTCATTCAAAGCAACGGGCCAACTGGATCTATCTACTCTGCTTCTATTGCAATACCAGAGTTTTCACCCACGAGCACTGAGAAACAGTATTCCTACCGGGCAGTTTCTCCGTTTATGGAGAATCTGCTCGGAGGAATCGGATTTTGATAAAGAGGCCAATGAAATGTATACTAAGTTTACACAAAGGGGATATCCTGGGAAAATCGTTAGAAGAGCGTGGAAAAGAGCCAAAAATTGCCACCGACCCTGGTTAATGCTAAAAGATCAAAACAAAGAAAAAGAGCAGAATATTGTTTGTGTTATGCCGTACACCAACAATAGTAACGCCATAAAACACATCATATTAAAACATTGGGCAATACTTCAGTACCATCCAATATTACAGAATTTACCCAAGTTTGCCTTTTCAAGAGCAAAGAATCTTGGTGAACAATTAAAACATAATCTGTATAACCAGGGCACGAAGTCAAAGCCCTCCCATAAACCCTGCGGTAAGTGCAGGGTCTGCCGTTATGTATTGGAGGCTTCGTATGTGGAAATACCGTGTTCAGGTGGACGACATTTTATTTTGAACACAGGGACCAATTGTGAATCCAGGGGGGTGATCTATTACATTCAGTGCCCATGTAACAAAATATACATAGGCCAAACGATCCGTATGATCAAAACTTGGATCATAGAACATTTAAGTAACATCAGGACAAGTCGAATCTCCGACCCCTGGTTTCCCACTGACTGGAGCAGTCACACTCACTAGAAGATCTGAAATACACGGTATTGATTCAAATACACAATATTGAGGGTGATATATCCAAAGTATTAATTCAAAAAGAACAACGCTTCATATATAACTGGCAGACCCTGGTGCCAAAGGGTTTAAATTTAGATATAGACTGGCTAGCAGTTTAAAAGTTTGACATCTTTTCCGCATTTTCCATTGACTTCAGCTGCTTTTAGTGTTGATTTCCGGTTTTCATATTGGCAGCCTCTTCCGGTTGGCTTTCTTTAAAAGCTTAGAAGCAGAGTAGATAGATCCAGTTGGCCCGTTGCTTTGATGAGTCTTGTCTCAGTGAGCCATTACCAGGTAAAAAAGGTTTTTTAAGAGTTCTAAGATTAAGTGAGTATATAGGCATTTAGTATTTGGTACTCAGAAACAGCAGGGTTAATTTGATTTACTATAATATGTTATAAGTAGTTTGAGTTGTGAATTTTGAACTTGGCTTTGATTTTTTCAATAGTGTCCCTCCCTGATGAAGAGGTGAAACTCGAGTCGGGGGGACGGGATTGGACGAATGAATGAACAGTTCTAGGATTTTAATGGAGCACATGAATTTTATTAGCACACAGTCATCAATGAGAATTAACGAAAATCAACTACCTCCCTATTCAGATAAGTACATCAAGTTTATCTGAAAATATTTGTGGGCATCCAGGGAGGGCAGGGGATAGGTGAAGGCGATGATGGTCCCCTTGTTAACCTCATTGTAGTGACATCACTATATTTTTGGTTACTTGGTCTGAACACTTCACTATAATATTAAAAGTAATAGAGGGAAGGTAATACCATTAATAGTAAATTATAGCTGTGATAACAATACTATATATTAATTTTCATCACAGAATACTAAGATTTATCTCCCTATTAAGTAGGTGGATTGAATTTTATTTTCCAGATAGACCATTTCTCTAACTTTGGCAGATCCTTTTTCATGTTTTCCAAACTCTGTTACAAATCTTGGTATCATCCACAGAAAGGCAAACCTTTCCTTCTAACCCTTCAGCAATGTTGCTCACAAACATATTGAATAGGATTGGCCACATCACCGAACCTTATAGTCACCAAACCAGAGCACTATGGTTTTCAGTTTATTAAGTTTAAGGAAGTTCTTTGATGTCCAAGTACTCAGGTCTTCAATAATCTGTGTTAGGTGTTGTAGGCTGAGGTGATAGGCTCCGGAGTAATCTGAGGAAATACTTCTTTACAGAAAGGGTGGTAGATGCATGGAACAGTCTCCTGGAAGAGGTGGTGGAGATAGAGACTGTGTCTGAATTCAAGAGGGCCTGGGATAGGCACTTGGGATTCTCAGAGAGAGAAAGAGATAATGGTTACTGCGGATGGGCACTCTAGATGGGCCATTTGGTCTTTATCTACCATCATATTTCTATGTTTCTACAAAGTAGGAAGATATTGTCTGTGTATAAAAATGTATGAACTTAAGGGGAGGGGAATTTTCCCAATAGTCTTAAGTAAATGTTGAACAAGGAAGAAGACAGTGCAAAGCCCTGTGGTACTACACAAAAAGCATTCCATTTTTGGGACTTCTTATTTCCTTTTCTTACTTCATAGGTTCTATTTCCTAAGAATCCTGAAAACAATTTTTGAGCTGTTCCATATGTGCCTAGTTCACTCAACTTTAGAAGAAGTAGAGTGTGGTCCACTGTCTGAAATGTAGATGAAACCATGTTGACTTACTTATGTATATGTTATGTAATTTGATTCTTTATAACACTCTCTGCCATTTTGCCCAGCACTGATGTCAGGGTTGCCGGTCTATAATTTCATGGATATCCTGTGAAACCTTTTTTAAAAACTATGGGGTAGATACTAAAATCTGTTGTTTTTGATCATTTTTACATGTCACCCCCTTCCCACCCCTACAGTGTTTGTTCCCAGATAGTAAGTAATATGCATACCAAGTTTGGTTGAAATCTGTCCCTGTGTTTCAGAGTTATGCTGGAACATACATACATACATATACACTGTCACATCCGTGCTCTCTATGGACACCCTGAGCCGTCGGGTAGTGACACGATGTTTGCTACTGGCGTGGTCCCTTTAGAATTAGGGTGTCCTTTCAAGTTGGCCGCAACTAGGCAGATGCCTAACTAAGCTTACTCTCCAAGGGCTTTGAAGAAAACACATTTGTCAGAATGGCCTTGGTGCAAAAACATAAGTTTTTATTCGGCTACTGGCCTTAGAATCACTGTGCCACTCCAGGTTTTCCCTGGTAGCATGAACATAATACAAAACCAAAAAGAAAAAGTTCATTTCATTCACTATCACTCAGGAATCAGCTCTGAGCTTGCTTTGCAAATCATATACAATCATTTAGCTCTTCATAAGGCTTAGAGGTGAAACAGTTGGCAAAAATAACTTTTCACTGTAGAGCTACAGAGGAGACATTCATATTCATGCCTAAGAGACCTTCTGTGCTTTTCCTATAGAGTACTCACTCTCTCCAGCTGGGCTGGACTTTCCACACAGAAACGGAGCAGGCTTTATGCTGAGAGGATTAATCTCCTTTTCCTCAGAGGCATGCAGGCTAATTCAATTATCTAATTGCTATGGCAATCAATTCACAGCTGGGCTTTTGCACGGAGTCCTGAAACCAGGAACCTCAGGGTTTAACCTGGCTAAAATTACAGCCTAGCGTTTGGTTTAACTGTGCACATTTCCTGAAGAGGAGATTACTGTGCCTTTCACAAAGTCCAGCAAACTAGCATGTGAAAATTGTAGTACAGGATTATGTTCCTTGATAACTCCAACAGGCATTATCTCAATGAGGACACAGAAAAACACAGCCAGAAAGAAAAACCTTTTCACAGACCTTTTCCCAGTGTGTTCAGCTCTCCATTTCCTCTGGCCAGCTCTCCTCCACAGCACTACTTTCTTTTACCACCATTGGCTTTGGGGGAAGGAATTCTGTAGCCAAATTAACAGTCTGCTCCTCAGTCATCTCCCAGTCTGTGCTGAGGAACTGCCATGCAGGGTCTGATGCAGTCTCAGCCAGTGTTCCCTCTAAGCGGGCGGGTGTTGTGAGCAAACTTTTTTCACTGTGAGCTAAAAATATCGGGCGCCAGCAAGTTATGAGCCAAATAAATATGTTGCTTTCTACCACAGAACTTCCTTACGTTTGTATGGAATCTATCCCCTTTCAACTTTAGAGAGTGCCCTCTCGTTCTCCCTGCCTTAGCTACTAAGTCTATTCCCTTCAGTACCTTGAATGTTTCTATCATGTCCCCTCTCAATCTCCTCTGCTCAAGGGAGAAGAGGCCCAGTTTCTCTAATCTTTCGCTGTACGGCAACTCCTCCAGCCCCTTAACCATTTTAGTTGCTCTTCTCTGGATCCTTTCGAGTAGTACCGTGTCCTTCTTAAAGTACCAGTGCTGGACGCAGTACTCCAGGTGAGGGCGTACCATGGCCCGGTACAGCAGCATGATAACCTTCTCTGTCTCTTCAGTCCAGCATCTGCCCCTTCCATTCACTGTCTGTCTTTCCCTGCCATCTCTCCTCCTGCCCCCCCCACCCCCCAATTTGGTCTAGCATCCATCATCTTCCTTCTGTTCCCCTCATGGTCTGGCATCTCTATCCTTCCCTCCCCCCTGTGGTTTTTAGCATATCTCTCTTCTCATTTCCTCCACTCAGATCTGATCATTCTCTGCTCTCTCTTCCCTTTTCTTCTCTGGTCTTCCTTCTCTATTTTCTGCCTCCATCTAAATTAAATTCTTTCTTACTATTTAGTCCCGTTTCCCTCTTTTCACTGTGTCTACACACAGCTTGTCACCCCTTTCCCTCACCCCTCCATTATCTTACTATTTTCTTCCCCCTTTATTTATCTCCTCCTTCCATCCAGTATGTGTTCTTTCCCCACTTCCATTCAGCATCTGCTCTCCCTTCTCAACTGACATCCATCTGCCTTCTGCTCTCTCTCCCTTCTTCTCACTTCCATCATCTGTCCCCTTCTCTCTCTCTCTCATCTCCTCCATTCCATCATCTGCCCCTTCTCTCTCTCTCTCTCTCTCCCCCCCCCCAACTTCCATCATCTGCCCCCCTTCCCCTCACCTTTGTGGGTCACTTTTTTTCCCCTGAGGGTGGCTCATGTCACAGGGGAAGCTTTGGCCGAGCAGAACCGCTTGATTGACAGTGGAACTTACTTGATTGATGTCGATGCTGGGGCCCGTTGCCGTTTGAAGGAAAAAAAAAAAGGTGGAAAAAAGGAACCTGTAAAGGCGAGAGGAAGGGAAACCTCCAGGACAGCTGCTTTTTGCCCTTCTTCAGCGGCCCAAGAGTTCAGACCAGCAGCGGCAGCTGTGTATGCTTTTAACTTCGGCACAGAGCTGCCCCTAATCAATAGTTTAGCGCGGTTTCATGAGGCAGCCTCGGGGCCTTTGATAGCCGGCCCGCTTCGATGATGCGATGTGGGCCGGCCTAGCAAAGGCCCCGAGGCTGCCTTATGAAACCGCGCTAAACTATTGATTAGGGGCAGCTCTGTGCCGAAGTTAAAAGCATACACAGCTGCCGCTGCTGGTCTGGAGGTGCGGAGACAAGGCAGGAGGCAAACGCGGTGGAAGGCAGGAGTCCCGGCGAAGGCAGGAGTCCCGGCACAGCGACTGCAACAGGAAGTTGCAAGTCAGCTGACGCCGGCCTTTCGTTGTGGCGGGGACCGAATCCTTCGCGGACCGGCAAGATTTTGTTTGCGGACCGGCGGTTGAAGAACTGTGCTCTACACTGTGTGCGCTGTGACGAGAAACTTGTGCACTGCGAGGTAATATTTTGAGCGCCAGCGCACCCCAGCGCAGCTTAGCGGGAACACTGGTACTCAGCCCTGTCCTGCACTTCCTGCCTCTGCTCTCGTCTTGCTGTTTCTCCCAAGCCTCGTTCTCCTCCCCTTTGCTCTCTGACGAGCCTGGCTTTAAGCTGAAGTAAAGAACCTTGGCTTTGGATGGGGGAAGGGAATTCCTTCCTCAGCCTGTGCTGTTTCTCTGAGGGGAAAAAGCTTGTGAGCTTTCTGCCTTACAGGCACTGGACCATAGCAAGGCAGATTCTTCCTGCCTGGCTTTGGGACTACTTCAGGTAAGTCTAAGCTTTCCTTCTCTATTTCCATTTCTTCATCCTTACTCCCAGGGTAGTCATCTAACTTATTGTCTTGGGCACTGACCTGGTCAGCCCTTCTGCACCGGGGTTTGTATACTTTCCTATATTTCCCTGTGGCAAACTTTGGGAATGCAGTAGGTTTGTCACAACACAAATACATCTGATTTTATATATATAGACTAGCAGATTACCCGGCGTTGCATGGATATTTATTTATCACTAAATGTCCTACCCTCCACGTTTCACCTCCCACATCTCCTACCCTCCACATGTCCCACATGCCCCATCCATCACATGTCCCCCATCCCTCACATGTCCCCCCATCTCTCACATGTCCCACAGGAATGTCCCTCTCTATGGGGTTGAACTTGGACTTAAATGGCATCATGAGTGTCAGTATTCATCTCAGTGAGCCTGAAGACTATGGGTTACACACTAATATCTGTTGTTTTTGATAATTTTTATATTTTACCCTTTCCCACTCCCACAGTATTAAACCCAGATACTTTTCCCCAGATAGTAAGTCATATGTATACCAAGTTTGGTTGAAATCTCTCCATGCGTTTCAGTTATGCTGAGCATTCATCTCAGTGAGCCCGAAAACACTATGGGGAAGCCACCAAAATCTGTTGTTTTCTATCATTTTTACACATCACCCCTTCCCACCTCTACAGTATCTTTCCCTAGATAGTAAGTCTTATATATACCAAATATGGTTGAAATCTCTCCATGTGTTTGTGGATTTGACACTAATATCTGTCATTTTCAATGTAATCCCCTTTCCACCCCTTCCCCCACCCACATCACCCCTTCCCTCTCCCCACAGTATTTTCACCCAGATAGTAAGTCGAATGTATACCAAGTTTGGTTGAAATCTTTCCATGTGTATCAGAGTTATGCTGAGTATTCATCTCATGAAGCCCAAAACCACCGTGGGGTAGACACTAAAATGTCATTTTCAATAATTTTTACATGTCACCCCTTCTCACCCCCACAGTATTTCCCCCCAGTTTTCCCAAAGTTTGGTTGAAATTTCTTCATGTGTTTATGGATTAGACACTAATATTTGTCATTTCCGATGTTACCCCTTCCCCCACCCACATTATTTGTGCCCAGATAGTAAGTCTTATGTATACCAAGTTTGGTTGAAAACTCACCATGCATTTCAGAGTTATGCTGAGTATTTATCTCAGCAAGCCTGAAATCACTATGAAGTAGACACTAAAATCTGTCATTTTCAATAATTTTTATGTCAACCCCACAGTATTTTCCCCAGATAGAAAGTCATACGTGAACCAAGTTTGGTTGAAATCTCTTCATGCGTTTATGGATTAGACACTAATATCTGATGTTTTTTATGTCACCCCCTTCCTCCTCCCCACATTATTTGTGTCCAGATAGTAAGTCTTTTGTATACCAAGTTTGGTTGAAATCTGTTCATGCGTTTATGGATTAGAAACTAATATCTGATGTTTTTGATGTCACCCTCTCCCCCCACCCACGTCACCCCATCCCCCATCCCCACAATATTTGTCCTGAAATAGTAAGTCATATGTGTACCAAATTTGGTTGAAATCTCTCCATGTGTTTCAGAGTTATGCTGATTATCCATCTCAGTGAACCCAAAAACACTGTGGGGTAGACACTAAAATCTGTCATTTTCTATAGTTTTTATATGTCACCCCTTTCCACCCCCACAGTGTTTGTCCCTAGATAGTAAGTAATGTGTATGCCAAGTTTGACTGAAATCTGTCCATGCATTTCAGAGTTATGCTGGAACATACACACAAATTAAATCACCGTCATTGAAGACATTATCTTTAATTGCTTGGTCCCAGATCCTCAGAGACAACACACTAGGCTCAAACTTTTCATATACCTAGTGACTGACATGTCACTTCGTCACTGGATCAAAGTAATATATGTGCCATTCTTTTAAATCTTAACTTATTCATAAATATTCACTATACTTTTTAATAAATATTGTACTTAGCTTTGTGGTCACTTTATGGATTAGTATTTGAGAGCAAGGAGGATTTGTTTCTGCCACCCTGCCTGCTCCCATCGATATCGGCGACCCGCACTGAGACCAATGACCCATAGGGCTCCAAGGCCGCCTGCTTTCCTGCTGGCCAGGCGTGTGAATGCACTCCGTCCCCCAGAAGCTGCCGGGAACTCTTAAATTCACATCAGCTGAATGGCGTGCTGCCGTTCGGCACGCCGGCTAAGGCCCCCTTTGTGAAGCGACTGGCTGAAGTAACAGAAGATCTAAAGTCAGGACTAGAAGTCTGGACATTTGTTCCAGTGGTTTGTTCTTTATTATCTGGATTTGGCCTCGCAGACCGGACTTTTAGACTGATAAGTATTTTGAACTCTTTCCTTTTAGGTAAGGCTGTCAGGAACTCTACTTCATGATAAGATCGGTTTGATAGATTTAAATTTGTTGTTATATATGAATTTATGATGGAAATTAAGCTCCGATGGTTAGGTATCTAAGTTTTGAAGTTATCTTAGAATTTCTGTTTTGAAATCTTTATTCATTTCAAATCTTAAATCATGTACAGTAAATACATATCATAAGTTAACTTTCAAAAACACCTGTCATCTTATAATTAATCCTTATAAAATAAAATAATATCTCCCTCCCTTATACATTTATAAAGATGATTTATTCAAGATATACTCAAAAATACCCTCCCCCCACCCCCCCTTAATGTCTTAAACTTTATTATTCAGGGAAGAATAATTTTTAATCTTTACAATAATCTATAAATGGCCTCCACACCTCTTGAAATTTGTTAAAACTCCCTTTTTGGACAGCTAATGCCCTTTCCATTTTATATATATTTAAGACTTGACTAAAACACAAGTCTGTACCAACCCAAACTAGGTGATATAGAGAGGTAATACGGGTCTCAAGCGCTCACAGTTATAAACCCAACATTCTTTTCAAGGCTAGTACCTACAAAGTGAGCTATCATCGGTCCCATACACTCTCTTCTTAGGTGATATCTATGAATTTTATACTTTTAAATAGTTTAGTGATCTTGTTTAGTGATCTTAATTTCTTATGCAATACTCTCCCATTATGGTATATAATCATGAAGTACTTAGCTTCAACGTATATGCTTAACGACGGAAAATCTCCATTTCGCTCCTATCACTTTTAAAAGGGCTTCATCAGGGAAAGCGCCGAAAGTAGCACTGTTCGCACCACTGGCGCTGCACAGTCAAATTGACCTGTTTAATGAGGAGTCTGCAAATTTCAGAGACACTATATAACTGAAGTGTCAAGCTCTGTCTTGGAGCCAGATCGAATCATTAAATTTAAATCCTGGGAGAGCGTCTGATGTCATTTCCGGTTTGTTGCCATATGCCATATGATTTCTAACAGGGAATTAATTTGATTCCAAATTGATTTCCAAAATTCGAATATATAAGGACAATAGAATAATACATGATCTAAAGTCCCTGCTTCAATATGACAATGCCAGCATCTATCAGATTTAGAGCTATCTAATTTTTTTAAATGAACAGGGGTCCAGAAAGCTCTATGTAGCAAGAAAAACCATGCTTGTCTCATAGAAGCAGACATTGTACATCTCATCCTCCAAGACCAAATACATGGCCATTGAGATGCCATAATTTCGTACTTAATCTCAATGCTCCAAATGTCTCTAAGACCATTCCTTGGGTTTTTGTTTTTTTTTTTTCCAATAATCCAGATAATAATTTGTACCACTGTGCAGCCTGGTGACCCAGAAAGTCAACCTAAAAGCATAGGAATTCTAAACTATATTGAGTATTAAGATTTTTCCATTCAGGGAACCCCGCCTGAATGGCCTGCTTCAGCTGCAGCCATTTATAACTTTGTGAATTATTCAAGCCAAATTTTTGCTGTAACTGTGAAAAATCAAGCAGTTTACCATTAGACATTACATCATCAAGAGTACCGTATTTTCACGCATATAACGCGCGCGTTATACGCGTTTTTACCTACCGCGCATACCCCTCGCGCGTTATATGCGTGAGCGCGGTATACGAAAGTTTTCAAACATAGTTCCCACCCCGCCCGACGCCCGATTCACCCCCCCAGCAGGACCACTCGCACCCCCACCCCGAACGACCACTCGCACGCGCTCCCACCCGCACCCGCATCCACGATCGGAGCAAGAGGGAGCCCAAGCCCTCTTGCCCGGCCGACTCCCCGACGTCCGATACATCCCCCCCCCCCGGCAGGACCACTCGCACCCCCACCCCGAAGGACCGCCGACTTCCCGACAATATCGGGCCAGAAGGGAGCCCAAACCCTCCTGGCCACGGCGACCCCCTAACCCCACCCCGCACTACATTACGGGCAGGAGGGATCCCAGGCCCTCCTGCCCTCGACGCAAACCCCCCTCCCCCCCAACGACCGTCCCCCCCCAAGAACCTCCGACCGCCCCCCAGCCGACCCGCGACCCCCCTGGCCGACCCCCACGACCCCCCCACCCCCCTTCCCCGTACCTTTGGAAGTTGGCCGGACAGACGGGAGCCAAACCCGCCTGTCCGGCAGGCAGCCAACGAAGGAATGAGGCCGGATTGGCCCATCCGTCCTAAAGCTCCGCCTACTGGTGGGGCCTAAGGCGCGTGGGCCAATCAGAATAGGCCCTGGAGCCTTAGGTCCCACCTGGGGGCGCGGCCTGAGGCACATGGTCGGGTTGGGCCCATGTGCCTCAGGCCGCGCCCCCAGGTGGGACCTAAGGCTCCAGGGCCTATTCTGATTGGCCCACGCGCCTTAGGCCCCACCAGTAGGCGGAGCTTTAGGACGGATGGGCCAATCCGGCCTCATTCCTTCGTTGGCTGCCTGCCGGACAGGCGGGTTTGGCTCCCGTCTGTCCGGCCAACTTCCAAAGGTACGGGGAAGGGGGGTGGGGGGGTCGTGGGGGTCGGCCAGGGGGGGTCGCGGGTCGGCTGGGGGGGAGGGGGGTTTGCGTCGAGGGCAGGAGGGCCTGGGATCCCTCCTGCCCGTAATGTAGTGCGGGGTGGGGTTAGGGGGTCGCCGTGGCCAGGAGGGTTTGGGCTCCCTTCTGGCCCAACTACCAAAGGTACGGGGAAGGGGGGTGGGGGGGTCGTGGGGGTCGCCAGGGGGGGTCGCGGGTCGGCTGGGGGAGCGGTCGGAGGTTCTTGGGGGGGGCGGTCGTTGGGGGGGAGGGGGGTTTGCGTCGAGGGCAGGAGGGCCTGGGATCCCTCCTGCCCGTAATGTAGTGCGGGGTGGGGGTAGGGGGTCGCCGTGGCCAGGAGGGTTTGGGCTCCCTCCTGGCCCGATATTGTCGGGGAGTCGGCGGTCCTTCGGGGTGGGGGTGCGAATGGTCCTGCCGGGGGGGGGGATGAATCGGACGTCGGGGGGGGGGGTGAACGGAGAGTCGGGACAGCGCACGGAGAGGCGGGGCAGTGCACGGAAGTCAGGGGGGTGAACGGAGAGTCGGGACAGCGCACGGAAAGTCAGGGCAGTGCACGGAAGTCAGGGGGGGTGAACGGAGAGTCGGGACAGCGCACGGAAAGTCAGGGCAGTGCATGGAAGTCAGGGGGGGGTGAACGGAGAGTCGGGACAGCGCACGGAGAGGCGGGGCAGTGCACGGAAGTCAGGGGGGTGAACGGAGAGTCGGGACAGCGCACGGAGAGGCGGGGCAGTGCACGGAAGTCAGGGGGGTGAACGGAGAGTCGGGCAGCATGCGCGGTATAATCGTGAGCGCGTTATACCAAAGTTTTTGTGCTTATCATCGTGATTTCTGCGCGCTATACACGTGTGCGCGTTTTATACGGGTGCGTGTTATTTGCGTGAAAATACGGTACATATTACTCCTATTATCCATTGCTTCCAGATAAGCTTAAATCCGCCAATTTGAATCTTGGAGTTAAGCCATATTGTTTGATTTGTCAATTTATGAATTGGATTAGAAGTTAAATTATCTATCTATTTTGAAGTTTTCCAAGTATCAATTAATATTTTATTTTCTTTGTACAACCTAGGCATTTTAGTACTAATAATATGACACAGCCTTATAGGAGACATAAGTTGCCATTCCAATCTTAACCAATCTGGTAATTTTTCCATGAGTTCTGGGAGGACCCAATACATACCTTGGCGTATTATATAGGATTGATGATACCTATATAAATTTTGAAAATTTACCCCTCCCTCTGTAATTGATTTTTGTAAAGTCACTAAGGCAACTCTAGCCACTTTACCCTGCCAAATAAATTTTGTAAGAATACTATTTATTTTTTTTGTAAAAAGACCCCTGAAAAAACACTGGTATCATTCCCAGTTGGTAACAAACCACAGGTGAAATCATCATTTTAACTGTTTGAACTCTTCCCCACCATGAAATATGTAAAGGATTCCATTCCTCACATAATTCTGTAACCTTCTGTAAGATATATTTTTCATTTATTTTTATTGTTTCTTCTAATGTATTTTTAATCCAAATACCTAAATATTTTATTCCTTCTTCTTTCCAGACAAATGAAAATGTATCAGATAATCCTGTTGTACAATAAACATTAAGTGGAAGGACTTCTGATTTACTTCAATTTATTTTATACCCGGAAAATTTTCCAAAATCATTAATCAAATTAAGTACATTTGGAATCGTCGTTTCAGGATTCCTCAGAGCAAAATATCATCCACATAAGCAGAGACCTTATATTCCTGATCTCTATGAGGAATACCCTGAATCTCCTTTGATTGCTGAATTGCTAATAATAAGGGATCTAATACAATATCAAAAAGCAAAGGAGATAGCAGACAACCTTGTCTAACCCCTTCTGCAAATTGAATCTCTCTGAAAACTTATTATTAATATATAATCTTGCAGTAGGGGAGCTATCTAGCATTTGAATCATTTGTATGAATCCTGAACCAATTCCAAACCATTCCATTGCTTGATACATAAAGCATCTAACGAAATACAAAAAGCTGGATCCATAATATCTTTGGCAAATTTAACATATGTAAGGCAAATCTGGTGTTGTTAGAAGAATTTTATGAGCTACAAATCCAGTCTGATGCATTCCAGTGAAGTGGGGGAGAGCCTTAGCCAATCGCAAAGCTAATATTTTAGCCAGTATTTTCCCATCTACATTTATTAAAGAAATAGGTCTGTAGTTTGAAACCAATATGGGATCTTTATTTGGCTTTGGTAAAACTATAGTAACCGAATCTGCCATAGTTCCTTTTATACTGCCATTATTTAATTGTGTTTGATATAAGTAGTATAAAAATTTAACAGATAAGGTAATATTGTAATTTGAAAAGATTTGTAGAAATCTACTGTAAAACCATCCCCACTTGGAGCGGATCCAACTCTAAGGGACCCCAATGCTGTTTGTAATTCTTATAGTGATATAGGCTTCTCCAAGCTTTCTTTTATATGATCAGGAATTTTTGGTCCTTTAATTAATTTTAAAAATTCTAATCCATCTTTTTCCTTGTCCGAATAAGGCTCAGAAGAATACAGGGATTTATAGAATTTCAAAAATTGTTTTATAATTTCATCCGTTTGAGAAGATGCATTCCCTTTTTCAGCTTTTACCATCCCTATTTTTACTTTTCGTTTTTTCACTTTTAAATAATTTGCCAATAATCTTCCCATCTTATTCGAATTTCCATAATACATTGTTGAGAGAATAAGTCTCTTCTTACCATTTTAGAAGAAATTTCATTATATTTTCCTTTAATTTTTAATAATTCTTATAAAGTAGAATTATCCCAATTATTAATTAAGTGTGATTCTAATCTCTTTATTTCTTGTTCCAAATTGGAAAATTGTTTTTTAATTTGTTTTTTGGTAAATGTTGAAAAGGAAATAATTTGTCCATTAATGGTAGCCTTGAATGCATCCCAAATTGTTTCTATAGAGACATCTTCAGTAATATTAAATTGAAAGTATTCATTAATTTTTGACTGAATTCTCTCAATAAAATTTGAATCTGCAAGCAATGTATTATCAAAACTTCATATTGATTTATTATTCATTTGATCAATTAAATTTATTTTGATCCATACTCCACCATGATCAGATAGAATGATTGGATCAATAGAAGCTTGTGTTAAATGTTAAACTAAGGAATCTGAAACAAATACATAATCTATTCTAGAGAAAGATTTATGGACCTGGGAACAAAAAGAAAATTCCCAATCATTAAAATGAAATATTCACCATATATCATGCAAAACACAATTTTGTATCAAATTATCTAACCCTAATGACTTCATACATCTACTAGGTTTTTTATCCAAAATTGGATCTATAACAGCATTGAAATCCCCAGCCACAACTAAATTAGAAGCAGCCAGTGGTATTAATAATTGAAGATTTTTTTTAAATTCCATTTGATTTGAATTAGGTGCACATACATTGAACAGTGCCAAGGTAGTATTTCCCATTATCATGTCTATATGGACCCATCTTCCTGACGGGTCTGCATTTTTCATTTTAAATGAGGCATTACACTTTTTATGAATTAGAATTGCTACCCCTGCTTTTTTTCCAATAGCTGGCGCAAAAAAACAATGCTTTATCCAACCACATTTTAATTTTTTAGATTCAATAGCAGACAGGTGAGTTTCTTGGATAAAACAAATGTCACAATTCTATTGTTTTAGGAAAAGAAGTGTTTTTTTTCCTTTTAATAGGATGGTTGAGGCCATTTACATTGAGTGAATATATTTTAACCTCCATTAAGAAAATGATTACTAAATTCATATATCTGAACAAATAATCTATTATGTTGTAACCTTTTCATTAACATTCCTTTCTTCCCATTTTTTCCTCTTTCCTCTTCCCTTAAATTAATATTTAACTTCATACTTAATAACTCCCCATAACCCAACTCTATTCATACCCACACTCCCTCCCACACAAACTTATGAAAACTTGAAAACATCAAAACAGGCAAGTTTATAACATCCCTCCCTTAATAGAAATTAAATAAATTATATAAGGTTTTCCATTCCATATTAATCAATATTTGATATATAAATGTAACTTTAAAATATAATTATATCTTGATATATTAATTCAATATTCTTAAAAGTTATATAAATATAATTCATTTTTTGGTTTGACCCTTCAGAGGTGCAGTCTCTTTTCCTTGCTTACTTAAGGCTGACCTCCCATTAGAGCATGAATCTTGAGAAGCGTCTGCAGGAGGGATTGTAGCAACATACTCTTCTTTTTTAGATCCCTCCTGACTTGGCCATGGTGAGATTAGATGTTTAAAGGACTGATACATATGGGTCCTAAAAGACTGGCACAAACCCACTGGATCATTTTATCCGGAAGAGACATGAACAAAATCCAATATGACTACGGATGTGTTGGAAAGCACTGACAGATTACCACCTCGGGTCAATGCCTTAGGTCAAAGCCGACCAAGATTTATAGATTTTCTTAAAGACCACATTAAAATTCCTCTAATTCTGGACTTGTTCTCTCCTCTTCTGCAACAATTGGAGCAGCTTCCTCAATAGGTACCAGGAACTCCTTAATTCTCTTTTCTTCCTGATAACATTAGTAATTCCTCTGCACAGCTTCACGTGCCACCTGGCCCTTCATCAAGTAAATGAACGACAAAATCTCAGAGTGGCTCTTCTGCAGGAACAGCGTCTGCAGCGCCTGGACAAATATCATCTTGTGCTGCCTCCGTTCCGTCAGGGCCTTTAGCAGCAGCAACTTTTTCCTTGAGTTTCCAGGGAGCGTCTCTCACACGGAAGCCGTTCTCCTCGCAGCGCAGAGGCGCGCTATGGGTCTTCATGGAACTTCATGTTGCCCGTAGGTGGAGGGAGTAAAAGCTGTAATCAAAAAACTTCACGGGGCCCAGTCCAGGATTTACATTACCTTAGAAACCTAGATCCAGCGGTATTTATAGCCATTTAATATTATACTTAAATTAAGTCTTTTATGGGCATCTTCACTGCCTTCATCTGTATTCATATCTCCTGTATAAAAGACTCATCATGGCTATATTCACCCGGTAACAAAACCTCCCCAGAAACAGGAAATTAGAGGTCAGAGGCTTTACAACTAGCCACCTACGATCTTCCATTCTCTAAAACTCCACTGTTCCTGCCTTCAACTCCACAACCCCCACAGCCACGACGAATCCTTCATCACACAAATCATTATGCACTCTTATTCTCCACATTCGATGATCTGTGAGCATCACCCATTCAACATTTCTTTTCACAGTCCTCCAAACTCTTCTTCAGACCTAACCCACTCAGCATTTGCAGTTGCTTCTATTTCCAACAGCCCTACTCTATCATAATTGCTGCACTAGAACCAAGCACCTCCAAAGTTCCATTCTAGAGTATTCCAGACTTCAGCAATTACATTTTAGCATATGAAAAGTCTTTTATTTCAAAGAAAGTATGAATTATAAAAATTCTAAATCAGTTAACAGTTATTTTTCCTGGCAGCCATTTAGATCATAAAAATAATAATTAAAACAAAATATAACTAATTTCCTTTTTCAAATTATTCATGTTCTAGTCAATAGATGTGTATCATTTTATATTTCCTCATTAGTTATTCCATTGGTATTTCTTGAGCTGAAATAAAGTCTTTAAGCTTTTCAGGATCTTGGAATATATAAAGTTTATCTTTATAATTAACCATCATTTGAGATGGATAAAAAAGCCCATATTTAGACCCCATTTCTTTTAATGGTTGTCTCAATTGCAAAAACTTTTGTCTTAATACAACTGATTCTTTAGCCAAATTTGGAACTATTGTTAATTTAGAGTCTTTATATGAAAAGTTATTAATTTCTTTTGCTGGTTTTAAAATGTCCAATATATGTTGAAATCTAAGCATTTTAAATATTATTGCTCTTGGCTTACCTTGCTTGGGTTTAGTACCAATTCTATGTGCTTTTTCAATCTCAATAGGAATTTTTGTTTTTATAGAAAGAATCTTTGGGATTGTATCTTCCAAAAAGGAAATAATATTTTTTTTCCTTCATATCCTCCCTTAAGACCAAACATTCTTAAATTCTGTTTCCTTGAAAAATTTTCATGATCAATCAATCTCTGCTGCATTGTAATAATATTTTTATGATCTTCTTTATTTTCTATCTGCATTTTTTCCAAATTTTCAATTCTGTTTTCCATTTTATTCATTCTATGAGTAATGATGTCTAATTTCCCATTCATGTTGTTTATTTCTCGTTTCATTTCCACCATTGTTACACTTATATTTTCCAATTTATCCAATATTTCAATAGCATCCAAAGCATCTATTATTATTATTATTATTATTAGGTTCTTATATCCCACCATACCCAAAGAGTTCTAGGCGGTTTACATTCGTTACATTAGGATCCGGTCTGAACCCGGATTTACAAAAAATTTTATCGGAATTGCAGGTAGCGCGGAAGGAGGCACAGGTTTATCGTAGTTGGGTTAGAGGATAAAATGGAGGGAGTGGGAAACCAGAAGAGGGGGGGGGAGAGGGAGGTGGGGGTGGGGGGGGTTGGAGTGTATGCGGGGAGTAAGGACTAAGGGTCTTGTTCGCGGAAGAGGTGTGTTTTGAGAAGTTTTCTGAAGTCTAGGTAGGTCGGGGCCTCTAGCATCATTTGGGCTAGCCAAGGGTTCAGCTTGGCCGCCTGGAAGGCGAAGGTTTTGTCGATGAATCTTTTGAGCTGGCATGATTTTATGGAGGGGAAGGTAAACAACTGGATTCTGCGGGATTTCTTGTTGGTGCAATACATATTGAAATGTGGGGAGAGGTATTTTGGTGAGAGACCAAATACTGTCTTGTAACAGATGCAGGCGAACTTGAAGAGGACTCGGGATTCGAAGGGTAGCCAGTGCAGTTGGTGGTAGAAGGGGGTGATGTGTTCCCATTTGTTCAGGCCGAAAATGAGGCGGACAGCTGTATTTTGAATCAGTTTTAGTCTTCTGGTGATTTTCTTTGTGGAGCTTAGGTAAATGATATTGCAATAATCCAGTATGCTGAGGATAGAGGATTGAACTAATAGTCGAAATGCAGTGTCATCGAAATATTTCTTTATGGTACGGAGTTTCCAGAGTGCTGAAAGGCCTTTCTTGACAATGAGGTCGGTGTGATTTTCTAGGGATAGATGTTTGTCAAGCGTGACTCCTAGTATTTTTAATGTTTGTTCGAGTGGGAAAACCAATCCTTTCACCTGGATTGTGGTGTCTTTGATTTTGTCTTTGGGGGTGGCTAGAAAGAATTTTGTTTTGTCTGGGTTGAGCTTTAGTTTGAAGGAGAGCATCCAGAGTTCTATCTGGCTGAGTATGCTAGTTATGTAGTTGAGAAGATCCTGGGATAGACTGGTTAGAGGGATGACAATTGTGATGTCATCTGCATAGATGAAGAATTTGAGCTTAAGTTTGTGAAGGAGGTTACTGAGGGAGGCGAGGTAGATATTGAACAGGGTGGGGGATAAGGGGGAGCCTTGTGGTACACCGCAGGAGTTCACCCAGCTGTAGGAGAAGTTGTCATTTTTGTGTACCCTGTAGGATCTGTTTCGTAGGAACCCTTGGAACCAGCTGAGTACCCGGTCTGAGATTCCAATGTGGGCCAGGCATTCCAGGAGAATAGTGTGGTCAACTAGGTCAAACGCACTGCTTAGATCAAATTGTAAGATCAGGGCGCTGGAGCCCCGACTGAAGAGTATGTGCAGGTGGTCTAGTAAGGAGGCGATGATGGTCTCTGTGCTGTGGTCCGTGCGGAAGCCCGATTGATTGTCGCTTAGGATATTGAATTTTTCCAGGTATGCGGAGAGTTCTGCTTTTACTGCCCCTTCCGCGATTTTGGTGAATAGTGGTATGTTAGCTATTGGTCTGTAATTGGAAGGTGCGTTGGAAGAGTCCTTTATGCTTTTTATGATTGGGGTTATTAAGATATGTCCTTGTTCTGGAGGGAAGTTTCCTGCGGATAGTAGGGAGTTGACCCATAGTAGCATGTTTGCTTTGAAGTAGATCGGAGCCGTTTTCATCACATTTGGGGGGCAAGTATCTAGTTTGCAGAAGGATTTGGTGTATTTGTTATAATATTTGTTGAAGGTTTTCCAGTCGATTGTGGTAAATTGGTTCCAGTTTAGGTCGGATCTAGACCCTTGGTCTGGTTTAGCTATGTCGATGTCAGGGAGGATGGGAAAGAGCTCCAGTGGGTTGGTCTTGGTGGGTAGTGCTGATCTTAGTTTTAGGATCTTGGAGTTGAAGAAATCCGCTAGGGTGTTGGCGGTTAGTGTTGAGTCTTCCTGGTTGTTAGTGAGTGTTTCAATGTTGTAAAGGTTATTGACGAGTTTGAAGAGGTTGCTGCTGTTGGATGTGATGTTTCCAATTAAGTGTGAGTAGAATTTTTTCCGTTTTTCCTTGGTAAGGTTTTTGTAGGTTTTTAGTTTGAGTCTCAAGGCAGTTCTGAGTTCCTGGGTTCCTGACTTTATCCATAGTCTTTCTGACTTTCTGAGGTCCCTCTTTAACAGTAACAGCTCTGTGTCGAACCATCCCTCCTGATTTGTGGTTCTGATGTGGCGGGTTTTTGAAGGGGCTATTTCATTTAAAATGTTAGTGCTGTCAATGATCCAGGCGGACATGAGTTGATCTATTTCTTCGTCTTGTTTTATGTGGGTGTCATAGCGAGACCAGAATTCCTCTGGGTCTATCTTTCCTCTAGTGGTGTGGGTTTCCTCTAGTGGTGTGGTGTTTCTTGTTTTGTTGTTTCTTGAATGTTTTTGTTGGCAGCCCAAGGAAAAGTCGCATAGTCTGTGGTCGGACCATAGGGAGTCTGTCCAGTTGGCTTGTTTCCAGTATATTTTTGGGTCGGTCGGCTCGTTGGAGGAGAATGTGACCAGGTCTAGCTGATGGCCCTTTTGGTGAGTTTTGGTTGGGGGGGGTTTGAAGAAGCCTAGTTGGGAGGTGAGTGACCAGAAGTCGGCAACTTCTGGTTGGTCCGCTTGCTCAAGGTGGATGTTGATGTCTCTGCATAGTGAGGATAAGATTCCACTGACCGCTTGTAAGTCTTCCTTTAATCTTTTCGGTTTCACTGAAGATTTTCCTGAGATCTCTTGTGACTTTTGTTTTACAGAAGTCATCCTCAAAATATTTTTTTCCCAAATATGATACAAGCAAAGGATATTATACAAATAATTCCTATCAAACTAAATCCAAGGGAGGAGGCTCAAACTTCAACCTGCCATATGCTGTGCCTCCAAGTTCTGGAATCCTTTCTTAGAATTTCTGGTGGATGCTTAGGTATCTGTGGCTATGATTTGTGGTGTTGATGTAGAGCCACCCTGTATGTGAGAGAAAGAGACAGAATAAGGTCTTCTGCGTTTTCCTGTGGAGGAAGTCACCAGCTGCCAGAAATCAGCGTCCCCAGACACTTCCTGTATTCCAACGGTTGGTCTCAAGTTTGCAGGTTTGGATGCTTTGGGTGTCTCTAGGATGGTCTTGTCAGGTTCCTGTTTGGCGATCTGAGACAGCTCCTGGATGACTCCGTTGATGAAGGTCTCGTCATCTCGGATACATCTTAAGTGCTGAACCTCCTCTCTCAGGCTCCTCAGCTCTAGCAAAAGGCTTTCATCTGGCTGATCCATTCCTTCCGTCTGTGTGGAGACTGTAGACATCTTTGAGGGGATAGCCTCGGTCTGTACAGAGACTCCTGGCTTCCCTTCCATCTGTATGACGACCATAGCCATCCCCTGGGTACTTTCGCTGACTAGACTGCCTGTCTTGATAGAAGTCTTGCTGCTTCTAGTTCTACCTGCCATTTACAAAAGTTGGTTTGGGTTTTTTTTTTATATTTGTTAGGATGCGGGCTGTTAGGTGTTGTCAGAAAGTGTTGAGGTTGGAGGGATAGAGGTAGCTAGTTAGTTCTTGGTCTGGGAGATAGAGTAGTTAGTTAATTGTCAATTAAGGTTGTCTGCTTGTTAGTGTGCTAGTGAGGTCAGTCTGATTAAATGTTAGAGGATAGTGTGGTCTGCCTGTTAAAATGGTTTGGGGATAGAGTTATTGGTGTGGTCCGCCTGTTAAGTGTGAAAGGTTTAGTTGCTTGTTGGTTAGGTAGAAAGTTGAAAGCTGAAAGACTTGGAAGAAAGTTGAAGAAAGACTGAAGTCAATTAGCTGAAGTTAATTAGCTAGTTGTAGAAGTTAAGAGACCGGCTAAAGTTGATAGCCCTTCCTTGGTGCCCTTCTTGAGGCCCTTCACAAAGGCGCTCTCGCTAAGGCCGAATGGCTCATCCCCTTTTATGGGGGGAGTTTGGCTGGTGACATCGGGGGGTGGGCGGAGTTAGCTCTCGCCTCTTACCCTGCTAGCACCGCCTTCTCTGCTCCTCTCTCTGCTTCTTCCTGCTAGCACACTCTCTGCTCCGCTCACTGTTCTGCCATGTGCTCAGGACTAGGCACAGCTCCTACAGTCTCCCAATTTAAAAAAATGCAAAAGAACCATCTAACATTGCATCTAATTTTAGACCTATCGCTAGTATTCCTCTGGTAACTAAACTAGCAGAAGAGGTGGTAAATGCTGAACTCACTACACATTTGGAGAAATATAACATTTTACATGACAGTCAATCTGGCTTTTGGTCAGGTCACAGTACCAAAACAATTATAGCTTCATTATTTGATTACCTGCACTTACTTTTCAGCTAAGGATCAAGTGCTTTGATCTTGCAACTTGATCTGAGTAGTGTATTTGACCTGGTTGATCATACTATTCTTCTAGACTGTTTGGCATCCATTGGAATCTCGGGTTATGTTCTCAATTGGTTCTGTGGGTTTCTGGGAAATAGATCCTATAAGGTGTTTAAGGACGATACTTTTTCCTATAGTTGGGACAACTCTTGTGGGGTTCCACAGGGCTCCCCCTTGTCCCCCACCCTATTTAACATCTATCTTGTTTCCTTAGGAAATCTCTTGCAGAGTTTAAAGCTCAAATTTTTTATCTATCTGGATGACATTACTATAGTCATTCCGCTAACTTGTTTTACATCAGAGTTTTTAAATTCTCTATCAATTATTCTAAATCAGGTTGAACTTTGGATGTCTGCTTTTAGATTAAAGTTAAACTTAGAAAAAACTAAATTTTTCTTGCAAGCTCCTAATGATAAAATCAAGGAAACTACGATACATGTGAATGGGTCGGATTATTGTATTGAACAATCCCTAAAAATACTAGGAGTTACTGTAGACAAATATCTTACACTGGAGAAACATTCTGACGTGGAGGGGCATAATCAAAAAAAGCGTCTAAGTCCCCTTTTGGCCTAAGTCCCTAAACGTTCAATCCAGAAGCAGGGAAAGTGTCCATAACCAAAACAAACGTCCATGTTTTGATTATGGCCTTCCTCTGCCTAAACGCCCAATCTCCACTACATCTACAAGTACCCCCACAGCACATCTACACTTTTTAGCCATAATGAAACAAAAACACACCTAGGCCACAAACGTCCAACAGAAGGGCTTTTAGGCGAAGGAGGAGCCAGTCCTTCGCCTAAAAGCTGGATTCTGTAATCGGTGTCTGTCAAAAACAACACCAGTTACAGAATCCCCCCCACAACGATCCAGGCAGGAGGGTTCCCAAGCACTCCTGCCATGTCAAACCACGACCCCCCCCTCCCAACAATATCGGGAGCCTCTTGCCCCACCCGACTCTCCGATATGATCAGGGCAAGAGGGATCTCAAGCCCTCTTGCCCCCCCCGACTCCCCAACACGATTGGGGCAAGAGGGAGCCCAAGCCCTCTTGCCCCACCGACTCCTCAACTCCCCAACAATATCGGGCCAGGAGGGAGCCTAAGTCCTCCTGGCCCTGGCAACCCCCCCCCCCCCCGCTAGTTGTTCGGGCCAGGAGGGAGCCCAAACCCTCCTGGCCACGGCGAAGCCCTACCCCCACCCCACACTATATTATGGGCAGGAGGGATCCTAGGCCCTCCTGCCCTCGATACAAGCCCCCTCCCCCCAACGATCGCCCCCCTAAGAACATCCGACCGCCCCCCCAGCTGACCCGCGACCCCCTTGGCCGACCCCCACGACACCCCTTCCCCGTACCTTTGTTTAGTTGGCTGGACAGACGGGAGCCAAACCCGCCTGTCCGGCAGGCAGCCAACGACGGAATGAGGCCGGATTGGCCCATCCGTCCCAAAGCCCCGCCTACTGGTGGGACCTAAGGTGCCTGGGCCAATCAGAATAGGCCCGGGAGCCTTAGGCCCCTCATGGGGGTGGGGCCTTGGGAACATGGTCGGGTTGGGCCCATGTGGCTCAGGCCCCGCCCCCAGGAAGGGCCTAAGGCTCCCGGGCCTAT
Organism: Geotrypetes seraphini; assembly: GCF_902459505.1. Classification (NCBI taxonomy): domain Eukaryota; kingdom Metazoa; phylum Chordata; class Amphibia; order Gymnophiona; family Dermophiidae; genus Geotrypetes; species Geotrypetes seraphini. The sequence goes on along the minus strand of NC_047095.1, from coordinate 98,706,617 downwards.
TCTGATTGGCCCAGGCGCCTTAGGCCCCACCAGTAGGTGGGGCTTTGGGACAGATGGGCCAATCCGGCCTCATTCCGTTGTTGGCTGCCTGCCGGACAGGCTGGTTTGGCTCCGGTCTGTCCGGCCAACTACATTACATTACATTACATTACAGATTTCTATTCTGCTTGTGCCTTGCGGTTCTAAGCGGATTACAAATTAGGAGACTGGACAATTTCAGGAATATTACAGTACATAGAATCAGGAATGTATCAAGTTACAATTGTTAGTCTGGAAGTTTCCAGGAGAAATTTAGAGCACATAGTAGATAAATAGTAGGTTGATGAAGTGAGTTGTACAATGTTTAGGTATAGTTATGGTGGGGTGTTCGTGTGTGTATTTTCTAGTGCTATGTTGAGAATAAGATGATGGAAAGTATTTTTTGAAGAGATGAGTTTTGATTTCTTTTCGGAATTCTTTTATGTCTATTGATTTGATCAGTAGATTGGAAATGGTAGTGTCAATTTTTGCTGCCTGTGTAGCTAAAAGGCTGTCGTATAGTTTCTTGCGTCGTGTACCTTTGAGAGGAGGGTAAGCGAATAGGTTTTGAGTTCTCCTTAATCTGTGTGAGAGATTACGGTGTAGTCTTTTGTTTAGGTAGCTGGGTGCTGTTCCGTGTGTTACTTTGTATAGTAGACAGTAGAATTTGAACCGGGATCTTGCTTTTATTGGTAGCCAGTGTGAGTCAAGGTAAGCATTGGTGATGTGGTCAAATTTGCTGAGGGAGTAGATGAGTCTGAGGGCCGTGTTCTGAACAGTCTGTAATTGTTTTATCATGTAGTTTGGGCATGATAGGTATAGGCTGTTGCAGTAATCTACTATGTTAGTACTAGGGATTGTACTACTATCTTGTATTGATCCTTGATGAAGAATTTTCTTATTTTTCTTAGGTTACGCATTGTGAAGAATGCTCTTTGGATGATTTTGTGGATTTGGGTCTGCATTGTGCAATTTCTGTCTAGTTGAATTCCTAGGATCTTGAGTGTGCTTTGCATTGGGTACTTGATTGTGTTTAATTCCAGTTCTGTGCATGATGTTTTTTTTTCCTTCTCTAATAGTAGGAATTTAGTTTTTTCCGAGTTCAGTTTCAGTTTATGACTTGACATCCATTTTTCTACCGTTTCCATTATTTTCAGGTGGTTTGTTGATAAGGGGTCTTGTATGTTGAAGGGGATGAGGATTGTTATATCATCCGCATAGCTGAATGATATTGTGTTTAGGGCGTCTAGGGTATTGCCGAGGGATGCTATGAAGAGGTTGAATAATATAGGAGATAATGGCGATCCTTGTAGTACTCCACATGGGTTTGACCATGGGTCGGATAGATGCTCTTTTGACTTGACTCTGTATGTTCGAGTTTTAAGGAAGCCTTGGAACCAGTTGTGAACATTACCAGAGATTCCTATTGCGTCTAATGTCTGGAGTAGTGTGGAGTGGTCAACTAGGTCAAATGCAGCAGAGAGATCGAGTTGAATGAGAAGTAGTTTGTTTCCTTTGCTAAGGTGTTGTCGGGCTGTGTCTAATAGTGATATCAGTAGAGTTTCTGTGCTATGGTTAGATCTGAATCCAGATTGGGATGGATGCAGTATGTGATGGTCTTCAAGGAAGTTGGAGAGATATTGTGCGACTAGGCCTTCTGTTAGTTTGATATATAGTGGGATTGAGGCGATTGGTCTGTAGTTTGTAGGATTGTCTATAGGACCTTTGGGATCTTTTAGGATAGGAGTAATTATGATTTTTCCTAGTTCCGGTGGGAAATAACCTTCCCTTAGTGTAGTTTGAAGCCATAGTGTGAGGTTGGCTTTAAATTTGGTGGAGGCTGTAGTTAGTAAGTATGGGGGACAGTTGTTCAGGTCACATGAGGATTTGCTGTATTTTTTGTAAAGCCTGTCCACGTCTGACCATTGTATCTTTGGGAAGGTTGTCCAGATCCTGTCTGCTGGGATTGCTTCATCTATTGTGGGATTGATTTGTATTTCTTCTAAGTTGATTCGTGAATTGTTGAATGTGGATCTGGTTGTGATGATTTTGTGTTTGAAATAGTCCGCTAATTGGGTGGCTGTGGGAGTTTGGTTTCCTTGGGTGGCGAGAAATGGTTTGGTGTCGGTGAGGTTTCTTACGATGTCAAAAAGTTTTTTAGTGTCTGGTTTTTCAGTGCCAATGAGTTTAGAGTAGAAGTTTTTTCATTTTTCCTTCAGTTTGGTATTGTATAGTTTGATTTGGATTTTCCATTCATCTTTGGTATGATTATGTTTCTGTTTTTTCCATGACCTTTCTAGTTGTCTGCATTTCCTTTTTAATTGTAAGAGTTTGTCGTCGAACCATTTGTTGGATGGTCTGTCTATTTTGTTTTTGTTTTTTATTGGAGCTAGTTCGTTTAATGTGGTTTCACTGAGGGTCCGCCAACTGTTTATGAAGTCTTTGGGGTTGTTGGGGTCTATTTCGGGGTCAACTGTGTTCCAGAATGTGGTAGATTCGATTTTCGGTCTGATCTTGATGTGCGATTTCTTTGGGATGGGTTTGCTGTTATTTTGAGCCCAATTGATAGTGAATGAATATTTGTAATGGTCTGACCAGAGGGTAGGGTGCCAGGACCCATTTGAGATGTGAATTTTTTGTGTGTTTTGGTTTGGAGGTGAGTAAGCTGCTATATCAAGTTGATGACCTTTTTCGTGTGTGGGTTCTGGGTTGAGAATTTGGTAGGATAGGGAATTGAGGTATGAGAGTATATCTGTTGCTTGTTTGGATGATTGATCTTCTAAGTGGAGATTTAAGTCTCCAAGGATCAAGTTGTGTGTGGAGGAGAGAGAGTTCTGGAAGATGAATTCTTCAAGTTCTTGTTTTGAGGTGTTCCATTTGCCTGGAGTAATGTAGCAAAGAAGACAGTTCAGATTTCCAGTTAGTGATTTGTCAGATATTTGGCAGGCTAGCAGGTCTAGGTAAGGGGTGGAGAACTTGGTTAGGACATCGATGTTGAGATTGTTTTTTTATTATGATTGCTAAACCTCCTCCTCTTTTGTTTTCTCTACATACTAATTCTAGTTTATATCCTTTGGGGCAGGATTCTGTAATGCTTGGATCTGAATCTGAGGTGAGCCATGTTTCAGTTAGGAAGAGGCAGCCTAGATTATCTTTGATCAGCCAGTCCTTGATTAATTCTGCCTTTGGGCTAATGGATCTGATGTTCATATATGCGCAAGCTATCGTAGTGAATTTTGTGGTGGGGGTGGTGGTTGTGTTGATGATAGTTCTTGGTGAAGTTTGGTATTTTTGTGTGATTGTGCTGGGCTTTGGTGGAGGTCTTTTTCCCCAGATAGTGGGAATGCTAGCTTGGCTAGATAGTGGACATGGAGTTAGTGTTCTAGGGGTATGGAATATTCTGGTATTTTGAACAGGTCTGTGCGTTGTTGTTAGAATAGGGATGGTGAGGATTTGGTAGCCTGCTGTTTTCCATTTTGCTATAAATGTGGCAGTTAGTATGATGACAAGGATGAGTTTCGGCGTATGCAATGCCATTTTTTTTTTTTTTGTGAGGTCTGTGGTTTAGTAAGCTATTAGTGTTGATCGTAAGAGTGGATGTAAGGGATGAGCTTCCTGTTCTTGGTAAGGGGGTTCCGAATTATTTTGCTCACCACTTTATTGAATTTGGGCCCGAAAATGAATGAGCGCCGCTGGCGCTGTGTTTTTGTGCTGGATCCGCCGCTGGTCGGGGAGAGGGGCGGAGCAGGGCTCCCACGCGCCTCTCCGCTGGATCTCTGAGGGGGCCCGAAAGTGAATGAGCGCCGCTGGCGCTGTGTTTTTGTGCTGGGTCCGTCGCTGGTCGGGGAGAGGGGCGGAGCAGGGCTCCCACGCGCCTCTCCGTTGGATCTCTGAGGGGGCCCGAAAGTGAATGAGCGCCGCTGGCGGGGAAGAGGGGTGGGGGGTGTCGTGGGGGGTCGGCCAGGGGGGTCATGGGTCGGCTAGGGGAGCGGTTGGAGATTCTTTGGGGGGCGGTTGTTGGGGGGAGGGGGGTTTGCGTCAAGGGCAGGAGGGCCTGGGATCCCTCCTGCCCGTAATGTAGTGCGGGGTGGGGGTAGGGGGTCGCCGTGGCCAGGAGGGTTTGGGCTGCCCCTGGCCTGATGTTGTCGGGTGGGGGCAGGTTCGGCTGGGCCAGGAGGGTTTGGGCTCCCTCCTGGCCTGAACAACTAGTGGGGGAGCTCGCCAAGGCCAGGAGGACTTGGGCTCCCTCCTGGCCCAAACAACTAGCGGGGGGGTCGCCAGGGCCAGGAGGGCTTGGGCTTCTTCCTGGCCCGATATTGTCGGGGAGTTGGGGAGTCGGCGGGGCAAGAGGGCTTGAACTCCCTCTTGCCAAGATAGTGTCGGGGGTGCTGCGGTTGGCTGGGGCAAGAGGGCTTGAGCTCCCTCTTGCCCCAATGTTGTGTGGGGGGGAGTGATGCATCGCGGCAGGAGAGATGCCTCATCTCCCCTACCGCGATGCCATCACTCCTCTACCCGAACTGCTGCGGGTCACGGCAGTTCGGGTAGAAGAGTGATGGCATCGCAGTAGGGGAGATGAGGCATCTCTCCTGCCGTGATGGTTAGGTTGCCGGGCCGCTGAACTGATGGCACCAGCGGCCATCAGCTCAGCGGCCCCTTTTTCGGCACTTAGACCTGGTTTTATTTCGTCTAAGTGAAAAAGGTCTAAGTGCCGACTAAACTGTATTGGTTATACCTGTTTTACGGCTAGGTGTAGGTCGGCCCACCTCCCGCCCACTGCCCGCCCTTTCCCCTCCTCTAAACACACCTCTTTTCTCTCTGTGCATTTAGAGACAGGGGAAAGGCCTAAGCTGTTTTTAGATACATCTAAAAACCAGCTTTGGTTATGGGTACTTGGACGATCAGGCTTTTTGATCGTCCAAGTAGCCATTTAGGACACTTTTTAGACTTTTTTTTTTTTAATTATTACCCCCTTAGTGTTTAAGAAAAGTATCTCGGTGCTTTGGAAACAATGCACCATAAAAAAATTCTTTGACGATGCCTCTTTTCGTTTGTTAGTACAATCTTCCATTCTGAGCATTCTGGATTACTGTAACATCATATATCTGGGCGCCTTTAAGAAAACCATCAGGAAGCTGAGGATGGTTCAGAATACGTCCGTCTCTCTCATCTTTGGCTTGAACAAATGGGAACACATTACTCCTTTCTATCATAAGTTGCACTGGTTGCCATTTGAATCCAGAGTTCTATTTATGTTTTAATGCATCTGCTACAAAACAGTATTTGGTATGTCACCGGGTTATCTTAACCCCCACTTCAATTTGAGTTTTAACAATAAGAGCTCCCACAGAATACATCTATTTGCCTTTCCCTCATTAAAATTATGTCATTTTAAAAGGTTCTTTGAAAGAACCTTTTCTTTTCAGGCAGCTAAACTAAATTCATGGTTCGCCCAAATTGTGCTTGATGCCTCTTCTTATCTTGATTTCAGAAAGCAGATCAAAACTCAATTATTCAACAGGCTGAATTCTTAATGTATTTTATTACTATTATCTTTTTATTCTTTTAAGATTATTGTACCCTCCTCTTATGGCCTGTATGTATTTTTTTCTTTTTTCTTATATTGTATGCGTATAACCTGTTAACTTCAATGATTGCATTATTTGTATTTCAATTAATTGTGAACTGCATAGAACTCCCTGGGTATGGTGTTATACAAAATAAATTATTATTATTATTGTACGGACCTTCATGAATTTGAAAAAGCAGAATTGGAGCTACAACATTGGTTTACCAGTAGGGGCTATCCAAAGAAAGCCATTAGACCAACCTACTTGCGAGCCCGGTATGCTAATAGAGACTTGCTCTTAAATGAACGAGAGCATACTGGGGTAGAAGACAGAATAGTTTGTGTTTTACCATACTCAGGCAACAAAAATAATGATTAAATTGAGATTGCAATGCTTTTTACAATCCAGCACTACACTCGTTCGGGTACTTTTTTTTTCCTTTAATGCTGTTTGTTGCAAAACCTTATCTACCACGGACCACTGAGGAAGGTTTGTTGTCCGAAACACGGACCGTGTCGGGTCCCTCGGTTGGTAATAAGGTTGTATATACCATTAAAGTTTGAAATAAACAGTGCCTGCATCTTGTACATAGTCTGCAGTTGTCTTTAGTTTTTGCTTTTAAAAATAAAGTGGAACATTCTACAATTTCATGAAGGGTTTAGTCAAACCCTATGTTTGCCTTTAAATGGGGGAAAACCATCCAACAGGTTTTAGGTAAGTATAGCCCAGGAAGAGAAGTAGAAATAGGGGCTATTCACCAACAGTGTCATCATTGTAAATGGTGTAAACAAACATTGGAAGGACCTTATTGGAAGGACCCTCAAACGGGCCATTTTTATAAGATCTAAGTCTAATACTGACTATAAGTCAGTGAAGGTGGTGTACATTTTGATGTGTCCGTGTAAATTAGTATATGTAGGGCGTACAAAACATCCAATCCATCTTAGGTTAAATGAGCACAAATCTCGTATTAATACGAATACTATACAAGCCCCAATTGTACAAAATAGTAAAAAAAGAATTTCAAATACAAGAAGAAAAGCAAAATTTACAGAGTTAATATATAATAAACATTATCACTAAAAGCAAATATACCCAATTCCCTCCCCTTTTCCCCCCATTTTAGAACTGTAATTACATATTAAATAATATACGACTGCGAGTGTGTGGTGTTAATGTATCTAAATAAGGTTGCCAAATAGTAAAAAATTGTCTTCCCATTCTGATAATTGCATACTTTCCATTGTTAAAATGTGTAACATTCTAAAATGCCAATGACTAAGGGCTTCTTTTAGCTGTGCTAGCAGGGTTAACGCGTGTGACTTTTCATCATGCGTTAACCCCCACGCTGGCCTAAAAACTACCGCCTGCTCAAGAGGAGGCAGTAGTGGTTAGCGCAGCCAGTGGTTTAACTCACGCTATTACACGCGTTAAACTGCTACCATGGCTTAATAAAAGGAGCATTATATGTTGGTCTTAAAGGTCATATCCAAAGATAAATTATGACTTTCAAATCTGATAAGATTGTTCTCTGAAGAAAGCCTTTTAGGCCTCTGGGAATAGGACGCTTAACATCAAAAATCCAAAATATGTTATAACTATGCAAAATATCCAAAATATGTTATAACTATTGCAATGCCAATCAATTCCCCACATTTGCTCAACTTTAGAAAAAAACAACATTCCAAAATTGGCATATCAAAGGACATGTCCAAAATATGTGAGATAAATTAGCTTTAGGGTGATCACATTTCAAACAAGATCCTAATGTAGCAAAACCCATTTTATAATAGGTGATATCAGAAAGAAGACCATATAAAATCTTTAAAAAATCTTTGAATATGGAATCACTGAAGGTGAATCCCTAACTCTTCATTCCAAGTTTGAGCTATTTTATTGTAATCTAAATTAGGAGAAAGATTTACAAAAGAATGTCTAAAATATTTAAGCGGCACAATCAACTAGGCATCTAACCAAAATAATTCTGAAAGAGCATCATATACTTTAGCATTTAGTGGCAATGAAGGTAAGGAATTCACAAAATACCTCAACTGTATCTAAGAATATATATCCAGTTTAGACCAGTTATAAACAGTACATGATAATGTTGGTAAATTACCCTCATCTGTTATTATCTAGTAAAAATAGAAAATATTTCCTTGTTTATTAGATTGAAAACCTGCAGATTTTATACCAGGTAAAAAAGAGACATTTCCACAAATAGGTAAAAGTGGTGTAGTTCTAAAATCAAACTTCAATCAATTACATATCCTTCACCAAGTGGTTCTCAAAGGAGCAATTAAAAAATAAAAAGGATTTTTCAGAACAGCAGTCTTCATCTTAGAAGCTTAGAAGCTAAAAGATAACTAAAGTGATAAGGCCTCCATAATTTTAACTCTACTGAAGTCCAGAAAAAAGAATATGTTGCAAGAAACCAATCATGTATGTGACGCATATGACAAGCCTTGACAAATTGCCTCAACTGTAATAAACCCAATCCTCCCTTTGTTATTGGCAAAGTCACCTGATTTACTGAAATACGTGTTTTTTTCCCATCCAAAGGAACCCACGTATCAATTTATTTAATTGACATTCTACTACTTTAGAATACAACAATGGTAACATTTTGATATATATATAACCACTGAGGAAGAATTATCATATTACAAAGAGCAATACATCCCATTAAAGAGATAGGAAAATGTCTCCATATTAATAAGGTTGATTTGGTCTTATTCAATAACGGTTGAATATTAAGATCATTTAATTGGGTAATATCTTGTGGAATAATGATCCCTAAATAAGTAACTGCTTCACTTGCCCAAGCTAATGGGAAATTTCCTTTCCAATGTTCCTTCAAGGAATGATTGAAAGGAAGGGCTACAGATTTCTGATAATTCAGATGAAACCCAGAATGAAATCCAAATTCAGATATTGCATCAATAAGATGTAATAAAGAATTCTTAGGATCAGTCAAAATAAATCATCAAATTATCTGCAAATCATCTTTCAAATCTTGATCTATCACCCAAATCCCAGTAATGTGAATATCTCATTTCAAGGTACGCAAAAGTGGTTCTAGATATATTATAAATAATAAAGAAGAAAGAGGACATCCCTGTCAAGTCCCACAAGAAATAGTAAAAGGAGATGAATAAGTGTCATTAATCAAAATAGAGGCCCTTGGCTTGGCATACAAAACTTGAAGACTATCTAAGAACCATCCAGAAATTCTTATTTTAGACATGCAGAAAAGAGAAAGGACCACTCCACTCAGTCAAAAGCTTTTTCTGCATCCAGACTAGCCAACAGACCAGAAATTGCTTTTGTCTGACCAGTCACTAATGCCATTAAAACTTTTCTAACATGCAAAACTGATTGACGACCTCTTATAAAACCAATTTGTTCTTCCCCTATCAGCATAGGCAAATGAATTGCTAGTCTATCTGCCAACACTCTTGCAAATATCTTAAGATCTACATTGAGTAATGAAATTGGACAATATGATTCTACCAACAGAGGTTTTGGGATTAATGTTATCAGAGCATCCGTAGCTCCTAAAGGAAAAGAATTGTCTTCTACACATTGATTATAATAACACATCAATGTACTTCGAATATGATTAACAAGTAATTAATAATATTACCTTGTAAATCCATCCAGCCCAGGTGCTTTACAAGTAGATAAAGATTTAATAACTTTTTGGATTTATACTCCTCTAATAGGCACAATAAAAGAAGTTAACATTTGCGGTGTTAACTTAGGCAAAGAAGCATCCTCTAAATAAGCCTGAACAAGAGAAGGTTGGGAAGAAGAATCAGCCATATTAAGATTTGCAAAATAATCACAAAATGCTTGGGAAATTTTATTAGTTACATTAGTAATAGTCCCATCTGAAAGGCAAAGTGATTAAATTATCCTTGATCCACTCCAAGTTTTAGTGAGTTTTGCTAAAAAATGACCAGGACGATTTCCAAAACGAAGAAACTTAAATTTTCTATATATAGTACTACGTTGATACCTTTCATGCAAGAGAGTATTAAGAGCCACTTGTGCTGCAAGCATATTTTCTTTATGAGAAACTGTAGAACGTCGAAAGTATGTACGCTTTGCACATTGAAACTGACGCTCGAAAGAAATAATTTTAGCAGCAATACGTCGATTCCTTGAAGCGACATAAGCAATGATATCACCTCTAAGAACTGCTTTAGAAGCTTCCCAAAAAAGAATCGGTTCTGCTATATGTTCATCATTGAAGTGAACATAATCTGCCCAGCGTTCTACAAGATATTGCTGAAAATGTGAATCCTCATATAGATAGGAAAGAAACCTCCATCCACTTCCTCTAGAACCCCCTACCTCAATATCCAGAAACACCAGCGAATGATAAGAAAGCATTTGTGGTCCAATAGTAGAAGAAAGAACACAAGAAAACAACAATTGTGAAACAAAAATATAATCAATAAGTAAAGTGAGAGTGTGATAAATGCTTATAATCTCTTCCCATAGGATGCAACAATCTCCAGGGATCAACTAAGTTTAAAGCAGACAATAAATAAAGTGAGGAACAGAAGACAGCTGACCTGAAGATCTGTCCAAAGAAGGATCAAGAAATTGATTTAAGTCTCCTGCCAATATTAGAGGAACAGAATTAGATTTCAAAGATGTCTTAATCAAATTTTGAAAAAAAAACATGTTCATATATATTAGGAGCATACACCACCAATAAATTAAAAGTGAATGCACTTAGGGCTCCTTTTATTAAACCACGGTAGCGGTTTAATGCGCTTAATAGTGCGCATTAAACCACTAGCCGCTACCGCCTCCTCTTGAGCAGGCGGCAGTTTTTAGGCCGGCGCGGGGGTTAATACGTGATGAAAAGTCACGGACACTAATGTGGCTTAATAAAAGGAGCCCTTAATGTCACTTGCAAGTAAACATAATGACCATAATCATCTTTTGCAAGTTATTTGGTTTGTGATTGAAGATGTTTGCTAATAAGCACTGCTACACCACCATTTTTGCAATCAGTGGAAGAACAAAAAACCTCCCCTAACCATCCAGTTTTAAATTTCATATGATCAGTTTCAAATAATTTGATATATAATTTCAGATAAGATTGAATTATAAAGAACAATGATCGATTTATACACTTAACACAGTTTCCCCTAAAGGGATAAATGAAGATCTTGAGTGGTTATCATTGGTATAATATGGGGTGGGCCGGTGTTCTTCAGTTAAATATACTAAATGGTTTGCTTTACTCCCGGCATGGACACAGAAGATGTAGTGACGTTCCCAGCTGTTCTTGCCGAGGGTATTAAAATAGCTCTTAAGACACGCCGTTGCCATCTTCTTTTGAATATAGTGGTTGAGAGAGGTGGTGGATAAATAATGGGTAAGCAATCTGTTCCCTTAAATTGTAGCATGTAAAATAGTTATTTATTGCTTTGTAGCTAGGTTTAAATAAGACTAGGGAAATAATTTTCACTCTTTTATTGCAGGGATTTGTTGTCTTGAAAAAACATAATAGTGAAACATGTCGATAGTATATTAATCCCTAAACTGACTACAAAGCTAAGTAAAATATTTATTAAAAAATATAGTGAATATTTATGAATAAGTTAAGATTTAAATGAATGGCACATAGATGACTTTGATCCCAGTGATGAAGTGACATGTCAATCACTAGATATATGGAAAGTTTGAGCCTAGTATGTTGTCTCTGAGGATCTGGGACCAAGAACAAAAGAATTGTCACTGCTGGGTCAGACTAGTTGTCCATCGTGCTTAGCAGTCTACTCACATGACAAATAGAGGAAACAGACAAAGAATTGATGGAGGAAATTAACCGTAGATGTAGATCAGGAAATGTAACGATCATGGGAGACTTCAAATTCCAGGGATAAACTGGAAATTAGGAACGTCAAGCTGCGGCAGGGAGATAAAATTCCTAGAATTGATAGGAGATTGCTTCCTTGAACAAATGGTAAGAGAACCGACAAGAGGAAACGCAATCCTAGACTTGGTCATAAATGGCATTACTGGGAGGACAGCAGATGTAGAAGTTACGGCCCCGCTGGGGACAAGTGATCACAATATGATCCAATTTACAATTGGCATTGGAAGGGGGAAACCAATCAAGACTAAAGCCACGACCTTTAACTTCAAAAAAGGGAATTACGATAGTATGAGAACCATGGTTAGAAAACGGCTCAAGAAGGGCAAAGCAGAAATCCAAACAGTTGAGCAAGCATGGTCTCTACTGAAAAACACCATCACAGAAGCACAGAATATCCACATACCAAAGATAGCCAAAGGAAGGCGAAAGAAGAAAAAAGGAGAACCAGCTTGGTTATCCAAAGAGGTTAAGGATGCAGTAAGGGAAAAGAGGAACTCGTTTAAAAAATGGAAACGGGAAAAAACGGAGGAGGCCTGGAACTGTCACAAAATCGATCAGAAAAAGGGCCATAAAGTGGTAAGAGATGCCAAAAAAGTCTATGAAGAAAAGATAGCGCAAGAAGCCAAAAACTTCAAGCCCTTTTTTAGATACATAAAAGGAAGGAAATCAACAAGAGAGGCAGTGGGCCCTCTCGATGACCAAGGAAGGAAAGGGTCAATCAAAGAAGACAAACAAGTTGCCGATAAGTTAAATGCATTCTTTGCCTCTGTCTTCACAAAGGAGGACACAACAGCAATGCCAGACATAGGGAAGATATTCACCGGAGACATAGAGGAAAACCTCACAACAGTAAATGTGGAGTTGGACATGATATACTTTCAGATTGATAAACTAAAAAGTGACAAATCCCCTGGACCGGATGGAATTCACCCGAGAGTATTAAAGGAACTTAAGGTAGAAATTGGTGAACTATTGCAATCCTTAGCTAACATGTCAATTAGAACAGGGCAAATACCAGAGGACTGGAGGATAGCAAACGTCATACCAATATTCAAAAAAGGATCAAAAGGTGAACCAGGAAATTACAGACCTGCGAGTCTCACATCAGTTCCTGGGAAGATAATTGAAGCACTAATTAAAGACAACATTGTACAACACTTGGAAGATCACAACTTAATAAGGGCTAGTCAACACGGCTTTAGGAAAGGGAAATCATGTCTGACAAATTTGCTTCAATTCTTCGAGAAGGTGAACAAACAATTGGATAGTGGAGATCCAGTGGACATAGTTTACTTGGATTTCCAGAAAGCGTTTGACAAGGTTCCGCATGAAAGGCTTATGAGAAAACTACTGAGCCATGGAATAGGAGGAGAAGTGCATAGATGGATTGGCAAATGGCTAGAGAACAGAAGGCAAAGGGTGAGCATAAATGGGCAATTCTCGGACTGGGAGAGAGTGACTAGCGGCGTGACCCAGGGTTCGGTTCTTGGGCCTATTTTGTTTAATATTTTTATAAATGACCTTGAAGAGGAAACAACATGCAATATAACGAAGTTTGCAGATGATACAAAACTATGTCGGGTGGTTGGCTCTCTAAGGGAATGCGAGGATCTCCAAAAGGATCTAAACCAGCTGGAAACTTGGGCGAATAAATGGCAGATGAGTTTTAACATAGACAAATGTAAGGTGATGCATCTAGGAAAGAAAAACAAAGAACATGAATATAAGATGTTGGGGGTGACATTAGCCAAATGCGAACAAGAAAGGGATTTGGGGGTACTGATAGACAGAACCCTAAAGCCTTCAGCTCAATGTGCGGCGGCGGCGAAGAAAGCAAACAGGATGTTAGGCATGATTAAGAAGGGGATCACGAGTAGATCGAAAGAGGTCATAATGCCACTGTACAGAGCAATGGTTAGACCTCACTTGGAGTACTGTGTCCAGCACTGGTCTCCATACCTTAAGAAGGATATAACTCTGCTGGAGAGGGTGCAGAGACGAGCCACGAAACTGGTCAAAGGTTTGGAGAATTTGAGCTACGAGGAACGTCTCGGAAAACTGGGTCTGTTCAACCTAGAGAAGAGAAGATTGCGAGGGGATTTGATAGAGACTTTTAAAATATTAAAAGGATTTGATAAAATAGACCATAGGCATTGTAAACATTTTCAGAAGTCACACGGACACGGGGTCATAGCCTGAAACTAAGTGGCAGCAGGTTCAGGACAAACATCAGGAAGTTCTGTTTCTCACAGCGAGTGGTTGGAGCTTGGAATGCTCTCCCGGAGGAGGTTGTGGCGGAGACTACTGTTCTGGGTTTCAAGCGCAAGTTGGATGCACATCTTCTTGAAAACCATATTGAGGGATACGGGAAATCCGGGTCTCCCAAAAGGTGTACTTAAATGGGCCACCGCGTGCGCGGATCGCCGGACAGGATGGACTTCGGTCTGATCCGGTGAAGGCATTTCTTATGTTCATGTTCTTATGTTCTTAGGTCAAAGACCAGTGCCCTATTAGAGTCTAGTCTTACTTGAGTATGTTCTGTTCCAGTAGGAACTTATCCAACCTTGTCTTAAATCCCTGAAGGGTGCTTTCCCCTATAACAGCCTCTGAAAGAGCATTCCAGTTTTCTATCACTCTTTGGGTGAAGAAAAACTTCCTTACGTTTGTATAGAATCTTTTCCCTTCTAACTTCAGCGAGTGCCCTCTTGTTCTCTTTACCTTGGAGAGGGTGAACAGTCTCTCTTTCTCTACTAAATCAATTCCCTTCAATATCTTGAATGTTTTGATCATGTCCCCTCTCAGACTTCTCTTATTAAGGGAGAAGAGGCCCAGTTTCTCTAGCCTCTTGTTGTACGGCAACTTCCCCAGTCCCTTAATCATTTTTGTCACTCTTCTCTGGACCCTTTCCAGTAGTACTATGTCCTTTTTCATATACAGCGACCAGTGTTGGACACAGTATTCCAGGTGGGGGCATACTATGGCCTGGTATAAAAGCATGATAACCTTTAGAGATCTGTTTGTGATCCCCTTCTTAATCATTCCTAGCATTCTGTTTGCCATTTTTGCTGCTTCCGCGCATTGCACAGACTGTTTCATTGACTTGTTTACAAGTACTCCCAAGTCTCTTTCCTGGGGGGTCTCTCCGAGTACTGCAGTGGACATCCTGTATCGCGGACCATTTCTTGAGCATGTTTATGTCACGTTGCAGGTCTTTGCAATCCTTCTATGTCTTCACTACTCTGAATAACTTCGTATCATCTGCAAATTTAATCACCTCACTCGTCGTGCAAAGTTCTAGGTCGTTTTTAAATATGTTGAAGAGCACAGGCCTGAGCACCGAACCCTGTGGCACTCCACTCATGACGCTTTTCCAGTCCGATTATTGTCCATTCACCCCCACTCTCTGCTTCCTATCCACCAATCAGTTTTTAATCCATGTGAGTATATCACCCTAGATTTTGTGGCTCACAATTTTCTGAACCTTGTTGAACGCTTTCTGAAAATCTAGATATACGATGTCGACTGGGTCACCTTTGTCTATCTGCTAATTCACTCCTTTGAAGAAGTGCAGTAAGTTTGTCAAGCAAGATCTTCTTTTGCTGAAGCTGTGCTGGCTGGTCTTCATCAGTTTGTGTCCGTTAAGGTGTTCAATGGTGGTGATTTAATTTGCACTATCAGAATAAATTATGGTATTCTTTGACCTTTTCCAATTGGTGCATAGTGATTAATTAAAAGGAACATACATACCTGCATTTATCCTATCTATATGAATTTATCACAGCAGCAACCCCAAATCACCCACCCCAATGAGTAGCATTACTAAGAACATCCCCAACCGCTATCCCACTGCTGAGGAGATCCTAAACTTCCTTACCACTGCCTCACCCACCTTTTTCACCCTTCCTACCATCCCAATGAGGTTTTGGACATTTGTCCCTCTTACTATCTTTGACCCATAAGTCCCTGTTGAAGGGCCAGAGCCCCAAGCCCTAAATCACACACCCAGCACTTACTGTGGATATCCTTCATGCATTACCATTAGGGCAATAATGATCCCCAAATACATATGTTGCTTTATCAGCCTGGATTGAACAGCCTGGATTGAATATGGTAGCTCTGCTCCATAGCTGTAGTCTTTCAGAACTATCTCTAGGGGTGAAGTTATAATCCTTACTTGGTAGACTATTGTACCATGAGACTACAGCTATGTGTCAGAGCCACTATTTTCAATCCCAGGTTGAAAAGAGTCAAAACAATGTCTGAGGATTGTTCATTCCCTCCATCTAACCCCCCGAGACATCACCAGTAAATGCTGTGGGATCAGTATGGATGAGATAACGGTTAGGACTCTCAGCAGTGGAGGGGGAGGGGATGAGGATTCAGATTGGGGGAATAGTTGCATTTTTGTGCAGTGGTCTGTGGTATCTGCTTGCTGGTAGCTTGTCTGCTTACATTACCTGCTCTTACATGCAGAAAAAAGGAAATAAGACAACTTGCCCCACTAAAAACCACAGATGAACCAAAGACAGGGAAGCTCTCCCATTCTCTACTCTTATATGCAGCCATGTTATTTTTAGTCATTAGAGTCAAGGTACCAGGTGTTAACTCAATGTAGGTAGGGAGAATGAGAGGGCACTCAATAAAATCGAAAGGGGATAGATTCCATACAAACATAAGGAAGTTCTTCTTCACCCAAAAAGTGGTACAAAACTGGAACGCTCTTCCAGAGTCTGTCATATGGGAAAACACCCTCCAGGGATTCAAGACAAAGTTAGACCGGAAGGTACGCAGGTAGGGCTAGTCTCAGTTAGGGCACTGGTCTTTGACCAGAGGGCCACTGCGTGAACGGACTGCTGGGCACGATGGACCACTGGTCTGACCCAGCAGTGGCATTTCTTATGTTCTTAATGTGAAGTCCACAATCCATCACTCTACATGTAGTTAGCATCTTACCTGAGTAGTGAAGGCTATAGGGCTCAAGCTACTTAAGTACACTTTAGAAAACAGGTCTCATGATATATGTCACATAATTAAATTATAATCTTCTTTCACAGATATGGACACCTGTAAAACATGCCCAGACGATCAATGGTCCAATCAGAAAAGAGATGCCTGCATCCCAAAAGTGATAACTTTCCTTTCTTTTGAAGAGCCTCTAGGGATTGTTTTAACTTCTATCAGCATATTCTTCTTTCTGGTCATTCTTGTCATCTTGGGAATCTTTATTCATTACAGAGACACACCGATAGTGAAAGCCAACAACCGATACCTCAGTTGCATTCTCCTCATCTCCCTCATGTTCTGCTCTCTCTGCTCATTGTTATTCATTGGACATCCTGTGGATGTTACCTGCATTCTCAGACAGACTGCCTTTGGGATCACTTTCTCCATTGCTCTCTCCTCTATACTGGCAAAAACCATCACTGTAGTCACAGCTTTCCAAGTCACCAAACCAGGAAGCAAGCTTCGGAAATGGATGGGTTCCAGGATATCACTTTCTATAGTCCTTTTCTGTTCTCTTATTGAAACTGTTCTGTGTCTTGCCTGGTTGTTCACTGCTCCCCCATTTGCATATCTTAATATGAGATCAGAAATTGGAATGATAATAATTGAATGTAATGAAGGATCAGCAATTGCATTTTATTGTGTTCTGGGTTATCTGGGATTTCTGGCTGGTATCAGCTTCGTCATAGCTTTCCTAGCAAGAAATCTACCCAACACTTTCAATGAGGCCAAGTACATAACCTTCAGCATGTTGGTCTTCTGCAGTGTCTGGATCTCTTTCATCCCAACATACCTGAGCACCAAGGGCAAGTACATGGTGGTAGTGGAGATATTTGCTATTCTGGCCTCCAGCGCTGGACTTTTGGGTTGTATCTTTTTCCCTAAATGTTATATTATTCTGCTAAGACCTGAAAAGAACATGAAGGGCCTAAAAAAAATGTAGGGGCCTTTTTACTAAATTTCATGGGAAAGGATAGATTAATCAGAACATGCATTAAAACTTTTTGTGGTAATTTTCCTGTCAGTATGTACTAATCAAAGGTGGGTCATGGGAAGAGAATGTTAACTTGCTAGTGCATTAAGATGAGCACATTCAAACAAGATAATGGGTAGAAGCACTAAAGATACAGACTTGATTTTTGTTGACTGATTCTTTGGCTGATTCTCCAGCAATGATTCATGTGCTATCAAGTTTGTATGCAAATGATTTGCACAGAGGTGCAAATCATTTGCATGCAAACATGAGCAATTGACACATGTGCAGAGCCCTAACAGCAGTTACATGGGAAGCAGCCTTGTGTCACTGCTGTTAGGACACCACACCTCCCTTCCATGGCAGTGAAAATGGCAGGAGGGATGCCCTTTCCCTTCTGGCACTGAAGCCCCACTTCCATGCAAGGTTCCCCAAACATCCTCTACCCTCCTCCTTTCCCCCTGAAAAAAAAGGCAGGAGGGATACCTAATCCCTGCTGCCACCTGTCGTCCCCCACCATCCCCCCAAACCCCTATATACCTTCTCAGAGATGTTGAAGCAGGATGGAAGCTCAGTCCATCCTGTTCTTAGGCTCGCCACTCCAGAATGGCAGGGTTTTCCCTCCCTGGTGCATCATGTATTTATTTATTTTGTATGTTGATTGAACTTTGCTTCAGTTTTAAGCAGTATTTAATTTTTAAATAAATAAATATTTTAGGCAGGTAGTTATTTTGAACCTAGAGTAATGAAGTGTTAAGTGACTTGCCCAGAATCACAAGGAACTGTAGAAGGAATCAAATTCACAATCTCAGGGTGCCAAGCTTTTACCACTGCAGTCACATGGAGCTGTAGTAGGAATCAAGTCCACATCCTCAAGGTGCTTAGGTAGCTGCTCTAACCACTAGGCTACTCCTCCATCCCAACTTAATTGGCACCATTAACAAGCAGTACTGAGGTCATAATTCAGTGCCTCACAAACTTTCTTGATCCATGGCACACTAAACATAGTAGCTGCAGCTCGAGGAACCATGAAGCATGTGAGCATTGAAGTGATGATGCCACATGCATGTATAACATCATCACATTGGCATCCACACATAGAAACAGAAACATGATGGCAGAAAAAGGCCAAATGGCATATCTAGTCTGCCCATCCGCAATAACAATTATCAATTTCTCTCTCGGAGAGATCCCACGTGCCTATCCCAGGCCCTCTTGAATTCAGACACAGTCTATGTCTCCACCACCTCTTCTGGGAGACTGTTCCATGTACTACCACCCTTTATGTAAAAAAGGATTTCCTTAGATTACTCTGGACCTTATCACCTCTTAACTTCATCCTATGCCCTCTCATTGCAGTTTCCTTTCAAATGAAAGATTTGACTCATGCACATTTACATTACATAGGTATTTAAACATCTCTATTATATCTCCCCTCTCCATTCTTTCCTCAAAAGTATACAGATTGAGATCTTTAAGTCTGTCCCCATATGCCTTATGACAAAGACCACATACCATCAGAAGCAGAAAACCTGTGAGGAAATCTGTGAGACCATTGGATGATCAAGGAGCAAAAGGGGCACTCAGCGAGGATAAAGCCATAGCGGAAAGACTGAATTAGTTTTTTGCTTTGATCTTTATGGAAGATTATAAACCAACCTGGAGGGCTAGGACTTTGATAGGAAGGCAGGACTTAAATGAGAAACCAAGGTGGCAAGGGAGCCCCTTCTGATGATTCAGACAAGTCTTGACCTGTTTTTGGGCCGCCGCGGGAGCGGACTGCTGGGCAGGATGGACCTGTAGTCTGACCCGGCAGAGGCACTGCTTATGTTCTTATGTTCTTAAGATTTAAGAGATCTACCTGAACTGGAAATGATTTTAAAGGGTGATGATGAGGAGGAACTGAAAGAAATGATGGTGAATCTAGAAGATGTACTGAGCCAAATCGACATTATTGAACACGATTATGGTCAGACATTTGTGCCCTACTACAGACAGACAATCCTCTGTCATATGCAGTCCTCATTATTGGACGTGTTGAGACTCAAATCTCCCTCACAGAAGAAAACAATAACCTATTACATATACTGATCCTCATTGTAATTAAAATCATATGCTTTAATTGGAAAAACTTGGCCATAGCTGAACATAGTACTTGGTGGAATATGGTTTGTTTAGTGGTAAAATACAAACGTATTGCTGCAGAGAGGTTGGGGTCAATTAAGAAATTTGAAAAGCTCTGAGCTCCTCTTTTAGACTACTCCACTACACCTTATCAATCTTAGGATTGATTCCTTGGTTCTTAAAAAATGGATTGACTGAAATTTTTTTTTCAACGTTAATATTATATTTTTATACCACTGTGTTGTCCTGTACTGAATACTATTTTCGCATTGAGTTCTTACTGTACATAAGAACATAAGAACTGCCATCTCCGGATCAGACCTTCGGTCCATCAAGTCCGGCGATCCGCACACGCGGAGGCCCCGCCAGGTGTACACCTGGCGTAATTTATAGTCCACCATATCTTTATATGCCTCTCTTAAGGAGATATGCATCTAGTTTGCTCTTGAAGCCTAGGACGGTCGATTCCGCAATAATCTCCTCTGGGAGGGCATTCCAGGTGTCAACCACTCTCTGAGTGAAGCAGAACTTCCTGACATTAGTCCTGAACCTGTCCCCCCTTAGCTTCATTCCATGTCCTCTAGTCCGTGTCAAATTGGACAGTGTAAATAATCTTCTCTGCTCTATTTTGTCGATTCCTTTCAGTATTTTGAAGGTCTCGATCATATCCCCACGCATTCTCCTTTTCTCAAGGGAGAACAATCCTAGTGTTATAAGTCTATCCTCATATTCCAGTCTCTCCATACCCTTCACCAGTTTTGTTGCTCGTCTCTGCACCCTCTCCAGTAGTTTCATATCCTTCTTTAGGTAGGGAGACCAATGTTGGACGCAGTATTCCAAGTGTGGTCTGACCATTGCCCTATAAAGCGGCATTATAACTTTCTCCGATCTACTCGAGATTCCTTTCTTTATCATGCCCAACATTCTATTTGCCTTCTTTGCCGCTGCCGCGCATTGTGCCGACGGCTTCAGGGTCCTATCTATCAGTACACCCAGGTCCCTTTCTTGTTCACTCTTCCCCAGAGTTGCACCTGACATTGTATACTCGTATTCCTTATTTTTATTGCCTAAATGCATTACCTTGCATTTCTCCACATTGAACTTCATCTGCCATTTCTCCGCCCATGTTTCTAACCGACACAAGTCGCTCTGGAGTTTCTCTCTATCCTCCTGCGATCTGATTGCCCGGCATAGTTTTGTATCGTCTGCAAACTTGATGATCTCACTGGATATTCCTTCCTCCATGTCATTGATATAAATATTAAAAAGGATCGGCCCAAGTACCGAGCCCTGGGGTACACCACTAGTCACTTTCTCCCAGTCGGAGAACTTCCCATTTATGCCCACTCTCTGCTTTCGGTTTTCCAGCCATTTGCCTATCCATCTTTGTATATCTCCCTCTATGCCATGGCTTTGTAGTTTCCTGAGAAGTCTTTCGTGTGGAACTTTGTCGAACGCTTTCTGGAAGTCCAAGTATATTATGTCCACAGGCTTCCCACTATCAATTTGCTCGTTTACGGTCTCAAAAAATTGGAGTAAATTCGTCAAACATGATTTCCCTTTCCTGAATCCATGTTGACTGGGTTTCATCAAGTCGTGTGCGTCCAAGTGCCGGACTATGCTATCCTTGATCAGTGCTTCAACCATCTTGCCGGGAACCGACGTAAGACTCACAGGCCTATAGTTGCCCGGTTCCCCTCTCGATCCTTTTTTGAAAATTGGCGTGACGTTCGCTATCCTCCAGTCGTCCGGTATCTGTCCAGTTCTGATTGTCAGGTTTGCAAGTTTGTGCAATAACTCTCCGATTTCAACCTTCAATTCCTTTAAGACTCTCGGGTGAATTCCATCCGGTCCAGGGGATTTGTCACTTTTAAGTTTGTCGATCTGATAGTATATCTGGTCTAAGTCCACTTCAACTGTGGTGAGGCTGTCCTCTATTTCTCCTGGAAACACTTTCTCCGCTTCAGGTATTGTTGAGGTGTCTTCCTTCGTAAAGACAGACGCAAAGAAGGAATTTAGTTTGTCTGCGATTTGTTTATCTTCCTTGATGTACCCTTTTCTTCCCTGGTCGTCCAGGGGTCCCACTGCCTCTTTTGCAGGTTTTTTCCCTTTCACGTATCTAAAGAAGGGCTTGAAGTTTTTGGCCTCCTGGGCTATTTTTTCCTCATAATCCTGTTTGGCATCCCTCACCGCCTTGTGACATTTCTTCTGATCATCTTTATGTTTGTTCCAGGCTTCGGTTGTCTTTATGCATTTCCATTTTTTGAAAGAGTCCTTCTTTTCTTTTATGGCTTCCTTCACCTGTATGGTAAGCCATGCCGGTTCTCTTTTGCTCTTTGTTCTCCGATCTTTGGAAATCCTCGGAATGTAGAGATCTTGTGCTTCTGTGATAGTATTTTTCAGTAGGGACCATGCCTGATCTACCGTTTCAAGTTTGTCCACCATCTTCTCTAGTCGTTTTTCTACCATGGCCCTCATGCAATCGTATTTACCCTTTTTAAAGTTTAAGGTGGTGGTTAAGGTTTTGGCATGTTTCCCTTTCCCGATGTCAAGTTTAAAGTTGATTACATTGTGATCACTCGTTCCCAGTGGAACCACGACTTCCACTTCTGTTATCGGTCCCGTTAGGCCATTTAGGACCAAGTCCAAGGTGGCGTTGCCTCTTGTCGGCTCTTTTACCATTTGTTCCAGGAAGCAATCCCCTAGCACCTCCAGGAACTTGGCCTCCTTGCCGCAGTTGGAGGTTGCTAGTTTCCAGTCTATCCCTGGGAAATTGAAGTCTCCCAATATAATTACATTTCCCGTCTTGCATTCTTGTTTGATTTCCTCCATCATTTCTGAGTCAGTTTCCTCCGCCTGTCCTGGGGGACGATAGTAAAGGCCAATTTTCGTATCTGCACCATATTGACCAGGAATTTTGATCCAGAGTGACTCAAGCTTCTCTTTCATTTCTGTTGTAACCATTTCAACAGAATCTATTCCCTCCTTAACATATAGAGCAATACCTCCACCTTTCTGCCCTACTCGATCTCTTCTATACAGTTTGTATCCCTGTAGTACTGTGTCCCATTTGTTTTCTTCATTCCACCATGTTTCTGTTATGCCAATGATATCCAATATGTCATGTCTTGCTATTGTCTCTAGTTCCCCCATTTTGTTACCTAGACTTCTAGCATTCGTATACATACATCTAAATTCCCTTTGTGTTACCTTTTTGGACCTTCTACTCTTGGCCGTCCCTATAGTTTCAAATACGGTATCCTTTACTGCTCCTGTGTTATCACCCTTGTTTGCTGTGTGGTCGTCCTCTCCTGTGTCTGAGTTGTCCCTTCCTGCTTTTTCTCCCTTATTGGCTGTGGGGTCGTCTTCTCTTGTGTAGGAGTAGTAGTCCTTGGCTTCTTCGTCGGGGCATCCTGCTATCCGTGCCATCGACCGGTGGTCGACTGTCGGCTTTCCCCTATCTTTCAGTTTAAAGCCTTCTCGATTGCCTTCTTCATGTTGCCTGCCAAAACTCGTGCTCCTTCTTTGTTGAGGTGTAGTCCGTCCCTTCTGTAGTACTTGCTTTTTCCCCAGAACGCCGTCCAGTTGCGCACGAAGTCGAAGCCTTCTTCTTCGCACCATCGTCTCATCCAGGCGTTGATTACTTGCAATTCCCCTTGTCTCTTTCCATCCGCTCTTGGTACTGGGAGGATCTCAGAGAAGGCCACCCTCACCTCCCTGATCTTCAGTTGTCTTCCGAGTGAGCGGAGCTGGCCCTTCAGCTCTTCCCTGTCATACTTCCGCCCGCTCACATCATTTGTTCCCACGTGGATAAGCACAGCGGTGTCCTCTCCCTCTGCGCCATCTATGATCCTGGAGATCCTGTTGGTCACATCCTTCACTCTTGCTCCAGGCAGACAGGTGACGACTCTGTCCTCTCTTCCTCCTGCGGTGTGGCTGTCCACATGTCGTATAATGGAGTCGCCTACGATGATCCCCATCTTCTTTATTCGGGAGTTCCTTGGGGGGCGTAGGTCCACGTCCTTGGAGTAGGGCCAGTCTTCTTCCTCCAATGATATTCTTGAAATTGTTTCCTGTTCTTTGGGTGGGGGGATGTCTTCCTGTGCTCTCACTATTCCTCCTGGTGTGCGGTTGTCTCCTACCTCGTCTTCGGTTTCTTCTGTGTTTGCATGGGTGTCTTCTCTCCTCACATGGGTTTCTTGAGTACAGTTTTCCAGCCCTGGGATCTCTACGTGGTGCTGATGAGCTTCCTCTATGAACATTTCTAGTTCCTTGACCTCGTCGTATGGGCTGTACTCCACTAGAATCTTCTCCTGTGCTCGGATTCTGTCTTCGAGTTCCATCACTGTTCCTTCCAATAGTCTTACCTGACATTTCAAGCTATCCATCTCCATGCATCGATTGCAAATGTATGCCTGGATCCCCGAAGGGAGGTAGTCATACATATTGCAGCCGATACAGAAGACCGGAAAGCTCACCTTCTGACTTCCTTGGGCTTCCATTTCTTGCTTCCCTCGTGTGTGCTTGTGTTCCTTGCCTGCTGCTTCCTTATGTTGCTTGCCTTGCTGTGTCTTTTGTGTGTGCTGTCTCCGCTCTACCTCACCTTGATTGTATGTGTGGGTTTGTTCCCTTTGCGTCTGTCTCTTCCTTACCTTCTGTGTTTGTCGCTTCTTTACCGTTCAGTCCTCCTCGGTGTTCTTGATAGTAGATACTTGATAGTAGATACTTGATAGTAGATACTCGTCCCTTGCAAGGCCCTTCGCAAAGGCGCTCTCGCTAAGGGGGAGTTCGTGCTCTGACCTCGCTGACGCTTGGGGGTGGGCGGAGCTAACTCTCGCCGCTGCCCCTGCTGTAGATTGCTTTTATCCCCTGCCTTTTGCCTCCTGTCTCTCTCCTGAGGTCTTCCTACCTCCTCTCTGCCTTCTGCCTGCTTTTCAGCCGGTGTTCAGGTCAGCGTGTGCTGGGCGCCGTTGGCTCCGCCCCCTTTCAAGGGGGAGTTCGGGCTCTGACCTCGCTGACGCTTGGGGGTGGGCGGAGCTAACTCTCGCCGCTGCCCCTGCTGTAGATTGCTTTTATCCCCTGCCTTTTGCCTCCTGTCTCTCTCCTGAGGTCTTCCTACCTCCTCTCTGCCTTCTGCCTGCTTTTCAGCCGGTGTTCAGGTCAGCGTGTGCTGGGCGCCGTTGGCTCCGCCCCCTTTCAAGGGGGAGTTCGGGCTCTGACCTCGCTGACGCTTGGGGGTGGGCGGAGCTAACTCTCGCTGCTGCCCCTGCTGTAGATTGCTTTTATCCCCTGCCTTTTGCCTCCTGTCTCTCTCCTGAGGTCTTCCTACCTCCTCTCTGCCTTCTGCCTGCTTTTCAGCCGGTGTTCAGGTCAGCGTGTGCTGGGCGCCGTTGGCTCCGCCCCCTTTCAAGGGGGAGTTCGGGCTCTGACCTCGCTGACGCTTGGGGGTGGGCGGAGCTAACTCTCGCCGCTGCCCCTGCTGTAGATTGCTTTTATCCCCTGCCTTTTGCCTCCTGTCTCTCTCCTGAGGTCTTCCTACCTCCTCTCTGCCTTCTGCCTGCTTTTCAGCCGGTGTTCAGGTCAGCGTGTGCTGGGCGCCGTTGGCTCCGCCCCCTTTCAAGGGGGAGTTCGGGCTCTGACCTCGCTGACGCTTTGGGGGTGGGCGGAGCTAACTCTCGCCGCTGCCCCTGCTGTAGATTGCTTTTATCCCCTGCCTTTTGCCTCCTGTCTCTCTCCTGAGGTCTTCCTACCTCCTCTCTGCCTTCTGCCTGCTTTTCAGCCGGTGTTCAGGTCAGCGTGTGCTGGGCGCCGTTGGCTCCGCCCCCTTTCAAGGGGGAGTTCGGGCTCTGACCTCGCTGACGCTTGGGGGTGGGCGGAGCTAACTCTCGCCGCTGCCCCTGCTGTAGATTGCTTTTATCCCCTGCCTTTTGCCTCCTGTCTCTCTCCTGAGGTCTTCCTACCTCCTCTCTGCCTTCTGCCTGCTTTTCAGCCGGTGTTCAGGTCAGTGTAGTGTATGATATCCAGATAATGCCTTTTATTTTCACTACTTATACCATACTATGGGGCTCTTATTCGAAAGAGAAAAACGTCCAAAAACCGGCCTAAGTCGGCACTTGGATGATATTAAATGAAAGATGTCCAAGTGCCAATAATCTAAACGACCTAGGCCTTCATAGTGCCGCTGAATGACCATAGCTAAATGGGGCATTTCAGGAGGAGTGTCGATGCAGTATTTGGATGGGATGTGGGCAGGCTTAGACTTAGTCGTATAGCATGTATAATCAGTGGCGTACCAAGGGGGGTGGGGGGGTGGTCCACCCCGGGTGCATGCTTCAAGGGATGCTTCAGTCGGATGGGTCCGGAACCTCCCACGCTGCTGAAAACCAGGGCCTGATCTTCCCATTTCCGACATGGCAGATCACAGCAGAGGGAAAGCATCAGGGTAGCGGAGTTGACGGCAGCAGAGACAGCAGGGCTGTGGCCAATCCACGGCGTGGAGCAGACAAGCGTGCAAATCAGGAGGAGAGGTGGGCATGAGCAGCAGCTCAGGCCAATCGGTGGGCTTCAGCGGGGCTCGGCAACTCCGGAAGTGAAGATCGGCGGGAAAAATGGTGCTTAGCTTGAAATCGGAGCAGGGCAGTGGAAGCATGAAGAAATGGCGAAGGAAGGAGTATGTCGTCAGGCAGCTGGAGCGCATGAAGGTAACGGCCTGCAGAGGCCTCAACACCCCACTCCCAATACCCAGCATCCTCCTCCTCTCCAACATCTCCCCTTTGCTACCCTACTCCTCCAGTGTCTCGCCTCTTCCTTTTATGGAGCTTTGAGTAATTAAGCCTGTTGTGGCAGAAGGGTTGGGTTACCATGTACCAAAAAGTCCTTTGCCTGCCTCAGCCACCCCAGACTGATTCCTGCTAGTCCCGAATCAAATTGACTAAACTAAGCACTTTAGTGAATTTGGTAAGATTGATGGGCTTCCTGTAGTGTTTGCCAGTGGAGACCGAGCAGCATCTCTTTCCCTGAGTGATCATGGAAGAACTATGGTTTGATCCGCAGTACCCCTACTTTCCAGGCCTTTTATTCAGTTTCTTTTCTCAAGTTTTTCCCAGCAGTTATCTAATTTACCTTAACCTTGGCAGATTGTCTCAGCCCTAGGTTTGCATCTTTAAATGTCTGGGCTTGCTTAATGCATTTTAAAGAGCCAAATCTGAGTGTCAGTTGAAGCTACACTATGGCAAATGGTTAGTTTCCTTTTGCATCTATGACCACTCCTGGCATAGAAAACTGTGCCCATAAGGGCAGGGCATAAAGAATGTTAACATTCAGCTGTCTGGATACATCACTTTAATGTTCAACCATAGCCATCCAGGACAAGTGTTTTTGTAGGGTGGTGAGATAGGAAGAGAATAGTTGGGCTCTGGAACACGTTGCCAGAGGTTGTGGTAGGAGAGGATAGCATAGCAGGTTTTAAGAAAGGTTTGGACAAGTTCCTAGAGGAAAAGTCCATAGTCTGTTATTGAGAAAGACATGGGGGAAGCCACTGCTTGCTCTGGATCGGTAGCATGGAATATTGCTACTCCTTAGATTTTGGCCAGGTACTAGGGACCAGGATTGGCCACCATGAGAATGGGCTACTGGGCTTGATGGACCATTGGTCTGACCCAGTAATGCTAGTGTGCAATTTTGGAGGCCGCATTATCACAAGGACGTGCTGAGGATGGAGTCGGTCCAGAGAATGGCCACTCGGATGGTCTCGGGACTCAAGGATCTCCCGTACGAGGAACGGCTAGAAAAATTACAGCTATACTCACTCGAGGAGCGCAAAGAGAGGGGAGACATGATCGAGACGTTCAAATATCTCACGGGCCGCGTTAAGACAGAGGAAGATATCTTCTTTTTCAAGGGTCCCACGGCAACAAGAGGTCATCCGTGGAAAATCAGAGGCGGGAAACTGCGAGGTGACACCAGGAAGTTCTTTTTTACTGAAAGGGTAGTTGATCGCTGGAATAGTCTTCCACTTCAGGTGATTGAGGCCAGCTGCGTGCCTGATTTTAAGGCCAAATGGGATCGACACGTGGGATCTATTCACAAGGTAAAGGTAGGGGAGGGTCATTAGGGTGGGCAGACTGGATGGGCCGTGGCCCTTATCTGCCGTCTATTTCTATGTTTCTATGTTTATTTTTATGTTCTTATGTTTTTGCTACCGGGGAGGGGCAGGGGAGAAGCAGTCTGCCCTGGGTGCTCCAAGGCCTGGCATCATGAACTTCTTCAGGCAGTAACAGCATTTACAATTTGCTGCTGTTGCCAGCTTCAGGCCTTCCTCTCGGCTGGGTCATGCCTACTTCCTGATTCCATAAAGGCAGGACCCACCAGAGAAAAAGATCTTAAGCTGGCAACAGCTGCAAATTGCTGCCCAAAGAAGTTCATGACGCCAGGCCTTAGAGCACCTGATTAGGGGCTTCACTGCTGATGGGGACAGGGTGACAGAAGGAGGAAAGGGAGCAGAGGGGGAGAGAATTGTTGCACCCAACTGGAGGGAGAAATAGAGGGAGAGGGAAGATGAGGAAAGGAGGGAGGGAGAGGAAGGAATGAAAGGGAAAGAAAGGAATGAAAGAAGATGCCAGGGCATGGAGGGAAAGGAAGGAATGAAAGGAGATGCCAGGGCATGGAAGGATGGGAAGGAGGAAGAGATTCCAGGGCATGGAGGGAAGAGAGGGAGGAAGGAAGAGATGCCAAGGCATGGAGGGAAGGAGGAAGGTATGCCAGACCAAGGGAAAAAGAAGGGAGAAAGGAAGGAGGAGATGTCAGAGCATGGAGGGGGAGGGAAAGATGGAAGGAAAGGAGAGAGATGCCAGGGAATCAGGGAAGGAGACAGAGATGTCAGACTGTGGGGTGGGAAGGAAAGAGAGATGCCAGAGCATAGGGGAGGGGGTGGCGACATATAAAGAAAAATGAAGAGGTGGCAGGGCTGAAATGAATCATGTACAAAGGAGAGAAGGGGCACAGGATAGTTTTTGGAAGGAGCATAGAAAGAGGGAATATGCCATATGGAATGGGGAGAGGGCGGGCAGTAGATATAAGAGGCTGATGCTGCATGGAAGACAGAGAGAGGACAGATGCTGGCTAAAAAGAGTGAAGACAAGATGATAGCAGAAACAAGAAAAGGTAGAAAAATATTTTTTGTTGCTTTATAATAAAATAGTATTGTAGTTGTATTGATAAAACTTTTATAAACAGAAAATAAGGTAATCTTTTTTATGAGACTAATTTTAATACATTTTTTACTAACTTTTAAAGACCAAAACCCTCTTTCTCAGGTCAGGATAGAATATAATGTAACAGCAGTATGCTATATTGACCTGATGAAGGAGGCTATGGCCTCTGAAATTTAATTGAAAAATGGATTAATCCAATAAAATGGTATATTCTTATTTTCAATTTTTGTTTTATTTCTTTTTAATTTGTAAAGTGGTGATTGTTTGTCAGTTTCTTCAAATGTACATCTACTATATTTATATTTTGCAGAGTATTAGGGGGTTATGTGTCATTGTTTCTGTGGTTTTTCACTGGTTTTGGCTTCTTGGTAGTTCCGTTTAAACTTTATCTACATATTTCTATTTTTAGTTTGTGATTACTTATTCTATACTGGGTGAGGGTGTGTCTATGTTCTGTGTGTATAAAAGACATGGTTTTCTGTTAGGATTGACTGTGTAGGATTGATCTGTACTAGTCTGGCTTGTTTAGTTTTACAATGGGTTTACTGACATACTGCTCAATGCAGTATGTAAGATGCTGCCTGTTCCTTAGTACACTCTTGTGTGACATGTGGTTTGTTACTAAAAATCATGTTTTTCATACAGATGGGGGAGGAGGGTGTAAAAAAATGATGGGTCCTGGGTGTCACATATGGTAGGTACGCCACTGTGTATAACCAAAAATTTTACAATAGAGCCTAGACGGAACTTGGACTCTATGACTTAGACCATTTAAAACATGGTCTAAGTGACAAAAACCCACCTAAAGTTACCAGATAAGCACTGCAAGCACATAATACAGACTCTCACACACTAAGTCGGCACTTGGATGAATTTTCTCCAAATACGTCCAAGTGCCGATAATAAAAACGGGTTTTGGACGTATTTCTAAGTCATCTAGGCCTTCATAGTGCCGCTGAATGACCATCGCTAAATGGGGCAGTTCAGGAGGAGTGTCGAGGGTGGGAGTTGGGCGGGACGTGGGCCGGCTTACACTTAGTTGTACAGCATGTATAATCGAAAGTTATACAGCCTAGGATCGACGGAACTTGGACGTTGTGACTTAGACCATCTAAAACATGGTCTAAGTCACAAAAACCCACCTAAAGTCACCAGATAAGCACTGCAAACACATAAAACAGACCCCCCCCCATACACTGCCCCAGTGATCACCGACCCCCCCATAAAAATATTAATCATAAGTTTAAAATTCAGTCTCCAGACCATCATTACTTGGCAGCCTGGCATAGGAAAGCATAGTTGTCCAGCACAGAAGTGGCTTAAGTCATCTTGGGGGTGGCTTAGGGACTCATATAGAGGAGGACCCATGCCCATAAGCCCCTGCAATCACTGCATTGATAATGAAACATGTGCATACCCTTATACACCCCAAAACCCTTTTGTACTGGCACATGTAGTGGCTCCTGCAGTCATAAGGGCTATTAGGGTGGTAGATAAGTGGGTCTAGGGGATTCTGGAGGTGGTTTGTGGGGGCTCACCATGACCTATAAGGGAGCTGTAGTGAGGAGAAGACATGGCATCCTTTTGTGAAGTTCACAGCAGTGCCTTATAAGAACATAAGAACATAAGAAGTTGCCTCCGCTGAGGCAGACCATAGGTCCATCCTGCTCAGCGGTCCGCTCCCGCGGCGGCCCATCAGGCCCATTGCCTGAGCAATGGTCTATACCTATCTATACCCCCCAATCCCTTTTTCTTCTAGGAATCTATCCAAACCTTCTTTGAAACCATTTAGTGTTTTCTTGTCTACAACAGCCTCTGGAAGCGCGTTCCATGTATCTACCACCCTCTGAGTGAAAAAGTACTTCCTAGCGTTTGTTCTAAACCTGTCCCCTTTCAATTTCCCCCAATGCCCCCTTGTGCTTGTGGTGCCCCTTAATTTGAAAAATCTGTCCCTGTCTACTTTTTCTATGCCCTTCATGATCTTGAAGGTTTCTATCATGTCTCCTCTAAGTCTTCGCTTCTCCAGGGAGAAAAGTCCCAACTGCTTCAATCTGTCGGTATATGGGAGATTTTCCATTCCCTTTATCAGTTTGGTTGCTCTTCTTTGTACTCCCTCAAGTACCGCCATGTCTTTCTTGAGGTACGGCGACCAGTACTGGACACAGTACTCCAGATGCGGCCGTACCATTGCACGGTACAGCGGCATGATAACTTCCTTCGTCCTGGTCGTAATACCCTTCTTAATGATACCCAGCATTCTGTTTGCTTTCCTAGAGGCTGTGGCGCATTGCGCCGATGCCTTCAGTGTTGCGTCTACCATCACTCCCAGGTCTCTCTCCAGGTTACTAACCCCTAGTGGTGTTCCCCCCATTTTGTATGTGAACATCGGGTTCTTTTTCCCCACGTGCATGACCTTGCATTTCCCCACGTTGAAGCTCATCTGCCATTTTTCGGCCCACTTTTCCAGTTGCGTTAGATCCTTTTGGAGATCTTCGCAGTCTTCCTTGGTTTGAGCCCTGCTGTATAGTTTGGTGTCATCTGCAAATTTAATGACTTCACACTTAGTTCCCGCCTCTAGGTCATTTATGTAGATATTGAACAAGAGCGGTCCCAGCACCGACCCCTGCGGAACTCCGCTCGTGACCCCTTTCCAGTCTGAGTAGTGGCCCTTTACGCCAACCCTCTGCTTCCTTTTTGCCAGCCAGTTTTTGATCCATCGGTGGACCTCCCCTTGTACCCCGTGGTTCCATATCTTTTTAAGCAGTCTCTCGTGTGGCACCTTGTCGAAGGCTTTTTGGAAGTCAAGGTAAATGATGTCTATAGATTCCCCTTTATCCACCTGGCTGTTCACTCCCTCAAAGAAGTACAATAAGTTTGTGAGGCATGACCTACCCTTACAGAAGCCATGTTGACTCGGTTTTAGCTGCCCATTTTTTTCTATGTGCTCACAGATGCTGTCTTTAATCAGTGCCTCCATCATCTTTCCCGGGACTGAGGTCAGGCTCACCGGCCTGTAGTTTCCCGGGTCCCCCCTTGCGCCCTTCTTGAAGATGGGCGTGACATTTGCTATTTTCCAATCCTCCGGGATCTCTCCGGTTTTTAAGGATAGGTTGCATATCTGTCGAAGTGGCTCCGCTATTACGTCTTTTAGTTCCTTGAGAACCCTTGGGTGAATGCCATCCGGACCCGGCGATTTGTCGCTCTTTAGTCTGTCAATCTGCTTGAGTACATCCTCTTGGCTTACCTCTAAATCGACCAGCTTATCGTCTTGGTCTCCTATTACGATCTCCTCGGGTTCCGGAATGTTGGTTATATTCTCCATCGTGAAGACTGACGTGAAGAACTCATTTAACCTGTCAGCTATCTCTTTCTCTTCTTTTACAACTCCCTTTCGGTCTCCATCGTCCAATGGTCCCACTTCTTCTCTCGCCGGTTGCTTCCCCTTGACGTATCTGAAGAACGACTTGAAGTTTGTTGCTTCCTTTGCCAGTCTCTCTTCGTATTCTCTTTTTGCTTTTCTAACCACTCGGTGACACTCTTTCTGGTGTTCTTTGTGCCCTTTTTGGTTCTCCTCTGTTTGGTCTTTTTTCCATTTTCTGAACGATGCTTTCTTGTCGCTTATCGCCTTCTTCACTGCACTTGTTATCCACACTGGGTTTTTTGTTCTATTTTTTTTGCACCCTTTTCTAAACTTGGGGATGCATATGCTTTGTGCTTCGTGCACAGTCTCCTTGAGTAAGGTCCAGGCTTTTTCTACGGATTCCGTCTTCCCTATGTTGCCTTTGAGCTTCTTTCCCACCATTTTTCTCATGGCATCATAATTTCCTTTTTTGAAGTTGAGTGCCGTCGTTGTGGTTCTTTTCCCCTTTGATGATCCAATTTCAAGCCTGCACTGGATCATGTTGTGATCGCTGTTACCTAGTGGGGGTAATACCGCCACCTCCTTTGCTGGCCCCCCTAGTCCGTTGAAGATTAGGTCAAGAGTGGCATCGCCCCGTGTTGGTTCCGTGACCAGCTGCTCCATGAAACAGTCCCTCGTGACTTCTATGAATTTTGTCTCTCTTGCGCAGTTTGAGTGCCCAATACTCCAGTCTATCCCGGGATGGTTGAAGTCCCCCATCACCACCACATTTCCGCTTCTGCATACCTGTTTCAGTTCAGCCTCCATCACCTGGTCGATTTCTTCCGGTTGTCCAGGTGGGCGGTAGTACAGACCCAGTTTAATGTCTGCTCCTGCTCCTCCCTGTAGCTTAACCCATAGTGATTCCAGGCCATCCGCCCGTACTGTTGTTTCCGTCCTGGCTGATGGTATGGAGTCTTTTATGTAAAGCGCTATTCCTCCACCCTTTTTATGTGTCCTGTCTCTCCTGTATAGTTTGTACCCTGGTATGGCCACATCCCATTGATTGTCCTCGGTCCACCACGTTTCTGTGACTCCAATTATGTCTAGGTCCTTATTGCTGGCTGTGATTTCCAGTTCTCCCATTTTGGCCCTCAGGCTCCTAGCATTTGTGTATAGGCAGTTTAAGACCCAGTTTTTTGTCCTCTCTCTTTGTTTCCCTTGTGCTTTGGTTTTCCTGCAGTTTCCCTCATGGTTTGCCAGCCCCTGAGTTTCGTCCTCCTCCTGTTGTGTGTGTGTGACGTCCTCTGCCTGTTTCCCCTGTGCCTCCTGCTCTCCTAATTCCCACTTAGTCCTGGGCTCTTCTTCACAATGACTTTGCCCCTCTGTTTCCTGTTGTTCTGTGTTGGTGCCGCTTACCTGGTCCATTTGTGCCCTCGATCCCTGCAATGCGTCTTTAGGTCCTTTTTCAACCCATACACCCTCAGACCCGAGTCCTCTTTTACAATGTCCCAGTTCAGTATCTTTGTCAGGTACTGATGTCCGATGTGTCGAGGTCAGGTCGACTATCGGCTTTCCCCTTCTTCTCAGTTTAAAGCCAAGTCTATGACGTTCTGGACGTTGCGTGCCAGCATCCTCGTCCCAGCTGTGCTAAGGTGCAGTCCATCTCTTCTGTAGAGCTTGTTCTTCCCCAAGAAGGTAGTCCAGTTCCTAACAAAGTGGAAGCCCTCCTCCTCGCACCATCTCCTCAGCCAAAAGTTAATTGATTGTAGTTCGCTCTGTCTCTTTGTGTCCGCTCTCGGTACTGGCAAGATCTCTGAGAAGGCTATCTTCCTTGTCCTTAGTCTCAGTTTCCTCCCCAGGGTCCTGAACTGGTCAGTTAGTGTAGTCCTGTTGAAGTTTCTCCTGCTGATGTCGTTGGTTCCGATGTGGATCACTACTGCTGTCTCCTCCGTCTCGGCTCCCTCCAGGATCCTCTCGATATTGTTGATGATGTCTTTTGTTCTTGCCCCCGGGAGACATGTTACCAGTCTGTCCTCTCTCCCTCCGGCTATGTGACTGTCTACTCCTCTCAGGATTGAGTCCCCGACCACGATAGCCGATCTCCCCTTCTTCAACTGTCTCTCTGGTCTCAGATCTGTGTCATATGTGTAGTCCGTTTGTCCGTCCTCTGGGCTCTGCTGTGTCTCCGCCCCTGGTCTCAGGTCTGCGTCATCTGCGCAGTTCGCTAGTCCTTTCTCCTGGCTCTGATGGATCTCCTCCTCCTCTGCCTGCCCAGGTCCTCCACAAGGTCCTAGTTCCATGGTGTCTGGTGATTCCTGTCGTCCAACTGTCGGTTCCCTCCTGGTGTGTTGGTGGTCCTGTGCCTCTACCATCTTGCAGGCCTCCTCAATGAATTTCTCGAGCTCCCTAACTTGTTCTGCGATGTGGCTTTCTCTGGCGGTGTCCACGGTTGTCCAACACTGTTCTTCCAGGGTGCACAGTCCCTCCAGCTCTTGTACTCGAACCTGCAGTCTCCCGACCTCCTTCTTCAGGCTATCCAGTTCCTGACATCGATTGCAAATGTATACCTGCCTCCCGGAGGGGAGGTAGTCATACATATGGCACTCGATGCAGAAAACTGGGTAGCTCCCCTGGGTTCCTGTAGCCTCCATTCCTGTAGCCTCGGTGATTTGGGAGCGGTGCCTGACGTGCAGTTATCTGAAAAAGTAGAGAGAGAGAAAGAGTGATAAGAGGAGAATATAATTTTTTTTTTGTTTTTTAGGTTAGAAGTTATTTAGGTTAGAAGTTAGAAAAAAGAAAAAAGAAACGCAAGGCAAAAACCGCTGAGGTCTGCCTCGTGCCCTGGCTTCCCTTCTACTTAAAGGGGAGCCCGGGCGCCGATGCGACCTGTGACGCGACGGAGGGGGCGGAGCTAACTCTCGCCGCGACCCCGGGTCTTTCTGCCTGCTTCCTGCCCTCGCTGTCTCTCCTGCTATCTCCGGCCCCTGCCCTGCAACAGCCGAACCTGCAGAAAAAAGAAAAAAGAAACGCAAGGCAAAAACCGCTGAGGTCTGCCTAGTGCCCTGGCTTCCCACTATTTAGGTGCCATGTCTGGGTGTTCATTCCATCACTTTGCAGACCCCTCCCACGTCCAACAGGGCTTGTTCTAGGCATTTTTGACTTGGACGAAAAGTTGGACGAAAATGTGGTATAAAGATGGACAATTTAGCGACTTGGACGATCAGATCGACAGGACGTATAATTAGACGATTTTCGAAAGAAAAAAATTTTGGATATATTTTTCAAAAATGTCTCTTAAGCTGTTTTTTACTTTGGACGACTTGCAATTTGGATGCAAACGGACTTAGACTTTCCTTTCGATTATGCCCCTCCACGTTTTTTATTGTCTTATCTCTTTTGATTTGATCATTATTTCATTATTTATTATTTTCTCCTTTTTGGTAATGTATTGCATGTATTGTGATGCTATTTTCCATATTGAACATTGTGCATGTGTAATCGCTGGTGTGCAACATAAGTTTTGTTCTCTATGTTCTGGTTTTGTAAAACTTTAATAAAACATTTTTGAACTATAAAAGAAAAGAAATCAAAATCCTGGGAGTATAATTAGACAGAAATCTGTCCATGAAAGCATTTACTTTGGCTTTGGTTAAAAAGGGTTTTATTCATTTTGTGGAAGTTGCGTACTATTAAAGCATATTTAGAACCCACAGCATTCAGAACTCTTGTTTAATCCCTGATACTCAGCACCTTGTACTATTGTAACTCGGTCCACCTTGCCGGACACTGTGCAAACATGCTTAGATTACAAAGAATACAGAATGTAAGTTTGTTTGATCTTTAATCTGAGGAAATCAGACCATATTACATCTTATTATAGAGAGCTCCATTGTAGAGAATGACACGGGGAGCGATCCCCGCAGGGAGCTGCGGCGTGGCTGCAGTTTGGCTGCGGGTTATGGAGACTCCAAAGCCAAATCGCCGCAGACACGGGGACAAAAGTTTTCACCGCCCGCAAAAACGGTGAAAAGATTTGTCCCCGCAGGCCAATGTACCCCCTTCTAGGAACCGCTATTTACCTGTGTTTCACCGTGCTCCTCATTTGTCAGATCAACCCTTCCTGCCAATAGAACCCGCCCCCCCCCTGACGATCGCCGGCAGGAAGGTGCTCAGCCCTTCATGCCGACAGAACCAGCCCTCCCCAACGATCGCGGCAGGAGGGTACCCATCCCCTCCTGCCTATCCCAACAGCCCCCCCGACGATCGCAGCAGGAGGATATCCAACCCCTCCTGCCAGCTCCCCAACAGCCCCCCTATGATCACTAGTAGGAGGGTGCCCAACCCCTCCTGCCGGCCCCCCCAACGGCCCCCTATATCGCCAATAGGAGGGTGCCCAACCCCTCCTGCCGGACCCTCCCCCAACAAACCCCGCCATCCCGAAACACCACCCTTAGTCTTACTTTCCAAGTTGGACCGGACAGCTCCTCGCTCGTCTGGCCAGCAGGCCTGCCTCCGTCCAAATGAGGCGGGCCCGCCCCTCCCCTCCCCTGCCTAACCCACAGGATCCTAGGGCCTGATTGGCCCAAGCACCTAAGGCCCCTCCTATAGCGGGAGTGGCTTTAGGTGCCTAGACCAATCAGGCCCTAGGATCCTGTGGGTTGGGCAGGGTAGGGGCGGGCCCGCCTCATTTGGACGGAGGCAAGCCTGCTGGCCATACGTGTGAGGAGCCGTCCGGTCCAACTTGGAAAGTAAGACTAAGGGGGTTCCGGGGTGGGAGGGTTCGTTGGGGGGGGTCCAGCAGGAGGGGTTGGGTACCCTCCTGCCGGCGATCTTAGGGGAGGCCATTGGGAGGACCGGCAGGAGGGGTTGGGTACCCTTCTGCTGCGATTGTCGGGAGGGCCGTTGGGGGGGTCTACAGGAGGGGTTGGGTGCCCTCCTGCCGTGATCGCTGGGGGGAGGGGAGATTTGCAGCCGTAGCCGCGGTCACTATGCTAATCACGGCAGGGAGATCTTTGCCGCGATTAGGTACAGCGGCCGCGTCTACTTACCATGTAGGCTAACATTGTAAGCATTAAAAGTACATGTCGTGTTTGTTTTTGTATAGTTATTAACTAATATTTAACTAAGTTTTAAAGTTTTAAAGTTTTAAAGAATGTTTCCTTTATACGTAAATAAAGAAAAGTATATAAAATCGTACCCGTTTGAGGCTTTTATGTATGCAGCGGTGACGGGGCGGTGAATGGGGTTGCAGTGGCGGTGACGGGGCGGTGAATGGGGTGGCAGTGGCGGTGACGGGGCGGTGAAGGGAATGGCGGTGACGGGGCGGTGCAGAGGATGGTGAGACGGGGACGGGGCGGTGACGGGGACCATTTTTTTCACCGTGTCATTCTCTACTCCATTGGCTCCCATTTGAAGCCTGTGTGCTTGGGATATTGGGGATATTCTGTTTTAAAACCTTATATGGTCAGGCGCCTGAATATCTATTAGAACAATTTACTTTGTTCAAAGCGAATCACCTATTATTCACCACATCTTTATTTGTTTTTCTTCCAGTTTGAGGTTGTACAAGAAGTTCCAACAGCACCTACTTGTTTATCAGGTAGAGATTTGGGATAGGGAGTTATGCTCTTTATTCACAAGGTCTTGCTAATTTCAGAAAATTATTAATATTAATACTATTTACAAGATTTTTAGAGAATTAAAAATGCCTAATCTGTAGATCACTGGGAATGCCCAGTTTTCTATTTTTT
This sequence comes from Geotrypetes seraphini, assembly GCF_902459505.1. Classification (NCBI taxonomy): domain Eukaryota; kingdom Metazoa; phylum Chordata; class Amphibia; order Gymnophiona; family Dermophiidae; genus Geotrypetes; species Geotrypetes seraphini. Next base: position 98,668,724 of record NC_047095.1, on the reverse strand, counting down.
TGTGAACTGCATCGATCCAAGAGGTTTTGCGATCTAGAAATGTAATTATTCCAAATTGCCAATATCTTCTCTGTTTCTTTTAGTTTTAAGGTGATTTGCTAAAATCCTCCCAGCTTTATTAGAACCCACATATACAGCATTGCAAAGAAAGAGGTCTTTATGCACTCTATGACTTAGAGTTATATTTATACTTCAGTGCCATAAGCTGAGATAGCACAATAGCATCCCAGCTGGGCTTCCAAAATGGCAATTTATCTCTCTAAAGCCATCAGTTCAGCCTTAGTCAACTTGTTTTTATGAGCTGAAAAAGCTATAATATGACCCCGAATGGTTTCCTTAAAGGTGTCCTAGACAGTTTCAGGAGATACCTGCTCTGACTCATTCAATTGAAAACATTCCTGAATCTTTAAATTAATCTCCTGAGAGAACTGAGGGTCAGTAATCAGGGCATTATTAAACCACCAAACAGGAGAGATATTAGATTCTATTGTCACCTGCAGAGTAATCCAAATCCCAGCATGATCAGAGAGAATTTCATCTGTCTCGGCTTGAAGAACTTGATAAAGTAAGTGATTGGAGATCAAAAAAATAATCAATCCTAGAGAAGGATTGGTGAACCTGAGAACACAATATGAAATTTTGGCCAGTCAAATGCATTATTCTCCTGATATCCCTAAGACTGCACACCTGCATGAGATGTGATACTCCTTTATCAGGTATACTGGAAACTCTTGCAGGCCTTTTATCCAGAACCGGGTCAAGGACAACATTGAAATCTCCAGCTATAATCAGATTGGAGAGATCTCATTCCAAAACCATACTCTGCAGTTCTTTATAAAAAGAAACATTATTAGAGTTAGTCATAAGAGTAGGGAGTTTACACATGTTATTTTATCATACTCAAACTCTCATGGCTGTAAATAAAGCAGCTGCTTTTAAGAACAGTCTTTATGTAGATACACTACCAACAAATACTTACCACAAGTTACTGTAAAAGTGCAATCACTTTTCTACCAATCTGAATCCTATGCTCTTCCATTCCACTTATGGGATTCCCAACCCTTCTCTCATTTCATAATGAGATTCCAGACCCCCCTTATACCTCCTGATTAGGTCTTAGACTTTATACTCATTCTCCCCGGTCCCCTAGCATTTACTGTAGTGTCTCTGATGGGTCAGTGGTATGGCAGCAATGATCACCAGATTTTTTGCCCCAAAGCAGGCTGTAGTCTCTAGGTGTCAGCTTGCCATATAATGGAAATGCACCTTTATTGGCAACTTGATCCCTAGAGGTATTAATGCAAGAATACAGCTATGATCACAATCACCATTTTAAATCTAGGCTGGCAAAAAGACAGGCTCCTTTATGGATCATTCTTATCCCAACACTAACACATAAGGAATACACTCAAGTGCAGGACAATTCTGTAACAGAGCACATGGTAGGAACCTAGTCAGGAAGGGAAATGCAAAAATGGTATCTCTTATCTATAAGGTCCTTAAAGAAAAAGAGTCTGAGTACATGAAGAACAGGATCTCTCTCTTTGCACCTCCAGGATTGCTAAAGTCCTCCAAAGGAGTATCCCAAGCACACCCTCTGCAAAGGAATTCACATGGTGTGATACACATGAATAAGCTTTCTCTGAAGTAGTCTTGAAACACTGGAACATACTCCCAGAAAGACTTCCCTTAACATGAGACTATTTCTACTTTAGGAAGCAACCTACTCAATCTTAGTCCTCAACAAACGATCGCTAGAACTATCAATCAGTAAGTCTTTACTTTGTTTATTCCATTCAAACTGTAATATTTCTAATTATTGTAAACCGCATAGAACTTCACGGTCCTGCGATATATAAACTGTTATTATTATTTAATGGAAAAAGTAACTCACTTGCCAATCATATACACACAAAGACTAACATCGGCTTCACTTACTGAAACAGGATTTGCTGACTCCAGTGAAATCTTTCCTTAAATTAGTCTTGCTTATATCTTCTATTTAAACTCCTCGCACTCTGTCTTATCTCTATAAATATAAACATGTTGCACCTTCACTTACTTCCTGTGCTGTGAATTATGTTGTTTTAAAGTATAATGGCTGACATTTAAGTATTATACTATGGGACTCATTTTCAGTAAAGAAAACCATATTAAAAGTGTTTTAAAGGAGCAAATGCCTTGACCTATGAAGGCTTCAAGGTATGACCCCCTCACACTCCCCCAGTGGACATTGACCCCCCTCAACCCCAAAGATAACATTACATATAGGTGATATCTGCATGCAGAAGGGCTATTGTGGTGAACAGTTGGATTCAGTAGGTTTTAGGTGGGTTTTGGGGGGCTTACCATTAAATTTAAAGGGGTTATGGTAAGAAGTATACCTGGGACCTTTTATGTGAAAATTACAGCAGGGTGTCCCACTGCTCTGCTGGGATGTCTGTATGGCCAGTCTACTAAAAATGCTGGCCCGATCTACATCCCAGTGGTTTTACATTCTGGTATTGAAGCATTTTCCCTTTCTGTCCTGGTGGGCTCCCAACCTACCTAACATGTCAGTTCCATAACCAAAGTGTGCAGGTCAATGGTACACCGACAATGGCGTGCAGACACCTGCGCATAGGATGATTGCGTACCACCATTTCTAGCGCTTTTACAGCTTACCGGTAGCGTTCTGAGGGGGGGGGAACCCCTAGTACACTTGTAAGTGGTCACGCTCCCATTGGGGGGGTTGGGAGGGGGAACCCCCAGTACACTGAAAACTTCCGTTCTCTTGCTGTTCAGGAGTTTTCAGTGTAGTGTGGGGTTCCCCTTACAACCCCCCCAGCAGGGGAGCATTTATAATTATAGTGGGGGATTCTCCCCCCACTCCCCATTCATAACTCTACTGGTAAGCTGTAAAAGCATTGAAAATAACGGCACACAATCATCCTGCATGCAGGTGTCGGCACCTGCGTGCACCTGCATGCAGGTGTCGGCACCTGCATACAATTGACATGCCACTAACATGTTGGGGCAATGGAAGAATACATGACTTACCCAGGATGAGAAGGAGCACTGTTGGGCTTCAACCCACAAACCTAGGGCTATAGCTCTAACCACTGGCCATTATAGTAGAACTGGCAGTCCTTCACTATGAATGTGTGATCTGAGCAACCCTCTCCTCTCATTTTCTCCTAGGTCATTGGCTAAAGGGATGAAAACTTGATGGGGGACTTGAGAAGGAGGAAACTGAAAATGACCTGGGATAGTTGAGTGAGGATGCTGATATCTTGAAGGTGGAAAGGGTATAAATCTATTTGACTCCCTTCTGAACAATTAAGACCCATCCAATATAATTTTAAAGTATGGGATGGGATATTTTGACTTACAGTAGTTAGATGGGAAATTATTGATTATAGGCTTGATCAGATTTTATTTTTAACTTTTTTTTACTAAAACTAAACTAAACTAAACCTTAGGTTTGTATACCGCGCCATCTCCGCAAGCGCAGAGCTCGGCACGGTTTACAGAGTTAAGAGGAAAGGAACTACAATAAGGGATAAAGGAGAGGGACTAAGAGGAAAGAGAGGGACAGAATACTGGAGAATGGAAGGTGATTAGATTTTTGCAAAGAGCCAAGTTTTCAAGTGTTTGCGGAAGGATTGGAAGGAGCTTGAGTTTCTGAGAAGGGGCAGGACCGCGGCGAAGGAAGCAGCTCCGAAGCAGCGAAGGGATCGCTGACATCGCGATCCCGCTGCGGGCTGATTCAGGTGGTGCAGGGAGGCCAGGGGGGCGAGCGGTCCTTTGGGGGGTACTGAACTCAAGGCCGGGAGCACCCCCTCAAGGCCTGATTCAGGTGGTGCAGGGAGGCCAGGGGGGCGAGCGGTCCTTCGGGGTGGGGCAGGCAGGCAGGCCGGCAGGCAGGCCTTCAAGGGGGAGGGAGGGGTGACAGGCAGGCAGGCCTTCAAAGGGGAGACAGGCAGGCAGGCCCGCCCACAGGTCTAAGTCACAAAAAAATCCCTGAAGTCACCAGATAAACACTGCAAACACATAACAAAGACCCACACACACTACCCCAGTGATCACTGACCCCCCCACCCCCATAAAAATTTTAATCACATCTTAAATTTCAGCCTCCAGACCATCATCTCCTGGCAGCCTGGCATAGGAAAGCCTAGTCGTCCAGCACAGTGGCAACTTAAGCCATCTTGGGGGTGGGTTAGGGACTCACCCCCAAGGAGGTGACCCATGCCCATAAGCCCCTGTAATCACTGCATTAATAATGAAACATGTGCATACCCTTATACACCCCCAAAACCCTTTTTTTACTGGCATATAAGTGGCTTCTCCAGACATAAGGGCTATTAGGGTGGCATATAAGTGGGTCTAGGGGATTCTGGAGGTGGTTTGGGGGACTCACCATGGCCTATAAGGGAGCTGTAGTGAGGAGAAGACATGGCATTGTTTTTGTGAAGGTACCCCACTATTTAGGTGCCATGTCTGGGTGTGCTGTCAATCCCTTTGCAGACCCCTCCCACATCCAACAGGGCTTATTCTAGGCGTTTTTGATTTGGACGGAAAGTTGGACGATAATGTAGTATAAAGATGGATGATTTAGCGGGCTTGGATGATCAGATCGGCAGGACGTACAATTAGACAATTTTCAAAAGAAAAAAATTTTGGACGTATTTTTTCGAAAATGTGTCTTAAGCTGGTTTATACTTTGGATGACTTGCGATTTGGACGTAAACGGACTTAGACATTCCTTTCAATTATGCCCCTCCACATGTATATTTAGTTATTTATTGCACTATTGTTTGTTTGGAAAATCAATAAAGATTTATTAAATAAAAAAAGAATGAATTTTCTATGTAGCATTCTGTTGTAATTTGGCTTGTTCAGTTTTCAAGATAGTTGAGATATTTTTGAGGGGAGACATGTTTTGTTGATCCTTGTTAGGTATTTGAGATATATAAAATGTCAGTTGCACAGAATATTGTTTCTTTTCATATTAAAAAATTATTTAAATATAAAATCATAATTGTTTGAGACTTGTGCAGGTGTAATCAGAATGAGTTTGCAGGGATGGGACGTGAATGAGGACAGAATTTGTGGGGATAGGGTGGTGATTGGAACAGAACTTGGGATGGGGGATAGAGACAGAGCTTGCGGGGACAGGACAGGGACAGAGCTCATGGTGGTGGGGACAAATTTTATCCCTTTGTCATTTTCTACTGCTCATCTCTTGGCCACACCTTATTGCTGCTACAGCCACAAGACTGCCCCAGGTCAAAGATCCACTTCAGCACTGCTGTGCTCACTGCTGCCTGCTGCCAGACTGTGCTCTCCCAACCAAATTGATGAAGGGGATGGAACTCCTCTCGTATGAAGAAGGACTAAAGAGGTTAGGGCTCTTCAGCTTGGAAAAGAGATGACTGAGGGAAGAAATGATTGAAGTCTATAAAATCATGTAAATTTTATCTTTATACAGTGGGCTTTGTAAAGTTTAATTATGTGGTTACCATTATGTTTTGTTAATAAGATTATATTGCATGTATATGAAGAATGAATAGAAGAAATGCCATTACAATTAGGACTATTATTATGGGGGCGGGTTCTGGGGGTCGAGCTTGGACATGGGCTAGGGTGGAGCTTTTTGGCCCCACAAATAGCACTCTGTTGCCTCTGCTTGAAAATGGACAAGTAAGGCTCCAGATTTGGAAAGTAGAGACAATTACCCCAGTGCCCATCCCTCAAACCAAGAAGCAAGCCCTGCATTTCTGGGTCTAGTCAGTTATTAACAAATGGTTCATTCCAGTTTTTCAAGTTCAGTTTTGATATACTGCAAATCAAAGTAGTAAGTTCGATCACGTATTCCCTCAAAATTGGCATTCAGCACTTGTTGCCTCCCACACAAATCCAAATACCCTGTAAGTACTACGCAGACACGTTGTTATTCAACAATATGTGGATTTATTAATGGCCACAGCCGTAAATGCCCTACTACAACATCATCTAGAAACAGCAAATACCAACATACCAAAACTTTAACCATGCACAATTTAGATGCCAATGTATATCATCACATTGCTTTGCCTGAACATTTTATATATATACCATAGGCACAACATCATATTGCTGCATGTCAGTCCTTACACCCATCAACTGATCCGTGTCCTGCCCAGCATCTCTGGATGGGCTACTGTTGTTCTCATGGGAGAGCCGTTCAAGCTGCCCCTCCTTCTCCCCATCCCATTCAAGGAGGGGCCATCCACCTGTCGGTTGTTGAAGTCATGTCACACGGCCTCCCCGCTGTTCAAGCCGGGAGACAAGCAAGCCTCTGAGTGCTTACCTCACTTGCTTCTGCAAGGCTATATGCCGCCACATCTTTTGTTATCAACAACTGTAATGTAGTGTTCTTTCTTAACTGTATTCTGTGCCTATGAACTCACTATGATTTCTTCTGCCACAACCCAAGATTGTGAAACCTCACTTATCTCGGGTCCCCACCAAGCATACAGCTGCGTCCTCCACCACACAGTTTGGTCTTGAAGACAAGTACTTATATCATATCCACACACACCTCTACACCCTTCGATGTCTACCCCTTGTCCACACACCACCTCCATATGAGGGCGCCCCAATCGTTTGAACCCCTCACCAAGTAGATGCTCATTCTTACCTCTAAGTAATGTACCAAGACGCTCCTAAGTAATGTACCCAACCTCTTGCCTTTTTTGCAGGCTGAAACTGACAGATTGAGCTGATACAACCACGTTTCAGGTATCAAACAACTACAATTGCATTACCCATCAAGGTGGTAAATGATGCTATCATGGCAATGTAGCTGACATCGAGGATGAAGAAGGAAAAACCATGCAAGGGAAAAGAAAAAACTGTTAAGACCTGACGTATGCTGCAAATGATGTTCCCTGGCAGACCAAGTTATTACATTACATTAGGGATTTATTTTCCGCCATTACCTTGCAGTTCAAGGCGGATTACAAAAGAATTATCAAGGAAGTATTACAACAAGATCTTACCAAAAAAAAAAGAAATTTGGTCATTTTCAAAGAGAGTAAGAGATGAGTATGGTCATTTGTTTTGGGTGGTTGGCTTTAGTGAGAGGTGGTGTTTGAAACTTGCGGTGTTATTTCTTTTTTCAGGGATTTCTTGAAGAGTATGGTCTTTGTTTCTTTTCTAAAAGATTTGGCGATTTGGTTGTTTAGTTTGGGTGCTTGAGTGGCTAGGAGGCCATCATATAGTTTTTTTCCGTTTGACCTCCTTAATTGGAGGGTATGAGAATGGGGTGTGAGTTTTTCTATGTCTGGTTGAGGTGTTGTGGATCAGGCGGTTGTTCAGGTAGTTTGGACTGTCTCCGTATAAAATCTTAAATAGTAGATAGTAGAATTTAAATTGTATTCTTGCTGGGATTGGAAGCCAATGTGATTTGAGATATGCTTCTGTAATGTGGTCATGTTTCTTCAATGAGTAGATGAGTCTTAGTGCTGTGTTTTGCATACTTTGTAGTTGTTTTGTTATAGTTGCAAGGCAGGGGAGATAGAGGATATTACAGTAGTCAAGTAGGCCTAGTATTAGGGACTGAACTATGAGCTGGAATTGTGTTTTTTCGAAGAATTTCCTAACTTGTCTTAAGTTTCTCATAATTGAGAATGAGTTTTGTATTGTTTTGTTGATTTGCGGTTGCATGGTGCAGCATCTGTCGATTGTTATTCCTAGTAGTTTTAAAGTGGGTTGTATGGACTTGTTGATTGCGTTGATTTCAATGGTGGTTATGGTTGGTATTTTGTTGTTTTCTAGGAGGATGAATTTAGTTTTATCTGGGTTCAATTTCAGTTTGTGATCTTTCATCCAAGTTGCTACTGAGTTTAGTGTTTGGTGTATTGTGTTTGTCCTGGAGAGTTTTGGTTGATCGAAGTGTATGAGAATGGAAATGTCATCTACATAGTTGTAAGAGGTTATGCCTTGTTTGTCCAGGTGAGAGCTGAGGGAGGCTGTATAGAGATTGAAGAGAGTCAGGGATAGAGGGGATTCTTGGGGAACTCTGCAGGGATTTGACCAAGGTTCAGATTTTTCTTTGTCTGATTGTACTCTATAGGTTCTTGATTTAAGGAATCCTTCAAACCATGAGTATCCTTTATCTGTGATACCTATTGTATCTAGGATTTGTAGTAGTATGTTATGGTCCACCAGGTTGAATGCATCAGTCAGGTCTCGTATGAGCATCATTTTTTTTTTTCTGTGCTGAGATGTTGTCTGGCTATGTCCAAGAGAGATCCTAGGAGTGTTTCTGTGCTTAAATTGTTTCTGAAGCCGGATTTCGTAGGATGGAGTATGTTTTGGTTTTCTAGGTAATTGGAGAGGAATTTGGCAACTAGTCTTTCTATTATTATGACATAGAGTAGAAAAGAGGCAATGGGTCTGTAGTTGGATGTTTGGTCAATCGGTCCTTTGGGATCTTTGAGGATCAAGGTGATGATGATTTCGCTGAGATTGGTTGAGTAGTGTTTATGAGTGAGATTTGTATCCAATTTAGAAGAAGAGAGCAGAATTTTGTGCTGGATGATTTTAGGAGATATGGTGGACAGTTGTTGAGGTCACAGGATGCATGGCTGTATTTTTTGTAGTATTTGCTGAATTTGGGCCATTGAATGTTGAGGAATTGAGACCATATTCTGTCTGCTGCAGAAGAATCTCTATCTGTGGGGAGAATTGAGAGTTTGTTAGGATGGGTAGAGGTGTCATTGAGGGTAGCTTTTGCATTAGTAATTTTATTTTGGAAGTGTTCTGCTAATAGAGTGGCTGAGGGGGGGAGAAGTATTGTTAGTGGTCAGGTAGGGTTTGGTGTCAGTTAGGGTTTTTAGAATTTGGAATAGTTTTTTAGAATTTGGAATAGTTGGTGTAATGTGATTTTCTCTTGTCCTTTAATTGTGATTTGTATTGTTTGTTAATTGTTTTCCAGGCGGATTTTGTATGATCCGAGTTTGATTTTCTCCATTTTCTTTCTAGTCTTCTACATTGTCTTTTGAGTTATTGCAGTTCGGAGACGAACCATTTATCTGATCTCCTGCTGGTTCTGGTTTTGGTTTGCAGTGGGGCTAGATCAATAAGGGTGTTGCTTCATAATCTTTACCATTGTAAGATGAAGTCCTCGTGGTTGTTTTCTAGAAATGTTTCATCTAGTTTAGACCAGAATATGGAGGGTTCGATGTGTTGCGTGAGGTGTATATTACTTTGTTGAGTTTTGTTATAGTTTTTTTTGTTTTTGGTCCAATTGATGTTGAAAGTGTAAGTGTAGTGGTCTGACCAGATGGATCTGGACCATGTTCTGTTAGATGTATGAATTTCTGTTAAGGATGGTTGGTGGGTCATGAAGGCTGCGATATCAAGTTGGTGGCCTTTTTCATGAGTTGTTTGTGGATTTAGCAGCATAGTCATGTCGGGTGGGGGAGGGGCGGAGTGCGCTCCCATGCCAGCAAGCCTCCCTGTACACTCCCGGATCCAGCGATGTCGAGCCACCAGGGGAATTAAATTAAAGAAAAACTGGTGCTGGGAGATACGCTGAGCCTTCCAACTGGCTCAGCATAGTCATGTGAGCCATGGGTGGGGAGGGGTGGAGGGCGCTACCACACCGGAAAGCCTCCCTGTACGCTCCCGGATCCAGTGATGTCGGGCCATCAGGGAAATTAAATTAAAGAAAAACTGGGGCTGGGAGATAGGCTGAGCCTTCCAACTGGCTCAACGTAGTCACATCAGGTGGGGGGGGGACGGAGTACACTCCACACCGGCAAGCCTCCCTGTCTGCTCCCGGATCCAGCAATGTCAGGCCACCAGGGAAATTAAATTGAATAAAAACTGGTGCTGGTGCTGGGAGAATTGGTGAAAGTTGTTGCGGGTGAACTGAACAAATGCAAGTTACAAATGTAACTTGACGTTAATGGAGGGGGAAGGAAATTGGGAAAATTAGTAGCTATAGCTATAGAGAAACACGTACCCTGGCCAGAGAAAAATGGTTGAGACCTGCATCACCTAAAAGGTAACAAGTAGAGAATGGCACAATGATTGTTACCTGCGGCTAGCTGCGTGTAGCTGCGGGTAACCCACAGAAATGGGGAAAGAAAAAATATTGGTCGCTGTGGGGATGGGGACTAGGCCATTCACCGCCCCGTGGAGTGATGAATGGTCTTGTCTCTGTAGTGAGGCAATCACGGATTGCGTGGTCCAGCAGCCCTCTCCTGCCCAATCGCAGCGTTCTACCATCTCTCTCCCTCCACCTCACCATAGGTGCCTGCCGACTTTAATTCTTTTTCTCCCAGCTGCATGCTTTCAAAAAGCTGTGTACACAGGACTGCTCGATTTGTTCAATCTGCTCCTCTGCTGCAACTTCCTGTTTCTGGTTGTGTCAGAGGAGAAGATTCAACAATTCAAGCAGCTGTGCGTGCACGGCTTTTTAAAAGCGTGCAGCTGCGAGAAAAAGAATTAAAGTCAGCAAACTCGGCATCTAAGGTGAGGTGGAGGGAGAAAGATGGCAGAATGCTGTGATTGGGTGGGAGAGGGCTACTGTTGATATGTGGTATATATAGATTTTGCACCTTGGTGACTATATCCTTAAAAAGGGACCAACCTTGCTCTAGCGTTTTTATATTGTTTATTCTCTTCTTAATCTTCTTCCCCCACCATGCATCTTATCCCCTTGTAATTCCCTTTTTGGAAGTTCAGTGCCATGGCTGTTGTGCTGGCCCAATGTTTTGCCCCTGCGTTCAGGTTAAAGTAGATCATATTATGATCACTGTTTCCAAGCGTTCCTTCTACTTCTACACCTTGTGCCGGTCCTCGCAGTCCATTTAGAATTAAGTCCAGAATTGTGTTTCCTCTTGTATTTTCCTTGACAAATTGTTCCTGAAAGCAATTGCTTACAGCATCCAGGAACTTGGTCTTTCTGGTGCAGATGGAGTTGTCCAGGTTCCAGTCTATCCCTGGATGGTTGAAATCACCCATGATAACTACGTTGCTTCCCTTGCAGTTGCATTTAATCTCATCCGTCATTTCTCCATAAATTTCCTCAGACTGCTCTAGGTGTCGGTAGTATATGCTGAGCCTAGTTTCCGGTCCATTTGTTCTTGGAATTTTGACCCGTAGAGACTCTAACTTATCCGTCTGTTGTGGCATGTTCTCTCCAGTAGATTCAATTCCCTCTTTAATGTATATGGCAATGCCTCCTCTTCTGTCTCTGCGGTAGTTTATATCCCATTAGCATCCTGTCCCATACATTTTCCTCTGTCCACCATGTTTCCTTGATGCCAATGATGTCAATGTTATCCTTTTGTGCTACAGCTTCTAATTCACCCATCTTATTTCTTTTTATTTATTTATTTATTGCTTTTAAATTTTTTCCAAGAAACCTCTTGTACAGAATATTGAAAATAAGACAGATAAAAATAGTTTAAACAAAACAAAATCTCAATTAGGCAATACCATTCTTAATCAATGCTATTAATCCCATAATATAGATCCATAAATTCCAATGAGTGCTAGTAAAATTAAATCATATTATTAACAAGAAAAGCAAAACATCTGACTGCGGTAGTAGGAGTCTTCCTAAATACTATATTACTATATTGCTGTTGTTTCATTTACCCCTTCTAGGCGTTTCATAGAGAGGAACCCTGTTAATTGAGAATGGTCAAAGAATACATATGTATTGGATCTATATTTAATAATACATTTACAGGGATATCGTAATAAAAAAGACCTCCCATCATAGTTTCCCCTGGTTTAAGGAGCAAGAATTGTCATCTACGCTTTTGGGTATCTTTAGTCACGTCCGGGAACATCTGTATCTTTAGTCCCCAAAATTCTTTATGTCTATTTTTGAAGAACATTTTTAATAACCAGTCTCTATCCGGCAATAAAGCCACCGTCCATCTTATTTCTAAGACTCCTTGCATTCATGTACATCTACTTGAGTTTGCAGTCTGTCCCCTTCTTGCATGTCCTTCCCTCTTGTGTCCCTTGTGGTCTGTTTTGCCTGCAATCCGATGAGTCTTCCCCTCTATCTTCCTGTACGATATCCTCCGGTATATCGGTTCCTGAACCATCGACTCTCTCGGTCGACTGTCGGCTTTCCCCTTCTTCTTAGTTTAAAAGCTTCTCAACTTCTCTCTTGATGTTGCTTGCAAGTAGCCTCATTCCATCCCTGCTGAGGTGGAGTCTATCCTTCCTGAATAGCTTGCTCTTCCCCAGAACGTCATCCAGTTGCACATGAAGTGGAATCCTTCTTCCTCACACCAGCACCACATCCATGCATTGATTGCTTGCAGTTCCAACTGTCTATTCTCGTCTGCCCTGGGTACTAGCAGGACCTCGGAAAATGCTATCCTCTGTGTTCTGGTCTTCAGCCTCCTTCCTAGCATCAGGAACTGCTCCTTCAGTACTTCTCTGTTGTAGTTTCTATTGCCCACATTGTTCATCCCCACATGGATCACTACTGCTGTATCTTCTTCCACACTGCTGATGAACCTGCTGATGCGGCACATTATGTCTTCCACCTTGGATCCCAGTAGGCATGTCACCAGCTGATCCAGTCTTCCTCCCTATATGTTGCTGTCGACTTGTCTGATGATGGAGTCCCCCATGACGATTGCTGTCCTTTCTATCCCCTCTTGATTCTCAAACCTTGGGTCCGTGTCCCTGGTATTGAAGAGGCCTGGTTTAGTGCACAGAAGCGTTAGCAGGGTGTGACAGAGACCTCCCTAGTTCTGATCAGAGGGTCTTATATACATGCAAACACATTTAAAGCTTTGAGAAGGCAGGTTAATTATCAAAAGACCGGGAAATCGATGTATAGCGTAGAAAAATGGGAATTTTATATTTATGTGAATTGTTTGGTGAAGCAAGACCATAAGGGAAATCAGGACACACTTCTAGAGGCATTAAACTGCCTCCATGTTTCTTTCTCTCTCTGTGTTTCTTTCTCCAGTTTTTCCCACCTTGAGCCTCATGGTCTAATTGATAACAGATGTGCTTGAGCTGGTTAGGAGCATATTAGATTACGTATCCCAAAATGGGGTATAACATGTATTAAGTATGAATGTAATATACCATGTTGGATGGGTGAATGGGGCCCAAATGAATGATGGATGCTATGAATGAGATGTGAGAAAATGATTTGTACCTATATTTAAATGTTTTATATGTATATGTAAGATGTAAGAAACTAAGAAGAAATCCTGGAAATGGTTAAGTTAGAGCCAAAGACACTGTACCATTCTATGAGAGACTCAGAGCAGGAGGGAATAGCCCCTCCTTCTTCTCATTGTGATGAGAGGGACATGAACTTTTCAGTTCCTAGCACGCCCTTCCTCACTACACGATCTCTCACTCCCACAATTACTCACACTGTCTCTCCTGTCTGTCACCCTTACACTCTCTCTCACTTGCTCTCACACACACACTCACAGAATCATTCTGCAATCACTCAATCCCACTCAGTAATTGATATGTCTAAACTATCCACCACCAAACTCCTACCAATCTCCTAACTCCTCACACAACGCCTACTACACCCACAAGGGTCACACGTCCATGTGGAGGTTTATATATGGGCAAGCAGGACGTTATTGGGGACAGTGTGACATCAGTAGAACATGTGCCAGGACAACTAATAGATAACGAGCGCTATACGACTAGCAAGTCGTCTAGCGGATCACGGTGAAAATAGTTGTATGTCCTGTTTGGACGAGTGTCATTTTAGTCGGTAAACTTGGACGCTTTGGTCTACCGCATGTGGACGTGTTTATGTTGGACGTCGTTCGTGCTGATAATCGAATGACTTGGACATCTTTCCATTATCAACACTTTTGCCTGGATGTCTTACGCCGCAGACGCATAGCTCTTTTATTTATTTATTTTTTTTTATTTATCAAAATTTTCATCATTATCATTTATACAAATAATAATAAAGAAAGGAAAATAACAAACAAATGCATAAACATTTAAAAAAAGACATCTCACTAATTCCTCAAGTCCACATAATTGGGAGAGAATATCTTGATAAACTAAACGAAACAATCAAATAATCCTTGATCAAAAAATCAAACATTAATGGTGCTTAATACATTCGAATTCCAAATATTAATTCACGTGATATCTAACTAACTTCATTAAGTTGTAAAAGTTGTTCTAACTGAATCGAGTCCCAGTATACATATTTATTATCTTTAAATTTAATTAAGCATTTACATGGAAATTTTAAATAAAATGTGGCCCCCAAAGCCACCACTCTTGATTTCAAAGCTAAAAAAGCTTTTCTTCTCAATTGAGTGGCTTGGGCCACATCTGGAAAAATCAATACATGATCTCCACAAAATTTCATTTGCTTATTGCGAAACTAAGCTTTCATAATTAAAGATTTATCTATCTCTCTTGCACACGTTATCAAAAGGGTAGATCTAGTTTGAATTATATCTTGTGAATCCTCCAGGAAACCAGTTAAATCAAAATCAATTTGTTCTAACTGATCTACACCTAATTCTGAGGGAATTTTCTTTCTCTGAGGAATATAATATAAATTTGTTATGGGCAAATTATTTGCTTCAGTTAACCCCAATATCTCCTTAAAATATTTCCGTATCAATATTTCGGGGGATAATAATTGAGTTCTTGGAAAGTTAACTAATCGTAGATTTTTTTGCCCTTTGAATATTTTCCATTTTCTCAAATTTCATATGGGTAATATGAGAATCTCTAACAGCTGTTGAGGACACTGCTTGCAATGTAACTACATGAGACTCAGTTGTTCTAATACATTTTTCCATAATTCTTAAATTTGAATCAACATTTTCCAACTTTTCAATCACCTCCTGTGAAAATTTAACATTCTGAGTCACCACTGAATTTAATAACCCCTCCATTCTAGTATTGATTTGCTATAAATCTTTAAGAGTAACCTCCTGTGGCTCTACCTGAGGGTCTCTTGCAAATAAAGCCTCATCTTGAAAGGATAAGGCTTTAGGTATGGCCCCATAAGTTAATGAGGACGACACCTGTGCACTGACACTTCCGCAGGTTGAGAACTGGAACCTGAGTTAGGATCCAAACCAACAGGAATATTTGGTGGAGGTGGGGGAATTCTTCCTGGAGGACTAAGAGACGCCCCTGATAGCAAATCAGCTCCCTGACTTTGGCCTAAGACACTGGTAGAAACAAGGTGTTTATCTATGGGACCAGGCAAAATAGGCACTGATACTTTTGCTTTCCCCTGTCTTTTCCCCATAGTTAGTCAACGATACATACAGTTGGTGCTATTTCCCTTGTCTCCCAGTGTCTCCAAGGGGCTCCCAAGGGGCAGATCCTGCCCCTTAGGGCACGCCCCTTTGGCCACACCCTACGGACGCGTGCCGCAGTCGCGGCATCCCTTTCACTCGCGGGGAAAGGACCCGCGTGATGTCAGGGCGTCTGTCCCTGCAAGTGCCTGCAGAGACTCTGCTCCCGACTCTCTGGCTCAAACTGTCAGGTGAGCGCTGTAGTCCTGGGCGATAACGTCCCCCACTTCTAGCACCTCAAATTCAAAATGTTCTCTCCAGGAGAATGCAGTCGCGGCGTCCCTTTCACTCGCGGGGAAAGGACCCGCGTGACATCAGAGCGTCTGTCCCTGCGAGTGCCTGCAGAGATTCTGCTCCCGACTCTCCGGCTCAAGCTGTCAGGTGAGCGCTGCAGTCCTGGGCAATAACGGTCCCCACTTCTAGCACCTCAAATTCAAAATATTCTCTCCAGTAGAAAGCAGTTGCGGCGTCCCTTTCACTCGTGGGGAAAGGAACCGCGTGACATCAGAGCGTCTATCCCTGCGAGTGCCTGCAGAGATTCTGCTCCCGATTCTCCGGCTCAAGCTGTCAGGTGAGCGCTGCAGTCCTGGGCGATAACGGTCCCCACTTCTAGCACCTCAAATTCAAAATGTTCTTTCTTGCATAGCTCTTTTAGACAACCTATTGATTATGCCCTTCCACATCTGATAAATGGATATCTTGGATAAAACATATATATTGTCACCAACCCTCCGTAGTGTAGAGCTGCCGGGTGACAAACACAGGGATTCTGGCGTGTCCCCTCCAACCAGGGGTACCTTCAGGACTTTTTCAGGTGGCCCTAGGCAACCGCCTGGGCCTAAGAGATGCAAGGTAAATAAAAGGTTTCACCATATCACCAGCCAAAACAAGTTCTTTAGGAAAGAATAGGTTGTTTATTCTGACCCACAGGCCAAAAGTATGCCACAGAAAACAAACATCACTTTTGCAGGTCATTCAACAAAAATAGTACATTTGCAAAAAAAATAAAGCTTTACTGTAAATTCAAACTAAATCAAAACTCCTTAGGCAAAAATAGCCACAGTAAACTCTGGTAACAGCTCAGCTTTTCTCTCAGCTCCCACATACAGGCAAAAATCACACAGCTGAGACAGATAATCCAATTAGCTTTTAGAACGGGAGTCACAGCAGGATTTCTAAAGTTCCAAAAACCACAACTTAAATATTTCAGCTTGAGCTTCTGGTTCACAAACTTGCTTTCAAATCCCTTCCTTAGTTTGGGCTTCAGGCAAGTATTATTCTTATACTCAAAATTCTTATAAAGTTCAAACATAACTCAACTTCTTTAGGCATAGTTTGCACAGCAGAAACAAACAATACAGCAGAGAAAGAAAGAAAACACAAACCACTAATGATTTCTCAGTTGCTGCATTCTTTCATTCAAATTCCATACCTTCTGTCTGGCTTTCTAACACAGGGCCAGCTAGTTCTACTTCCATGCCTTCCACACGATCTAGAACTTGGTAGTTTGAAGTAGGCAGGATTTCCTCCAAATCCTGCATGGGATAATCCAGCACGTTTGTCTCTCCTGCTTTGTTCCACAGCTCTTCACCTGCCTCGAGCTGTGGGAGTGACTCGCCCTGGTCACTCGCTCCTCCTCCTCCTGCTTGACTCAACCTGCTTTTAAACAGATCAGAGCCAATCCCCTTCAGCCTGTAGCGGGGGATGGGTCTTGGCTCTACAGCAGCTTTTCTCTGCCTAGGTTTTTCTACTGCAGCTACCTTCCTCGTGGCTTCTCTAGCTGCTCTAAAGCCAGGAGGCTGCTGTTGCCAATCTGCCTGTCTCTGTTCCAGTTCACTATCTCCTTGGTTATGGGGGCAAGGGAGGTCAGCCTCAAGGTGAGTGCCAGAATCAATCTGGTCTGCTCTTCTGCATCCGATCCTATCAGGGACCGGACTAGTGCTGGTGCTGGGCTTGTCACAATATATATATATATATGTTTTGCTGTTTTAAAAACAATAATGTTTTCTTCCTTTTTATTGGGTGATTGAGACCATTAACGTTTAATGAGAATAATTTAAGCTCCATTTAAATATTTATTCCTATGATATTTGAACTTCAACAGAAGCTTGATCATTTTATAATTTTCCTGTATAAAATTATTTTCACTTAAATTACAATAATAAACATCCCCTCTTACCCTTGATTCATTAAAAACTTTTTATATAAGATTACAAAATTCCTTTCCTTCCCCCTCCCATATCCCTCCCCTCTTTATAATAGGATAACTTAAAGACATAAGATCAGACCAGCTATCCCACTCCTCCCCCAAACATCCTCTTTACTATTTCTCTTCACTATATATAAAAAAATTGATCCATTCATATATTTTAAAAACCCCTTTGCTTATTCATTTAATTATTTCCCTATCCCATTACATATAAACTATATTAATTCAATTCCATAGATAAAAGTATACATTAAAAATATCCTTTGTTATTACATCATAGGTACTATGGCAGAATCTGTTACTATAGTTTTGCCTAATCCAAATAAAGATCGCACATTGGTTTCAAATTACAGGCCTATTTCTTTAATTAATGTAGATCGCAAACTTCTAGCTAAAACATTGGCTTTACAATTGGCCAAGGCTCTCCCTTTTATTATTGGTATGCACCAAACAGGATTTGTTGCTCAGAGACATTCCTCTAATAACCCCGGATTGGCTTTTCATATGTTAAATTTAACAAAAGCCATGAATGATCCAGCCTTTTCAGTATCCTTTGACACAGAGAAGGTTTTTGATCAGATAGAATGGGCCTTCATGTATCAAGCAATGGAATGGTTTGGTATAGGTTCAGGATTTATAAAAATGTTTCAAATATTGTATAGCTCTCCTGCTGCTAGATTATCCTATATAATAAAAGGCTAACTCGCGCATGCACACTCCTATTTGTGTGCTTCCATGATCAGTAGTTCCATGGCCGCATGAGTGCGCATGCGCGAATCCCCAGCACTTCCCTACACTCGCCGGAAGGACTGGACTGTACGAGTCCCCAGCACAAGCGTGTGGCCGACCCAGGATCGTGAGAAGATGCGCCGTGCAAAGTGCTGCACACTACTGGAGGGGGAGGGACATACCGGCACAAACCTCCCGCCAGAGAGGAAGGGCTGAAGCCAGCAACAGCAGCGAATTGTAAACGCTGCTGTTGCCTGAAGCACCCGAGGCAGACACTTCTCTCCCAGC
Organism: Geotrypetes seraphini; assembly: GCF_902459505.1. Taxonomy (NCBI): domain Eukaryota; kingdom Metazoa; phylum Chordata; class Amphibia; order Gymnophiona; family Dermophiidae; genus Geotrypetes; species Geotrypetes seraphini. The sequence continues at coordinate 98,650,172 of NC_047095.1, read as the reverse complement.
GACATGACTTTAATATCAAACCTCCCTCCAGCGTTGGCAGCCGCAGCACGCTAAACAGGCTGCTTCGGGCTTTCTCCTGCAGTTGAGTCCCTCTGCCGCGTCACTGATGACATCATCAATGATGCGACAGAGGGACTCAACGGCAGAAGAAAGCCCGAAGCAGCCTGTTTAGCGTGCTGCGGCTGCCAACGCTGGAGGGAAGTTTGTTATTAAAGTCATCTTGCTGGGAGGGTCGCAGAGTCAGCGGGGTTTGGGCTGGGAGGGGAGAGAAGCGTCTGCCTCAGGTGCTTCAGGCAACAGCAGCGTTTACAATTCGCTGCAGTTGCTGGCTTCAGGCCTTCCTCTCTGGCTGGTCCTGCCTACTTCCTGTTTTCATGAAGACAGGACCGGCCAGAGAGAAAGACCTGAAGCCAGCAACAGCAATGAATTGTGAATGCTGCTGCTGACCAATGAAGTAGTTAAATGATGAAAGGGAGCAAAGGGGGAGAGAATGGCTTGGAGGGAAGGAGGAAGGTATGCCAGACCAAGGGAAAAGGAAGGAGGAGATGGAGAGAGGCCATATGGAACAGAGAGAGAGAGAGGGCGGACACTGGATGGAAAGAGAAGAGAGGGGCAAGACAGAGGGTGAACAGTAGATGGAAAGGGTAGAGAGAGGGAGACACACCGAATGGAAGTGTGGAGGACAGGGGGAGCAGACGTTGGAAGTAAGTGAGGGGGAGGAGAAAGAAAAAAGGCCACATGCAGGATTGAGGGAAGAGGATAGAGTTAGAAATAAAGATAGACAGACAGGGGGCCAGGGAAAGACACAGACAGAAAGAATGACAGCGTCCAAGGAGAGAGAGACAAATTAAAAAAACAAAACAGACAGACAGACATCTACTCTAGCACCCGTTAATGTAACGGGCTAAAACACTAGTATATTAATAATAACTTCTCAGAGTGTTTTAGTCTGCAGAGGGGGGTTAGACAAGGCTGTCCTTTGTCTCCTTTGCTTCTTGATATAGTATTGGAGCCCTTGTTATTAGCTATTCAGCAAGCGAAGGAGATACAGGGTATTCCTAATTCAGATCGGGAATATAAAGTTTATGCTTATGCAGATGATATATTACTCCATTTGAGAAATCCTGAAACAACCATTCCAAGCTTACTAGAATTGATAGAAAAATTTGAAAAATCCTCAGGGTACAAGATAAATTGGAGTAAATCAGAAGTTCTTCCACTTAATGTCCATTTTACAAAAGGTTTATTTGAAACATACCCATTTCTATGGAAAGAGGATGGAATAAAATATTTAGGCATTTGGATAAAAAATACGGAAGAAACAATGAAAGTGAATGAAAAATTTTTATTACAGAAGGTAACAGAAATATGTGAGCAATGGAATCCTTTACATCTTTCTTGGTAGGGGAGAGTTCAAACTATTAAAATGATGATTTTGCCTGTGGTTTGTTATCAAATGAGTATGTTACCAGGTTTTTCTCAGGAGTCTTTTTATAAAAAGTTAAATAATATTCTCACAAAATTTATTTGGCTGGGCAAAAAGGCTAGAATTGCTCTAGTATCTCTACAAAATACGATTACAGAGAGAGGGGTAAATTTTCCCAACTTTTATAGGTATCATCAATCCTATATTATGCACCAGGGTATGTATTAGATCCTCCCAGAGCCTGTTGATAATAGATTGGTTATGGTTGGAATGGCACCTCATGTTTCCTCTGCAATTATGACATGTACTTAGTGCCTAGATTATATAAAGAAAATAGATTATTTATAGACACATGGAAAACAATAAGATATGTGAGTAATTTGTCACCTATTCCAATTCACAAATCAACAAATCAAACTATATGGCTGAACCCCAAGATTCAAATTGGTGGATTTAAGGTTATCTGGAAGCAATGAATGATTGCAGGAATACGTGTATTAGAAGATGTTATTTCTAATGGTAAACTGCTTGAGTTTTCACAGTTGCAACATAAATATGGCCTTAATAAATCACAAAATTTTAGATGGATGCAACCGAAGCAGGCCATTCAGGTGGGGTTCCCTGAATGGAAAAATCTTAATAATCAATATAGTTTAGAGTTTTTATGCTTTCAGGTGGATTTCCTGGGACACCAGGCCACTCAGTGGTACAAATTAATATCTGGATTTATGAATAAAAAACCAAAGACTGGTCTCCGGGACATTTTAAACATTGAGATTAAGCAACAAATTACTGCGTCTCAATGGCCACAAATTTGGATGTACGATGAGATGAGATGTATGATGTCTGCATCTATGAGACAAACATGGTTTTTCCTGTTACATAGAGCATTCTGGACCCCTGTTTGTTTAAAAAAATTAGATTGCTCTAAGTCGGATAGATGTTGAATTGGATCTTGAAGCAGGGACTTTAGATCATTTATTGTTCTATTGTCCATTTATTATGGCTTTCTGGAAATCAATTTGAGGCCAAATTAATAGTTTGCTAGAAAATTATGTGGCATTATCATATGATACAGTATTATTTGGCATGTCTATGAGGGCTAAGAGCCAAATATCTTCAAAAAAATAATAAACTCTTACTTATTTTAACAGGAATCGCCATACAACAAATAACATGCAATTGGAAAAATTGGAGTAGATTAAACTATAGTTTTTGGTGGAATTCAGTGTGTCATTAGCTCTTCAGAAAGGAAATTTAATAAATTTCAAGATGTGTATGGGCCATTAACAAATTATTACAATGAATAAATATAATTTCCCTGGTTAGTACAAATGAAATAATGGGGAGGGGGGAGTAATTTTTTGAATTTTCACTAGGTGCTTTAAATGAAAGGAAAGTCTTTATTATATAATATATATGTTATGATATATTGAAGGGAATGGGATAAAATATATTGAGTATGATTAATTATAAAATTCCAAGTGATATATTTAAGTTAAAATGATGTTACTTTTTGTTACACTAGATGTAAGTTATAAAAATGAATAAAGAATTAAAAAAAACCCCAAAGAATCATCCAACAATATATCCAATTACAGACCTATCACAAACATTCCACTTGTTGCTAAGTTAATGGAGGGGATAGTAAATGCTGAACTTATTACCTATTTAGATAGGTTCAATATACTACATAATAACCAATCTGGTTTCAGACCTGGTTTCAGCACTGAAACAGTCATGGCCTTGCTATTAAACCATCTATATTCCCTTCTTAGTCAAGGTACCAGTGCTATGATTTTGCAGCTGAACCTAAGTAGATCATACTATTTTATTGAATTGTTTAGAATCCTTTGGCATCTCAGGAAATGTTTTCAATTGGTTTCAGGGATTCCTAGGTAAAAGATCTTACCAAGTATTCCTGGATGACAATTTTTCTTACAGTTGGAATAATATCTGTGGGGTGCCACATGGTTTCCCTATCCCCGACTCTGTTCAATATCTATCTAATCTCATTGGGAAATTTGCTACAAAGCCTAAAGGTCAATTTTTACATCTACGCAGATGACATCACTGTAGTGATCCCTCTAATCTGCTTGTCATCAGACTTTATTAATCTTTTAGCCAACATCTTGAATCTAATTGAGCTTTGGATGATAGCTTTCAAATTGAAATTAAATAAAGAAAAAACTAAATTCTTTTTGGCAACGCCCAACGAAAAGATAAAAGAAAATTCGATTCATGTGAACGGACAAGAATATAAAATTGAACATACTATAAAAATATTAGGTGTAACTCTCGACAAACATCTAACCCTGGAAAAACATACAGACCTACTGTTTAAGAAATGTATATTGGTCTTAGTGAAGCTTCGCACCATCAAAAAATTATTTGACGAATCATCTTTTTGGTTACTTGAGTATTTTGGATTACTGTAATATTATATATCTAGGAGCCTACAAAAAATTTCTCAAAAATCTGAGACTAATTCAGAATACTGCGGTTCTTCTTATCTATGGTTTAAAAAAATTGGAACACATCACCCCTTATTTTCAAAAACTCCACTGGTTGCCTGTGGAGTCTAGAGTTCTCTTCAAGTTTGCCTGTTTTAGCTACAAAGCAGTTTTTGGGTTGCTACCAGATTACCTTGCTTCTCAGTTTATTTTGAATTGTTCCAACAAGAGTACTCGTAGACTAAATCTAAATTTAATTATCCCTCTGTGAAATCATGTCAATAAAAGAAGTTTTTTGACAGAATTTTAATATTCCAGGCAGCTAAACTAAATACATGGCTTGGAAAATCTATACTCAAGGCTACCTCTTATGTTGACTTCAGAAAATCATTGAAGATTCGCTTGTTCGACAAGTTTTACATTTTAAATGCCACTATCTTAATGTTTATGAATTCCTACAGCTGTCTATATTTTTAATTATCACTTCTATAATACTCTCGTGCTACGCACCCAGTCTTCAAAGATATATGTAGACTACTGCAGAATCAAGAGTACAACTTCTCATTCACTCAAAAACTCCTTACGAATTTTATAACGGTGTTCACAGTTATACCGCCACCAGAACATGTCTCGGTGTATAACTAACAGTGAACTATATTTTTAATTATGCCACTGTTTTAACTTTATTAGATTTTATTGATTTTATTGTATTTCAGACTGATTGTTTCATTGTGCATCCTAAACATTGACTGTATGCATTTTTTTTGTTGTGAACCGCTTCAAACTTCTGGTATAGTGGTATAAAAGAAATAAATTATTATTATTACTACTAATCATTTCTAAAACGCTACCAGACATATGCAGCGCTGTACATCAAAACACAAAAGAGATAGTCCCTGCTCAAAAGAGCTTACAACCGATTCAGGACAGACAAACTGAACAAGAAGGTACATCAATACACAGTGCTCAGGTGGGGGATTATCGAGGGAATGATACGAGAGATATTGGTGTATACAATGTCACTCTGTGTATACCTCTGAATGATGGATTTTGCAAAGGTGGTAGCAAAACAGAAGTTAAGTTCCTTCACATCAATAGTCAAAAAGAGAAGTAGCAAATGTAATAGGTGACTCTCAGAAGGAGACCAAGATGTGACATCATTCAGCACAAAGAGTGAGCACATGAATCTTGGTTAAGAATATTTATTGTACTAATGTTTAGCACAGGAGTATCCAAACTCAGCCCCTCAATTTTGTATTTATTCAATTTTCTATACCATTCTCCCAGGAGAGCTCAGAATGCTTTACATGAATTTACTCAGGTACTCTAGCATTTTTCTCTGACTGTCCCTGTGGGCTCACAATCTTTATCATGAACCTGAGGCAATGGGGGGATCAGGTGATCTATCCAGAGTCACAAGGAGCAGCAGGGTTTTGAACCTACAACCTCAAGTTGTGGAGGCTACAGCTCTAACCACTGTGCCATATTTTCAGACATAAAATGGTCAAAGGAGGCATGGCAAATATTGTCTGCAAAGATGACAGAACAAAGTTGGCAATGCATGTTAAATATGTAATGACAAAATAAGGTATGCACATTTAAAACTAGCACTGGCCAAAAAAATTTTAGGCAAGTTCCTGGAGGAAAAGTCCGTAGTCTGCTATTTAAACAGACATGAGGGAAGCCATTGCTTCTCCTGGATCGGAAGCATGGAATGTTGCTATGTTTGTTTCTACCAGGTAACTTGTGACCTGGATTGACCACTGTGGAAACAGGATACTTAACTAGATGGACCATGTTTTCTATAGTGCTACTAGATATAAGCAGTACAGTACTGATACATGAGAGATGTCTGTGTATTTTGCCTAGCACAACAGGAATCTAGATAAGTTTTTAAAAAGTTGAATATAATAATCTCTAAATGATAAAATTATGCTCAGGAAGAGCTAAAGTTTAAGATTTAGGGTTCCTTTTACTACGGTGTGTTAGGATATTAGCGCGCAGATTAGCGCGTGTTAATGGCTGTATAGAGGCACATTACGTGGTCTGTGCGCTAAATCAAGTGTTAATGCGCAATAATTCACATGCTAATGTGTAACGTGTAATGTCCAAGAAAGCAGCTAGCATGCCACATAGCACATCTGTTTATAATGCCCCCAAAATAGGTGTAGTTAACAATTTATTTATAACGCGCACTGTTTATGGTCACTAACGTGCGTTACTGCACATACACAACTTTCAGCCAATAAAAAAGGGCAGGAAGTTGAGGCATCCAGGAAGTGATTGCAGTCATGACTGCCTCCAACTATGCTGCACCACTGGCTATCCTCATGATAGAGGAAGATAATGCACAGCAGCAGGGTGAAGACCACCACCACAAGTTGTACATGAAGAGGCACTCCTCTAGCAGAGACTAGTAGTAGGAGCAGTAACCCAGCTTGAGCATCAGCAGAGGTGTGTGTGGCCTCATAGGTGGGAAGAACAGCCAAATCTCCCTCGCCTCTCACATCCAGAGGCTATTGTGAGGCCAAAGGGAAGACCATGTGGTCAGGTTATACCGCCTCAGTTCTGCTACCATCGCAGAACTTTATGATGAGCTCATGGCAGATCTACAGCCCCTCACTGCTACATTGCAAGCCATCCCTGGCATCTCCAAGCTGCTCTGTGTCCTGCACTTTCTGGGGTCTGGCAGCTTTCAGCCTTCTGTGGCTACCATGGGAGGAATGTCTCCATCCTAATTCTCTAGGTGCCTCCACCAGGTACTTGGTGCCATGATGGCCAGAGTGAGAAATTATATCTGCTTGCTTAACTCCAGGGTAGCATGGGAAGCCCTAGGAGCCTCATTTGAGACTGTAGCTGGAATACCACATGTCATGGGGCCATCAATTGTACACACGTGGCATTAGTCCTGCCCAGTGCCATGGAAGCCTGCAACCGGAACGGAAGCACTTCCATTCCCTTAATGTGCAGGTGGTGTGCAACTCCAATATGCAGATCATGAATGTGGTGGCCAGATTTCCAGGATTGACCCATGATTCATATATCCTGTAACACTCGGCCATATTCTACCAGTTTGATGAGGGCAGGCACGGGTATAGCTGGCTCCTAGGTAAGTATAATAGGGAAATCTTTCTAACAATTGTTACAGCTTTCATGCCTATACTCTGTAGGCCTGATTTAGGAAACAGCATCCAGGATGCTGTGTGCCCGCTGTGTGTAGGGTACCATATGGCTCCAGAAAAAGGAGGATAGATTGACACATTCGGGTTTTACTTCCATTGCTTTCAGTATAGGTAAAACCTGGATAGCTCAATCCCTCCTCCTTTTTGTGGAGGCATACGGTAACTCTAGCTATGTGGCAATTCCCACTCCTGTCACAGTCAAGTTCTTATGCATACCTTTCAATGCACCTTTCCTATAGAGTGTCTGCTCACGAGCATTTAATCTGTGCCAGCCTGGGGATTTAGCTCTTGTCACAGTCAAGGCCTTATGCAGACCTTTAAATGCTCCTCTCCTACAGAGTCCCTGCTCACAAGAGCATATCTTATGCATTTACCCTGTTCCAGCCTGGGGAGTTAGCTCTTGTCACAGTCAAGGCCTTATGCAGACCATTCAATGCTCCTCTCCTACAGAGTCCCTGCTCACAAGAGCATATGCATTTACCCTGTTCCAGCCTGGGGATTTAGCCCTTGTCACAGTCAAGGCCTTATGCAGACCTTTCAATGCTCCTTTCCTACACAGGGCAGGATTAATTCGTTGAGAGCCCCTAGGCACACAAGTACACTGGGCCCCCTGCCCCACCCCCATTTATTTATTTACTTCTTTGTTTCCACTTTTTTAATTTTATTTTAAAATTCAAAACAAACAACAAAGATTACCATACCAGTACCAGTGTACAGTTTTCTTCTATGCAACCTCCAAACATCTTTGAACAAATCTCCCCTTTCTTCCTAGAGGAAGAGATCTTCAGCTAGAAGGGTTTTGGGAAGCCCACCAATTTATATTTTGCATATAGGTAGGAGGCATGAGGCATGGCGGGAAAAAACTTTAGTGCCTATCATTTTATTGGCCTAATACATTTCTCACTCACTTAGCTTTCAGAGGTTAAAACCTTTCTTCAGGTCAGTAAACTATACTGCTGTTCCTGTCCTGACCTGAGGAAAGGAGTTATGATCTCTGAATTAGTAAAAAATGTATTAAAATTAGTCCAATAAACAGGATTACCTTATTTCCATTTTCTATTATCAAAACAGCTACAATAATACTTTATCCTAAAGGAAAAACAAAAAACAAAAAAACAAATAGAAATAGAAATATGTTTCTACCTTTGTTGTCTGGTTTCTGCTTTCCTCATCTTCTCATCATTTTCTTCCTTCCATCCACTGTCTGCCGTCTTTCTGCCTCTTCTATATGAAATAAAAAAAGCACTGTGGAGTGACAATGATCCTGAAATGGACTTTAATGAAAGACTCAAAGTTCCAAATGCACAATAAAACATTCCACATAAAAGTAAAATAATCCACATAAACACCTAGGGCCTAATTCGCTGATGGCACAGGACCCAACATGGTCCGCGTTTCGACAAAATGTCTTCCTCAGGGGTCTCTAAGAGTCCTATGGTGATAGATACATGGAAAAACTGATATGTAGAGAGAGTGGCACTGCTGAACCCAAAGCAATAGCATCTGCTCTCTTTCTATGCCTCTTCCAGAAATTGCCTGCCTCTCCCTTCCATCTCTTCTTCCCCCCCCCCCATTCCATCATCCATCATTTTCCCTTCCCTCCTCCAATGGTCTGGCATCTCTTTCCTCTCATCTCCTTCCTTCCTTCTCCCACACCCCCAGGGTCGGGCATCTCCTCTCCCTTCCTCCCACTTCCATCAGCATCTGCCCCCTTTCTCTCCCTCTAACCCAATTCCATCCAGGATACTTCCACCTTATGTCTCTCTCCCCTTTCCCTGCATCCCAATTCCATCAGCATCTGCCCCCTTTCTTTCCCTTCAACCCAATTCCATCCAGTATCCTTCCCCTTATATCTCTCCCCTTCCTCTACACACCAATTCCATTAGCATCTGATCCTTTTTCTCCTTCCACCACCCTTCCATATAACCCTGCCCCCTTTCTCTCCCTCCATTACCCTTCTAGGTCAGAGGGGGTCCGCTGAAGAAACAGAGGACTCAGGTGTTTGTTTTTTCCTTTGGCAACGCAGCCCACCCGGATAAGATCAGCAGCGCAGTCCCCCTGGGAGATCGACAACACCACCCTCCCCTGGCATCAACATCAACCAACCAGAATAAGTGACGTCGGAGGGGATGCAAGGAGTTGCTGTAAGGTCCCATGATGACTGCGTCTGCTGGCTCTGCTCAGGGAAGAAGTAAGTGACGTCGGACGGATTGGACCGGCAGACGCAGTCATCATGGGACCTTGCAGCAACTCCTTGCATCTGGTGGTCCACCCCCTCCAACATCACTTATTCTGGTTGGTTGATGTTGATGCCGGGGGAGGGCAGTGTTGTCAATCTCCAGGGGGAGGGGGCCCAGTGCTGCCGATCTTTACCGGGGGGCCCATGTTGCCAAAGAAAAAAACAAAACACCTGAGTCCTCTGTTTCATCGGGACCCCCTGACAACTTCAGGTCCTAGGCACATGCCTACTGGGCCTATTCATTAATCCAGCCCTTTTCCTACAGAGTCCCTGCTCACATGAGAAGGGGCTTCTGCCTTTGATGGACCATTGGGCTGACCCAGTAAAGCATGTCTAATGTTTCCAAATTTGCAGCCTGGTACAAGCTAACTTCTCATAGATGTTCTGAGCAGGAAGCCTCTATGAAATGTCAATCTACAGTGCTGCCTAAGCCTTTCAGTCGTACAGTAGTATTAGTTGTTGTTCCTGGAGGAAAAGTCCATAGTCGTATATGAGGACATGGGGGAAGTGTCCGTATGGGTAGCATGGAATATTGCAACTGCCTTTGATGGACCATTGTGCTTACCCAGTAAGGCAGTTCAAATTTTCTTAATGAGTTACATATGACCATCATAATACCACTATACGACATGAATTGCACCTGAATTGAGGTTTTTAAGCTTCTGTTGGTGGCCTCATCCTGCCACTTCACCATTTCCCACACCATGTGCACAGTTGAACTATGCAGTTTCACATACAGCATGATATTGACATTTGCATGTATGTTTCTCCCAGGTGCCACCACATACACCTTCTTTCAAATATGTTGTTTCATTACCATTGATGAGGGACACATTTGATGAAGCTATAGCTATGTCATTGCATGGGCTATACCAGTGTGTCACCTTCCCTGTTTCCAAGATCCCCCAATTCTCTAACTGTCCCTAGTTAGAGAATCCCATCTGTCTGATTACAATGACAGGCAGCTCTGCCCCCTATCTTTGGCAAGGTATCCCTTGCCATCAGTTGATGATGACACAAGAATCCTCACATGAAACCACAGCTTCTGGGAGTTGAGCAGTCTCAGCTGATCAAGGGAATATACCCTTGCTGTGATCAGTTCTGGTAGCTGCAGCAGAGGCCATATACATCCCTGACATCAGCAGGAGGGATACCTGCTCCCTCATTGTGTTAGGCCCTCCCTCATACCACCAATACCTCACCTGAAATACTCCACACCAACTTCAAACCACCAATCACTGCACCAAGATACTCAGGGGTGTTGGGGGTATAGTGTTAGCAGGATCAGGGTGAGGTGTTGAGATATCAGGTGGGTATTATGAGGTGAATCTGCAGTGTCAAGGGTTTCAGGGGGTCCCAGCATCAGAAGAGAATGAGCATTCCTCCTGCTGATCTGGGAATGTAAGAGGTGAGGGGGTTGATGGTATCAGGCAGGCGGGAGTGGCAATCAATCCTGCCAATCTCAGGGATGACTGTTGAGCAAGAGGTGGTATGGCCCAGGTAGTTGAGTTGATTGCAGCAGGAGTATTTTCAGTCTGATCAGCGTAGGCAGCAAGCATATTGTGACAAACCCAAGACCGTTTTGGGTTTTGTCCATAACAAACCCAAATCCGTCCCAAGGATCAGGAGAAAATACACTGAGTCTAGGTATAGGAGAGCTGACCAGGTGACCGGCTAATTAATAGATCTAGCTGACTACTGCTCAGACAATGAAATGGAGTCAGAAAAGGCAGGGCAGGAAAAGGTTAGGCTGGAAAGCTGTACCCAGTGCAAACCTGTCCCTGACACTGTCAGAAGTTTGATACCTTTTGAGCAACCTGTACATAGGAGAATTAGGACTAGGAAGAATCCTACCTGTAATAATAGGGAACAGGCTGGTGTGTGGAAAACCCTTCCCCCACCTACTCAGAGGGACGAGTGTCTCTCCATAGGATAAAATGTGGCTCCTCAGAACAGGAATAGGAGGGAGGCAAACCGGAAAGAGGAAACCTGGGGAGAGTCAGTCACTCACTCTCACTCCACCAGGAGGAGTCTGATATTACAGACTGGCCTATGGTAGAGGCAGAGGAGTTGTCTCCTACCTGGAATCCTTGGGAGCAGCCGGAGGAGGAAGCCATGGAGGTGCAGGAAAGCTGGGTAGGAACTGAGACCCATCCAATAGCCATGGAAACACAGTGGGCATAAGAGTTGGGTTTTGCTGTTTATATCTCTGAGCTGCCAGCTAAACTGTAGTCCTTATTCGAAGTACATTAGGATCTCTCCTTGCAAGCTAAACTTGGAGGCTACATTTAAAGTAGTGAAGTGTGGGTTACCAGCAAGCGTGTGAATGGTTTCCTAGTTTGATATGAAGCTGAGTAATTATGTTGCCTTCCCTCTCAGCTGTGCATAGTAACTGCAGCAACGTTTCCAAGGGAAAATATGCATGGTATAGTACAGTAAAACCATGTGAAATTTATACCTGCTGCACTGCGCAGTCTGTTATAAGTTTGTTCTTCTGTTCATTGAGAAACCAAGTATTGCTGACCTTATTTTTGTATGAACTGTGTGTAAAGCCTGCAAAGTCAAAGTATTACTGCTCTGGTGAAGAGGACTGTGTTACTTACCTTGTTAAAGTCCAGAAGCAGGGGACTATATTCAATTCAGTGCTGATCAAACTTGAACATCCTGATTGTGTTGTTTGAACCTTTTTTTGTTATAATTCCATGGAATATAAGTTTATCCTGAGCTGCAAGGCTGAAGCCTGAATTTTGGTTGATTTTGCTAGTGGCTGAAATAAAGCAATGTTGTTTTGTCATTTCTGACTTAGACTCTTTACCTTGCTTGCTCATGAGGCAGATACCGTGCCTGAATTAAGACCTGAAGGATCCCTTGGTAGTAAGGGACACGCTGGATCTGAGGTTTTTGGTCACTTCCCCATGTGCTTGCTGCGCCTTACAGGAGCACGGGTGTGACAACACCCAGAAACCAGAGTTTGGCACGAGTAGTCCTGCCAGTTCAGCAGATTGGAGACTTCTGTGGCACAATTGCTTCACCCATTGCAATGTGTACTTTTACATTTGAAATGTGGTTCAGCCTGATTCTTACTACTATATACCGGGGATTATAAATACTAAAAGAAAGCACTCACAAATTATTATTTTTAAAAAAGTGGTGTAAAACTCAAAAAACTACTCAAAACAATTAAAATTACATAAAATAAAGTGATGAATGTGTTCAGACCACCAGAAACACACCAGTCATAGAGGCAAGGGACCAATGAACTGGAGAACTGTCATAGCACACATCGTTCTCCTTACCACCACCAAAATCAAAATAGCATAAGATTGAATATATGCTCAAAATTGGTACTTGAGCTGTAATGTCCACAACCAGCAAAATAATAATAAATAAAGTACTTATCTGAATGTGGCTAGGTTGAGGGTATTCCAAACAGTATGAAACAGACCTGAATTCTAAGTCCATCCTGAACTGTCTGGCCCAGATCACACGTTAGTGTCGATGCTGATGAGTATCACCCAGTGGAGATGATGTCCAAGATGCAGGCTTTATTGAAGATACAAACTTTTAATCCACATGATAAAATGTCTAGGTTCCAAAGATTGGGTTCTTAGTTCCCATTCTTTGGGTCCTAGACATTTTATCATGTGGATTCAAACATTGTATCTTCAATAAAGCCTGCATCTTGGACATCATCTCCACAGTTGTTTTTGTCTTCGTCTGTTCCTTGGATCTGTGGAGTACCCAGGGTCAATTTTTGGTTTCCAAATATCATCCAGTGAAATCAAATGGTGAAATCAAGAAGTGTTCTTCCTAAACAATCCATGTTGTATTAACACTCATGAATTAAAATAGCAAAGACTCTACTCCCCTTTTCTTGGGGGGAGAGGTGCAGTTGGGATTTGAACCTGTGACCTCTAGAGAACAGGGTATATGCTCTAACTGGTGAGCCAGGACAGGAACCTTGTTTGAGTGTGGTGCAGCTGGGATTTGAACGTGCAATCTCTGGAGCATGGGGCAGATGCTCTGACTGTTGAGCATGACTCATACAATGCAGAGTATGTGTGTGTGTGTGTTTGCATAGTAGTGTTTACTAATGGTGAGATCAGCCCACCACTAACTCCCCCTTTTACCAGAATAGCAGTTTTTATGGTCAAACAGGCTGCTGACATTGTTCCCCAAACTCATAGAGTGTCAAGTGCAGTGCAGAGCATTAAACACAGTCTAGCACTAAAAACTGCTAGCACAGGTTGGCAAAAGGGGGGTCACTTTCATGTGTGACAGAGTACATCTACAGTAGAACTGCATTAAGATTAGTGACATGCTGATTTCTGCGTTAATAAACAGCATACACACACAAACACACACACAAACCCCTCTTTTACAAAACCACGCTATCAGTTTTTAGTACCGAGAGCCCCACTGAATTCTGCGTGCTGCTCTTGACACTCATAGGAACTCTATGAGCATCAGAAGCAGTGCAGGGCATTCAGCACAGCTCCCACATGCTAAAAACTTCTAGCGCGGTTTTGTAAAGGAGGGGCCATTGGAATGCATTAAAAACCATTCTACTTAGGACATGGAGAACAGTAGTGTCCATAAGAAGAATGCAGTCACACACTCTCAGTCACAGAGTCAGCATTAATATATCTAATCTAATCTAATCTAATCCTTAGGTTTGTATACCGCATCATCTCCACGTTCGTAGAGCTCGACGCGGTTTAAAGTAGGAGAAATAGGAAGGAACTACAACAGAGGGTTAGAGGTAGAAGTGTGAAGAAAATTTAGAGGACTTGGGATGCCAAGATATAAGAGTTTCCTTGATTCCTAAGTTGGAGGGAGACTTACATTTTTTGAGAAAAGCCAGGTTTTCAGATGTTTGCGGAAAACTTGGAGAGAGCTCAAGTTCCAAAGAGGGGAGGTAAGGTTGTTCCAGAGCTCAGTGATTTTGAAGTGGAGGGAGGTCCCTAGCTTTCCTGTGTGGGAAATGTCTTTTAGCGAGGGGAAGGATAGTTTTAATTTGTGGGAGGATCTGGTGGTATTAGGGTTTGAGGAATTCCAAGAAAGAGGGATAAAGGGAGGGAAGATACCATATAGGATTTTGAAAGTTAAACAGGTGCATTTATAGTGGACCCTGGCGATTATCGGAAGCCAGTGGAGCTTGGCCAGGAGCGGGGAGACATGGTCAAATTTACTTTTAGCGAAGATGAGCTTGGCCGCGGCATTCTGAATCCGTTGGAGTCTGTGGAGGTTTTTCTTAGTTAGGCTTAAGTAGATAGAATTAAGTAGATAGATAGATAGATAGATAGATAGATAGATAGAAGATAGATAGTAGATAGATAGATAGATAGATAGATAGATAGATAGATAGAATTAAGTAGATAGATAGATAGAATTAAGTAGATAGATAGATAGAATTAAGTAGATAGAATCTGGAGAGGATGATGGATTGGACAAGGAGGGTAAAATGTTTTTGATGGAAGCAGGATCTAACTTTCCTCAGCATGTGAAGGCTGAAAAAGCATTTTTTTTACCAAGGATTGGAAGTGGTCATTGAAGAACAATGTGGAATCAATGATGATGTCCAAGACATTGCTCGAGAACTCAAGCTGCAGAGAGGAGCCAGAGGGTAGTAGGATGGAGGTGGGTAGGTGATCTAGTTTTGGACCGAGCCAAAGAAGTCTTGTTTTGGACTCATTCAATTTCATTTGCACAGTGTGGGCCCAGGATTGTAGGTTCATTATACAAGAGGATATGTTCTTAGATAGGTCGGTGAGGTTCAAATCGGTCTCGAGGAGGACGAGGATGTCGTCTGCATAAGTGTAAATTGTTTCTAGGGGGGATAGGTGGAGGAGTTTTAGGGAGGACATATAGATGTTGAAAAGGATAGGGGATAGTGGAGAGCTTTGCGGGACTCCACAATTCGGTTTCCAGGGGCAGGATGAGGTGCCATTCATGTTAACAATGTAAGAACGAGAGCGGAGAAATTTAGAGAACCAACCTAGGATTGTGGAGTTGATACCTATCTCAGAGAGTTGGTAAACAAGAATATCATGGTGAACAACGTCGAAAGCAGCGGAAAGGTCAAATTGTAGGAGGACGGCGAACTTGTTTCGAGAGTGAAGTTGTTGAATCCTTGAAATCAGGGAAGACAATAGGGATTCAGTGCTGAAGTTAGGACGAAAGCCATATTGATAGGGTAAAAGAATAGAGAATCTCTCTAAGTATGATGAGAGTTGGGAAGAAATGATGGACTTTAGCATCTTGGTTAGGAGAGGGATATTTGCAATTGGGCGATAGCTGGATGGTATGGAAGGGTCAAGGTCAGATTTTTTCAGTAGAGGGGTCAAGGCGATATGACCCATTTCTGGGGAGAAATGGCCTGACTGAAGGGCGGAATTTATGAGAATGGTGATAGAAGAAATAGCTTGAGCGGGAATATTCTCATATAGGTAGGAGGGGAATGGGTCCAAAGAGCAATTACAGGATTTCAGTTTGAGGCAGAGATGGAGGACCAGGGATTCAGATACGCGCTCAAAGGTGGTCCAGGATCTGTCAGCTGGTGCAGTTTTATAATAATTTTTATCAGAGGTCCTTGGGGATAACAGATTGCCTTACAAACAACATAGTTTGAAAGGGTTATTTCCTCAGATTACCCCGTGGTACCTCCTCCTCCTCTTGTTCTTTTACTTTTTCTTTCAGCCTTGCTATATATCCCCTCAACGCCAACGCGTTTCGGTCTCTTTTTTTCAAGGCGAAATGGGGAAACTGAAAACCAAGAATAAAAACAATTGATGTAACCTAATTATACATAAACCTATAAAGTCTTTTATTTAAAAAGATTACAGAATTTTAATGGGATTAACACTACCCCCACCACTCCTAGAACAAAAATTCCTTACCTACTACATAGGGCACACCTAATACAGCCAACGGTTCTCAGTACAAAGGAAACTGCAGCCTCCTGACTCAGGACTTAAGTACTCCCACCCCTATGACATCACTTCCGGGTTCCTAACTCATTCAAACAACCTATAAAAGATTTAAAGGGGCCTCTAATAATAACATTTTTCATAGAATACTATGAATCAACTTGCACTAACCAGTCAGAAGATTCATTAAGGCCTCGAGGTGACATGGAATCTAATTTAAACATCCATTTAAGCTCACACAGGTTTAACCTACGTTCTACGTTACCTCCCTCCCACCCTACTATAATGTGATCCAAAACCCGTCATTTAAGTTCTTTTAGGGTATGTCCGCAACTTTTCCAGTGGCGGACCAAAGGGGATGATTCATTTTGGGTATGGACTCTTGATTTATGTTCAGTTAAGCGGACACGTATAGGCGAGTGGTACGGCCCACATACAACTTGGGGCAGGGGCACTGAACTACATAAATTGCATGATCAGAGTTACAAGTAGTCTTGTGCCTGGTTTCAAAAACTTCCCCAGTGCCCGGATGGGTCCACTTTCCCCTGACAAGGTGTACACTTGCCACACGGAAGATGACAACCACGACTCCTAAGAGTGATTTCTTGAAGCTTGTTGTGATTAATATATTCTCCTATGTTTCTCCTTCGTTTATAGGAGAATATAGGGTGATCTTCCAAAGTTGGAATAGCCAGTTTCGCAATGTGCCAGTGCTTCATAATAACTTGGGTCACACGGTGGACGAGGGTAGAGTAGTCCTGAACAAAGGCCACCGTCTCCAGAGGATTAGTATCTTTTGTGTGGTCCTGCAACAACCACTCACGGTGGGCATGCTTCGCTCTTTTATATGCATTTTTTACTACCTCATAGGGGTATCCTCGCTGATAGAAGCGGGATTTCATATTCCTGGCTTGAGCTCAGAAGTCATCTAAAGAATCACAGATCCTTCTCAGCCTAAGAAATTGGCTAATTGGTAAACTTCTTTTTAGCCCTTCAGGATGAAAACTGTGGAAGCGTAGTAAGCTGTTCCGATCTGTCCCTTTACAATATAGGGTAGTTGATAAATAAGTGGCCCTTTTTCTCACTAAAATATCCAGAAACGGAATCTAGTCATGTTGTATAGTGGCGGTAAATTTGATATTATTATCCAATACATTTAATTCTTCCACAAACTGGACAAGATCTTCCTCAGTTGAAGTCCATATACAGAAGATATTGTCTAAAAGTCTCTTTCAGATTTTTACATGCTGAAATCCACGCATTGGATAGATATGGCGCTCCTCCAACTCTGCCATAAACAGTGCGGCCAATGAGGGAGCCAACGACGCCCCCATGGCAATCCCATGTTTCTGGAGGTAGAAATCATTGTGAAACCAGAAATAGCTTTTGGTTAACACAAGAGTGGCCATTTCCATTAAAACATCCAAGGATAGTTGAGGACGTATAGTCTGTTCCATGAAAATTTGTCTTAAAAGTGCCAGAGCCTGATCCACAGGGATCATGGTATACAGGGCTGCAACGTCCAATGTCACCAATATCCAATGGGGTTCAAATACTTCTATTTCAGCAATTATTCTTAGCATGTGAGTGGTGTCTTTAATAAATGATCGGATAGATGAAACTTTCTGCCTCAGAAAGATGTCTAAAAATTTTGACAAAGGCTCCAAAAGGGAATTCCGCATGGATACAATGGGGCGTCCGGGGTTTTTTAAAAAAAATTTTTTGTGTATTTTCGGAAGAAAATAGATTATAGGTGTGACATGAAATTTTGGATTCAGGAAAGCAGCTTCTCTAGGGGTGATCATTCTAGATTTGTATGCTTTAAACACCAAGGTAGAAATGGTGACTTTTAATTCACCGGCAGGATCACTTGGTAGTTGTTGATAGAAACATGTATCATCTAACTGACGGTGGGCCTCACGTAGGTATTGATCCTTAGACCACACCACAATGGCTCCACCCTTATCCGCTCAGGTGAACATCATTGAAGTATCGTTCCGTAATTGCTGCAAAGCACACCATTCAGTATAGGATATATTATATTGCAATGGAATATGAGCCATGTCACGCTTCATTTCTTCAACATCTGCAAGCGATAAATCCCAGAACGTAATCAAGTTGGGATGAAGAGGAGATGATGGACACCAACCCGACTTTTGGATATCAAAGTCCCATCATTGTGAATTTGTTAATCCTGGAAAAACATTTTTAGATGAAGTTTACGTAATAAACTTTACACCGATAGTCGAGTATTAAAGACATCATATTTGATGGTGGGGACAAAGCCCAGCCCAAGATTTAATACTGTCTTCTGTATCGGGCTCATCACTAAAGTTGTTAAATTTATTATGGCTGATTGGTCCGTAGTTGTGACCTGGTCTGGCGGCCCTGGGCATATCCCTGCTGTCCTTGGAATCCTACCCGCCTCGATCCGTGGGTCTTTTGTCTGCCTCTGGGCCCTCGCTGTTGAAAACCCCCATGACAACATTGTCCACTCGTAGCTGGATGTCCTCCACTATGACTGCTAGTGGAACTTGAATCCGTGGACGTACGATCTTCCTCAAAAGGTTGTTTGTGAACAATATTACCTTTGAATAGCCATAAATACACTTGATTGGTGGCGTAATCTCTCTCATCCCTTCTATACTTCTTGATTTTAGATTGCTTAATTGATTCTCTATAATTCTCAATTTTTAAATTATGATCACTCTCTAGAGTAATAAAATCTGATTCATTTGCACAAGACTGTCGAATCATTTGTTTCAGATCCTCAATAGTTTTTTTCAATTCTGCTTCCAGAGATGTAATCTGCTCAATAATAAGCAACATAAGATCCATACTGCACTTATTCAAAATGGCACACCATTTCTCTTGGAACTGGACTTCATTATAAAAAGTGTGGGATCTTTCTGTATTCTTAGCCCCCGCGGAATCACCGAGGTTGATAAATATTGAGCCAATGTATTGGCATGTAATTCCGCTCTCACAAGTTTTTTATGCTGAGTCTCCAGCTCGAACCATGATGGCGATCCCATAGTGGGAATACTGCCCTCAATAAGAGTTGGTCTATTAAGAAGTTCAGTCCGCTTCTCTTCCGAAAATGTAAATACTTGTTGGTTTACTTGCATTTGACTCAATAAATAAGCAATGTAAGCAAGTCACTCGACAGAATCACAACAGTACCAAAGACTTGCACTAAGATAGGTTTGAAGTATTAGTTATTACCCTCAGATACCTGTACTGTTAAATCAACTAGTGATTAAATAACAGCTAGTTACAGGTGTATGGATATCATTCATCGGGTACAAACTTTTAGCGTGTTCATACTAAGTGCACTATAAATAAAGTAAATATGAATATAAAGTGCTATAGTGAGAATTACAACTGAAAGACAGCACTTATCTTTAAAGAGCTGTCTTAGCCCAACGGGACCCGTTTCGCCGGGAATTCGGCTTCTTCAGGGGTCATATATAAACTGCAAGCAATAAAAAGATAGAATATGAAAGTAATAATACAAATTAACTACAAAACCCATAAAATATGTTTTAAAACAGACGTAACTTACTGGGCAGCTCTGCTCTAACTTTTTCGGCAGAAAATGGCGCTGGCATAGCAAGTGCACCGCGCATGCGTTTTAAAGATGTAGCTCATTAATTATTCATATTGGTACGAGACTACTCTTTCTAATAGCTAGCTAGTCTCTTTAATTTTATTTATTAATAAATGCGCACCCGTTCTCATTTTGTTGAATTTAAAACACAGAAAATTGTAACTATATAAAGGTATTAATCTTTTCAAAATGAATGGTTGTGTTAAAAAAACGCACTCCATTCAATTGCGGTGTTTAAGCCATCTGGTTTCATAGAACCTAGTCTGTAGATCCAGCGTGTAAGATTAATCATTTCCTAACATGCTCCACAGATCACATCATATATGCCATAATATGTCCGTGCCAGAAATGGTATGTAGGGATGTCAACCAGACCCTTCAAGACACGTATGAGTGAACATAAATCAAATTTAAAATGTGGAAGACTGACAGCCCCTTTACTAGAACACTGCAATGAGTTTCAACATAAATTTACAGAATTGAAGTGTTTCTGCTTGGATAAGATTGCAAAGAACAACAGAGGGGGCGATTGGAGAAGATTACTCTAACAAAAAGAAGCACGCTGGATCTACAGACTAGGTTCTATGAAACCAGATGGCTTAAACACCGCAATTGAATGGAGTGCGTTTTTTTAATACAACCATTCATTTTGAAAAGATTAATACCTTTATATAGTTACAATTTTCTATGTTTTAAATTCAACAAAATGAGAACGGGTGCGCATTTATTAATAAATAAAATTAAAGAGACTAGCTAGCTATTAGAAAGAGTAGTCTCGTACCAATATGAATAATTAATGAGCTACATCTTTAAAGCGCATGCGCGGCGTACTTGCTATGCCAGCGCCATTTTCTGCCGAAAAAGTTAGAGCAGAGCTGCCCAGTAAGTTACGTCTGTTTTAAAACATATTTTATGGGTTTTGTAGTTAATTTGTATTATTACTTTCATATTCTATCTTTTTATTGCTTGCAGTTTATATATGACCCCTGAAGAAGCCGAATTCCTGGCGAAACGGGTCCCGTTGGGCTAAGACAGCTCTTTAAAGATAAGTGCTGTCTTTCAGTTGTAATTCTCACTATAGCACTTTATATTCATATTTACTTTATTTATAGTGCACTTAGTATGAACACGCTAAAAGTTTGTACCCGATGAATGATATCCATACACCTGTAACTAGCTGTTATTTAATCACTAGTTGATTTAACAGTACAGGTATCTGAGGGTAATAACTAATACTTCAAACCTATCTTACTTGCATTTGAGCCATCTGTAACAATCTTCCTATCCGTGATTACTCAAACAGCAGTCACACACTCTCAGTCACACAGTCAGCAATAATATATGGTGCAGTTTTATAATAATTTTTATCAGAGGTCCTTGGGGATATCAGATTGCCTTATAAACAACATAGTTTGAAAGGGTTATTTCCTCATATTACCCCGTGGTACCTCCTCCTCCTCTTGTTCTTTTACTTTTTCTATTTACTTTTTTCTTTTTTCTATTAATTATTCGTGATTTTATGATAGAGTATACTTAGCTTTCAGCCTTGCTATATATCCCCTCAACGCAGGACGATTAGCATGTGCTAATGTCTGTATTTACCGCACGCTGTTTATTTACTTGGCTATCACCGTGCATCACTGACATTAACACGGCTATCAGTACGCCATAACCTTAATGCAGCTCTATTGCATACATGCCCCCTATATGCACTATTTAGCCATGTGCTAATTTGACCATTATTGCGTGCTATATTTTAAGCGTACCTTAGTAAAAGAAGGGGTTAGTTAAATCAATGTAAAATACAACAGTTGTACAGATAGGCTTATATATATAACCCACACCAACTTTTAAGCCCAAATCCCATTTTACTCTTTTCCTAGAAAAATCAATTGTCTAGAATATAACACAGGATGCAACATTTAAAATAAATCTTTAAACAATCAAACTTTAAACTGCTTCCTAAAACTTAAACTAGTCTTCAGAAATGTACAGGTTTTTGAGAGTTTATTCCAGTAACTTGGGGCAGCCCAAGAAAAAACCACAAAGCCCCCATTCTGACCAGCCTAAAATCTGTACTTGATAGCAAAACCAGATTTTCTATGCTACTAGAACTCCACTGCCTCTGTGGTCTTCAGAGTGACCCCCAAACAAGGGTCCCAATTCCTGAATGACCTTAAAAGCCAGGTTTAAAACTTTGAACAAAAATCATTTTCACCAACAACATATTCAAAGATAGGGCTTTAGAGTGGGAATGGCATACCAAATCAGGAAGATATAGGATGCTAGGAATTTTTAAAAAAGGGATGGTTAACAAAACTAAGAATGTTAAAATACCCCTGTATCGCTAAATGGTGCAACCTCATCTGGAGTATTGCATTCAATTCTGGTCTCCTTATCTCAAGAAATATATAGAGGTGCTAGAAAAGGTTCAAAGAAGAGCAACCAAGATGGTAAAGGAGATGGAACTCTTATCATATGAGGAAAGACTAAAGACTAAAGGCTCTTCAGCTTGGAAATGAGATTGCTGAGTGGAGGTATGATTGAAATCTACAAAATCCTGAGTGGAGTAGAATGGGTACAAGTGGATCGATTTTTCACTCCATCAAAAATGACAAAGACTAGGGGACACTCAATGAAGTTACAGGGAAATACCAATAGGAGAAAATTTTTTTTCACTCAAAGAATAGTTAAGCTCGAATGCATTGCCAGAGGATGTGGTAAGAGCTGATATCATAGCTGGTTTTAAGAAAGGTTTGGACAAGTTTCTGGAGGAAAAGCCCATAGTCTGTTATTGAGAAAGAAATGAGGTAAACCACTGTTTGCCCTGTATCAGTAGCATAGAATATTGCTACTCCTTGAGTTTTGGCCAGGTACTAGTGACCTGGATTGGCCACTGTGAGAATGGGATATTGGGCTTGATGGACCATTGGTCTGACCCAGTAAGGCTATTCTTATGTTCTTATGTGACATAGCAAAAGCCCTATTCCCATCTTCCAGAGGCCATAGGTTCAAATCCCAGCACATATTTTAATTGTGGCATTCTACCTTGCAGGTGCACCTTGATGATCTCACAATGAGGTCAGCATTGTGCAGCTGCACACCTCCATTTGCAATGAAGTAGAAGCCATGCTAAGGTCTGTATCTGGGTTTTTTTTTCAGTTTTTAAGCTTTTGCAAATGAAGTTATGTATGTGATTTATATATTTTTCATATGCTTTTCTTTCTTTCAGTAATGAGCTGATTGGAGCACTGTTTAGTCAGAAAAAAGGGTAGCTTTTTAGCAAGAAACATAAAGCTGTGTTTTTCATGTGCTGTGCTTCAGTTAAGAACATAAGAACATATGAATTGCCACTGCTGGGTCAGACTAATGGTCCATTGTGCCCAGAAGTCCTCTCATGCGGCAGCCCCCAGGTCAAAGATCAGTGCTCTAAAATGAGTCCAGCCTCACCTGTGTACGTCCCAGTTTAGCAGGAACTTGTCCAGCTTAGTCCTGAAACCCTGGAGGGTGTTTTCCCCTACAACAGACTCCGGAAGAGCATTCCATCTCTCTACCACTCTCTGGGTGAAGAAGAACTTCCTTACGTTTGTACAGAATCTATCCCCTTTCAACTTTAGAGAGTGCCCTCTCATTCTCCCTACCTTGGAGAGTGTGAACAGTCTATATTGATGTACTAAGTCTATTCCCTTCAGTATTTTGAATGTTTCAATCATGTCTCCTCTTTTCAATGGAGAAAAGGCCCAGTTTCTCCAATCTCTCACTGTACGGCAGCTCCTCCAACCCCTTAACCATTTTAATCACTCTACTCTGGACCCTTTCAAGTAGTACCGTGTCTTTCTTCATGTACGGCGACCAGTGCTGGACGCAGTACTCCAGGTGAGGGTGCACCATGGCCTGGTTAAGTGGCATGATAACCTTCTCTGATCTGTTCATGATCCCCTTCTTTATCATTTCTAGCATTCTGTTTGCTCTTTTTGCCGCCGCAGCACATTGTGTAGACGGCTTCATCGACTTGTCGATCAGAACTCCCAAGTCTCTTTCCTGGGAGATCTCTCCAAGTACCGCCCCGGACATCCTGTATTCGTGCATGAGATTTTTGTTACCGACATGCATCACTTTGTACTTATCCATTTTGAACCTCATTTGCCATGTCGTAGCCCATTTCTCGAGCTTGATTATGTCACTTTGTAGATCTTCGCAATCTGCCTGTGTCTTTACTACTCTGAATAATTTCATATCGTCTGCAAACTTAATCACCTCAATGGATCTTTTCTTCTAATTAGCAAATATCATTGCTGTTTGTCCACAAAAATAGAAGGGTTTGCATGCAATATATCTGTTTTGATGTGCCCTATTTATGTGGTGCCTTATTAAACATATTTTGAGCTTATAAAGCAAACATAAAAACCCAGAGAGAGCAGATCACATTAAGGACGCCCAAACTATGCCTCAGCTTCATCCATAGAACTCAGGTCTATCTGAAGCGCAAACTATGCTCAAAAGTAGACTTCCATTACAATGCCTATAGGACCTAGTTTTACAATTGCTATGCAATTTGCTAGCTCACTGAGTAGCATACTGGTTAAACCTACAGCTTTCTACCCTAATGTTGCTGATTCGAATTCCATTCACTCTCTCTGATGGAAGAAAAATAAATAAAAGAATTAAACAGATTCAACTCCCAGTATCACAATTATAAAAAAAACACCATAAAATCGCAATGTAATAATGTCATAATAACAAAATATTATAACATTAAGGACATTGGACATCTAACTCTTGCCTAAAACCCAATTCTCTAAAGGACATCTCAAAAATTAGACATCTAAACAGTGCTGGATGCCTATTTAGGACATTCAAATTGCGCCTAACATTAGGTGAACTTTGCAGACTCAGGACCATTATGTACAACAATATTAAAATTGGGAAAACACTTTAAGAAATATATTTTGAAAATTAGTTAAATGAACATATTAAATATTGAAGCTATAATTATCAACTTTTTAAATAATTATCAAACAATTTACAGACAGAAAACGTATTTGTTCTTCTCAAATTTTTCAATGATTTTCACCAATACAGACCCCACCCAGTGAACAATCATATAAATTCTTGAGTAATGTTGAGTGGATAAAATATCCACCAAAAATTATCTCTATATTACTTAATGGTACACCGTCAATAGCTCGGAGGACAACAGCGTGCTGACAATCCTGCAGCGACATTTGAGCACAGGAGAAATGCACGCAGCTGCTTCCGCTGATTTGAGGCCTTCCATTTTGCACTGTGAGGGTATGTGTGTGTGGGAAACCCCCGACTACAGTTAGAAGTATTCCCCAAAGACCGAAAATGGGAAGGACAATGGGAGTTTTCAGTGTACTGGGGGGTTCCCCAAAACCCCTCAATGGGAGCATGAGGGTTTTTTTCCCCACACCCCCTTAAGCAAAAAAAGGAAGGCCTCAAAGTGGCAGAAGTGGCAGTGTGCATTTTTCCTGCATGCAAATGTCGGCACGGGATTGTCAGCGTGGCATTGTCCTCCACAGTTTTGATGCATCACCCAGGGCAGGATTAATGAATAGGCCAAGTAGGCACGTTCCTAGGGCCCGAAACAGTCAGGGGGGCCCGCTGAAGGACGACTTACCAATATGCCAGTTTTATTTTTTAGATGGCAATGGGCCCCCCTCCACGGCAATGGGACCCCACCCAGCAACGATAATATCAATGCCCCCCCCCCCCCCACCAGCATCAACAGACAGCAACACAGCCTTCTGCCGGCATCAAAGGCAACATGACCAACGCAGCTCCAAGAAGGTCCCACAATGACTGCGTCTGCTGGTCCATACCCTTCCTACATCACTTACTTCTTCCAGCAGATGCAGTCATCGGGGGATCTTCATGGAGCTGAGCTGGCCATTGATGCCAGCGGAAGGCCATGTTGCTGTCCATCGATGCTGGGGTGGCCATTGCTGGGGGAGCATTTCCATTGCCATGTGGAAAGGGTGGTGGAGGGAGAGAAAGGGAGCAAATGCTGATGGAATTGGTGTGCAGGGAAAGGGGGAAGGATACTGGATGGAATTGGGTTGGTGGGAAAGAAAGGGGGCAGATGCTGATGGAAGTGGGGGGAAGGGAGAGGAGAGAGTGAAATGCCAGACCATGGGGGTGTGGGTGTGGGAGAGGTAAGGGAAGAAGAGAAGAGGAAAGGAGAGAGATGCCAGACCACTGGAGGAGGGAATGGAAGAAGATGGATGCCAGACTAATGGGGGTTAAGGGAAAGATGGAAAGGGGAGGCATACAGTTTATGGAAGTGGCACAGAAGATGAAATGAAGAGAGTGACAAGAAGATGAAGAGAGCAGAAACCAGAGAAGACAAAGGTAGAAAAAATTTTCTATTTATTTTTTTGCTTTAGCTGACATGGGCAGGGCAGGGGCAGGGTCCCAGTGTACTTGTGTGCCTAGAGGCCCTCGAAGATTTAATCCTGCCCTGGCATCACCCACTCAATTGTCCAAAGCTAAAGCTTAAAGATGTCTTTCTAGTTGTTTCTGAGACAGAATGTAGAAAACAAACTCATTTGATGATTTTGACAGCCTTCATTTGCAGCCTTGCTCACTTGACGGTGTTTTACTACAAGCGTCTTAAGGAGACAAGATTTTTATGCAGTAGTCTGTGAGGCTACTTTCCTGTTATCACTACAGAATGACAACTAATGGGAAAGAGAAATCTTTCCAAGACCACCCAGCTGAACCAGAGTCAAGACAAATCTGAATTGCACAATTTTGGACAACATAGCGCCCAATCATTTGCTGACAAAGAAGGATACAAAAGTAAATAAGTGGTATGATGAAGAGTTGTTAGATCTCAAACGCTCAGTTAGAAAGCCAGAAAGATATGCTATAAGACTAAATATGCAGAAGACCACGTTCTATAACAAAAGGAAATGCATAGTTAGAAGCAAAAGATAAGAGAAATGAAGACATGTTTACTCAGTGAAATAGGCTACTTATTCTACCTCACTGGAGATCTTCTGAAGGACTGACATTGTATATTTCAAAACAGATAATACTTTTATTGTTAGAATAAAAAGTTATAGCAGCATAAGCATATCATAAATAAATCAGTCTGATATACAATGGAGAGAAATCTTACAGAGTGCCAGCATATTTCTATAGGTATGGTGAGCTTCTCTGATCACTCAGACCAAGCATGAGGGTTTTATACATAAAGTTTCTTTGTCTTGTAAGACACCCCCCCAGCTCTTTTTGTGTACCATCCCTATAGGTACAAATCTGCTAACTAACTATCCCATCCCCAGTCCATGCCTCTATTCTCTCCGGAGGTGCCCATGGCAGGAATGTTCCTAGAACTTTCTTTTCTTCACATGAGCCCCCACTTCTGGGATTTTTACCACCTCCTGGATGCCTGTTATCATAGATGTATTCTGCATCCTCTGCTGACTTGCAGGGTTAACAGTACGGTTAGTGTCCAGTGCAGTGTCCTTAGAAAATAGTCCTCATAGCAGGGAATCAAAACTTAAGCACTCACAAAGATACATAAGTAGCATTCCAGAGAAAACCAGTCCTGGAACCCATGGCTCACACATGGCTCACATGGCAGCAAAATGTCCTGCCTGTATTATAAAAGTCCTTTATTCTCATACTGTGTAAAAATTACTTCATCTCAAATAGAAAGGAACTTTTTAAATTGGTACATTTGATTTCTAATATTTCTACATTAGAATGAGCGCCACAGGACAATCTTCCTACTGCTGAGGAGTTAGCATAAGAACATAAGAATTGCCGCTGCTGGGTCAAACCGGTGGTCCATCGTGCCCAACAATCTGCTCCCACGGTGGCCCTTAGGTCAAAGACCAGTGCCCTTGCTGAGACTAGCCTTACCTGCGTATGTCCTGGATCAGTAGGAACTTGTCTAACTTTGTGTTGAATTCATGGAGAGATTTTTCCCCTATAACAGCCTCCGGAAGAGCATTCCAGTTTTCTACCAGTCTCTGGGTGAAGATAGATTTACCTTACGTTTGTATGGAATCTATCCCCTTTTAACTTTAGAGAGTGCCCTCTCGTTCTCTCTACCTTGGAGAGGGTGAATAACCTGTCTTTATCTACTAAGTCTGTTCCTTTCATTATCTTGAATGTTTCAATCTTGTCTCCTCTAAGTCTCCTGTTTTCAATGGAGAAGAGGCCCAGTTTCTCTAATCTCTCACTGTACGGCAACTCATCCAGACCCTTAACCATTTTAGTCGCTCTACTCTGGACCCTTTCAAGTAGTAGTATGTCCTTCTTCATGTACCGCGACCAATGCTGGTATTCCAGGTGGGGGCGTACCATAGCCCAGTACAGCAGCATAATAAACTTCTCTGATCTGTTTGTGATCCCTTTCTTAATCATTCCTAGCATTCTGTTTGTCCTTTTTGCCACTGCGCATTGCGTGAGCTTCTTCATTGACTTATCTACCAGTACTCCCAAGTCTCTTTCCTGAAGGGTCTCTCTGAGTACTGCATCAGACATCCTGAATTTGTGTATAAGATTTTTGTTACTGACACCTTACACTTATCCACGTTAAACCTCATTTGTCATGTTGCGGCCCATTTCTCGAGCGTGTTTATGTCACGTTGCAGGTCTTCGCAATCCTTCTGTGTCTTCACTACTCTGAATAACTTCGTATCGTCTGCAAATTTAATCACCTTGCTCATCATACCAATTTCCAGGTCATTTATACATATGTTGAAGAGCACGGATCCAAGCAACGAATCCTGTGGCACTCCACTCATGAAACTTTTTTTTTTTAAATTCTTTATTTAATTTTTAATTAAGCACAAAATTGTGCTTAACAGGTAATATTCCGATATTTATACATCCAATATTCTATTGGGATAAACAAAGTAAATCAAAAAGGTAATAATACAAATTAATAAATCCAATTTCCTAATGGATAAAACAAGATAAATCAAAAAACATTATTTAACTTAAACATAGTCCTCAATCAAGGAGAGAGAGAGAGACAGAAAGAAACACAGACAGTGGTCAAGGAGAGACACAGAAAGAAAGACAGACAGACAGCGGCCAAAGAGAAAGAGAGAGAGACAGACAGAAAGAAAGACTGCGGCCAGGTCTTCCGGTTGACGATCAGGCAAGATGGCAGCGTGAGCTTTGAGCTCCCACTTCCTCTCACAGAAAATTGATCTAAGACCGTATTTTTCAAACGCTGTTCCTATTTCCAGGACCCATATTTTGCCCTTCTTTGCTATGATGACAACTAAAAACGCTAAAGCAGATTCCCTACCTGCCAGCAAAAGACTTAAATTTGCACCGCCCTCGCCGGAGAAGACAGGCGGAAAAGATGACCACGAGGCTGATGAGGATCCCATACTGGCCGAATTACAGAGCCTCAAAACGATGATGAAAAACCACATCGATATATCTAAAGACATGAGAGTAGAGCTTGAATCTATGCACTCTCAAATCGCTACATCACAACAGCTCTTTGAACAGCTTACGCTTTTTTGTTCCCTTTTTACAGCTTTGTGTTTTTTCTTTTGGAAATATATTTTTTAGTACGTGATCAACTTATTCAATTTTACCTAGACCCCCTTGAACGTGATCTGTGTTCCCTTATAGTTTCCTTTTCATGACAGATGTACTTGGTTAACCTTCCTGAATATCAGCATATTAATTTAGTCCCGATATGGATTGTTTTCTAATGTACTGCCTTTGATCACTTCTTTATACTATTAACCCTGGCTTTATGATATTATCTGTCTTTGAATTGTACTTGTTTTTTTCTATTTGATGTGGACTCCTCCGCCTTCTTAATAATTATGTATCTTCAATGGTTTTCCTACATCTTATTTCATGTTTTTTCTGGCACAGGATTAACAACTATACTTGGTCTCTGCTACTTTCTCGTTCTCTCACAACTAATACATCTCTATTGATATTGTACTGACAATCTACCTTTTATGAGAACCTCTATGCGTCTCAACCATCTCTTCCTCTTTGTCCAATGAAGATTACTATCTTAATCTTTCTCACCCCTCATTGTTACAAACTCAAGCATCGAGTCTCGGTGCTCCTATAGAGGAGGCAGAGATTTTGGAGGCAATTAAATCATTATCTTCTCATAAGTCACCCGGGCCTGATGGATACCCAATAGAACTCTACAAAATGCTCTCCACTGAACTTGTGCCTAAGCTGAAACAACTTTATGACTATCTCTTCTCTTGTCCCGAAGATCAGGGATGTTTTTCAGAAGCTCATATCAAAGTACTGCCCAAAGCAAGTAGGGACGAACCTAATGTAGCAAATTATAGACCTATCTCGTTTCTAAATACAGACTGCAAAATTCTAGCTAAAATCCTGGCCTCTAGATTGGACAAAATATTAAGGTTTCTTGTCCATCCTGACCAGGTAGGATTTATGAAAAATTGCTTTATTGGTGATAATGCACGTACTTTTAACTCGGCAATAGATGTTGCTCACTCTTCAACTTCCCCGATGGTGGCAATTTCTCTCAACCCTGAAAAGGCTTTTAACATGGTGGAATGGACTCATTTGTTTAACACTCTTAAATGATTTGGATATGGTTCTGACTTTGTGAAATGGGTCCAATTGCTCTATACCAAATCTTTCTCTAGATTACGAATCAATGATTCTCTCTTTACACCCGTCCATCTCCATAGAGGAACACGTCAGGGATGTCCATTGCCCCCCCCCCTTCTTTTCAATTTGGCACTTGAGCCTCTTCTATTGACGATTCGTCAACACCCAGATATCACAGGCATTCCTGTAGGATCTCTGCAAATCAAAACCCTGGCCTATGCCGATGACTTACTTATATTCCTATCTAACCCTGCATCTTCAATTCCTATTTTACTCCAAACAGTATCCAAATTCTCGAATGGCTCAGAATATCACATTAATTGGGACAAATCAGAAATTATACCTTTATATGATAACACATCGGTTTCAGACTGTGGATCTACCACTTTTCGTTGGGCACATACATCTCTGAAATATCTTGGAATCCTTTTTCACCAAGACAGGAATGTTATGATGTCTCTTAATCTTTCTGACGTAACTACTAAAGTTGATGCTTTACTGTGACATTGGTCCCCTTTGTCTCTCTCCTGGTGGGGGCGTATGGAGGTAATAAAAATGACCATTGCCCCGATCGTTAACTATTATCTCTCTATGCTTCCCAAATTAGCTCCGAGGGAGTTTTATAAGTCCATCAAAAGCAAGCTATCTGACTACCTCTGGTGTAAAAAAACTCCTCGAATCACTTTGAAAATACTCAAATCTTCCAAAGAGGATGGTGGGATGGGTTTTCCGGATTTCTTTCTTTATCATGTTGCCGCTTTCCTTCGGTATGGTTACTTTTGGATACGAGATTCGATAGAACATCTGATACATCCTATTCCAATCTCCTGCTTACCATATATTCCTATACATATGTTGCCCACTAACTCCGTCACGATTAGTGCCACTATTCACACAATCAATCACTTTGACTCTATCTCTCATAGGAATCGCTGGCATACCACATCCTCACCTCTTTGGTATAACTGTCATTTCCAAATTGATGCTCGTCCTATCCACTGGTGCACTTGGATGGATAAGGGGATCTGGACATTGAATCAAGTTATTGAAAATCGCTCACTTTTATCTTTTTCTCAGCTCATGGACAAATTTGCCCTCCTTCCATCTGAATGTTTTCGATGGCTTCAGCTCTCCCACTGTCTAACCAAATATTCACCCTCTATTTTGGACTATCCCAAGACTGCTGCCTTTTTAGTGTTGTCTCGATTGGGAGTGGTTTTGGGCCACACTATGTCCCTTTTTTATAAGGAATCACGATCCCATTTATATCCTAGATTAGAGAATGACACGGTTGCGGTTACCCGTGGCTAGCCACGTTTAGCCGCGGGTAACCCGCCAAAACGGGGAAAGAAAAATAGCAGTCACTGCGTGGACGGAGACAAGGCCATTCACCGCCCCGTGGAGCGGTGAATGGTCTTGTCTCTGTAGTGAGGCATCAAGGATCGCGCGTTCCCTGCAGCCCCTGCCTGCCCGATCGATCGTAACATTTAGCCAGCTCCCTCCCTTCACCTCACCTTAGTTTGCAGGCTTTCTTTTTCAGCGACTCACACACGTTGCTGCTCAGTGTTCAATCTTCTGCTCTGACGCAACTGGAAACAGGAAGTTGCAGAAGATTGAAAACTGAGCAGCCGCGCATGCACGGCTCTTTGAAAGTGTGCAGGTCGCTGAAAAAGAAAGCCTGCAAACTAAGGTGAGGTGAAAGGAAGGAGCTGGCTAAACACTACGATCGATCAGGCAGGTGGGGGGGGGCTGCGGGGACTGCACGATCGCGTGTGTTCCCAGCTCACACTGGAAGGAGGGAGTGAAAGAGAAAAGGATTATGGGTCAAGGGGATGAAGAGGGAAAGAAAAACCCACAGCAGGAAAGAAAGGGGAGGACAGGCAGGTGAGCCAGATGCTGGAAGCGGGGGGGAGAAAGAGGGAAAGAAGCTAAATGGTGTTGAAAAGAAGAGACACACTGGTATGGAAGAGGAAGATAGGGGAAATCTGGACACAGGAAGGTAACAGAAAGAGGGGAAATTATGTGCATGAGGCATAAGGACAGAGACATAAAGGGGACATGCCATGGGGATGGTATATGGACACAGGGGGGGTGCAATGGCAGATACATAGGGGAGATATTAGAAATGGGGAAAATAAGGGCACAGAAGCGAGATGGTTTGTTGGGATGGGACAGGTACCGAGCTCGCAGGCTTCAGTGGCTTGCACAAATTACATTATAACGTGCCACAAAAATAAGAGGGAGGAAGGTAGATAGATAGGCCACATGAGAGGAGCTGAAGGGTGGTAGAAAGGAACAGATGGTAAAGGAGGGAGGGAAGGGTGGTGGTGGAAAGGAATAGAACAGACATTGAAGGAGGATGGAGAGGAACAGATCCTGAAGGGAAATGTGGAAGACAGAGTGGGGAGAAGATGCTGGAAGGGAAGAAGACAGATGCCAGACTATGGGGGAGCGGAGGAAAGAAGATGGGTGCTAGACCAATTGGGGGGGGTGAAGAAACAGGCACAGTAACAGCAAATGGAAGACGCAGAGAGAAGACACACACAGTGGATGGAAGGAATTGAATGAGAAGATGTGGAAAGCAGAAACCAGACAACAAAGGTAGAAAAAAAAAATTATATTTATTTATTTATTTTTTGCTTTAGGATTTTTTTGCTTTAGTTGTGTTGACAAAAATTTATAAACAAAGCCCTGCCACCTGAACATCTCAGCAGCAGGAACTTTGATTTATAAGAAAGGAATAAGCTAAATATTACAGTACTAAGGCTTATATGGATGCTGCAGGGACGGTGACGGGGTGGTGAATGGGATGGCAGTGGCGGTGACGGGGCGGTGAAAGGGGGGACGGTGACGGGGCAGTGAAGGGAACGGCGGTGACGGGGCGGTGCAGAGGATGGTGGGCCAGGGACGGGGCGGTGACGGGGACAGATTTTTTCCCCGTGTCATTCTCTATCCTAGATCCAGGAAATCTACGGACATTTGGTCCTCAGACACGACATGGAATGGCAATGACAAAGACTGGGAACATTATTTTAGTAAAATTGTTCACCCCATGGCTTCTTCCAGTATGTCTCAATCTTTGTACTTCCTGTCATATAAAGCTTTTTGGACTCCTAATAAAATGTTTCATGCCGGACTGAGGGACTTTCTGCTGGCATTGTCATTCAGATATGGATGATCTTCGACACATGATCTTTGCTTGCCCCGTCCTAACCACCTTTTGGTCTCAGGTCTGGCATACCATCATTCTAATTCTCCCGATTAAATCCGATTTTAATATTGATATTCTCATTTTTAGAGCTTTAGCTATCGCTGATACCCTTACTCTCAATCAGAAATCTTTACTTAACATTTTAATTGCCATAACGATACAAATGATTTTACATAATTGGAAATCTGCGGACACACTCATTACATTTTGGTGGAACACAATACTCATGATACACTTATATGAAGCTAAAACAGCAGAATTCTCTAATAGACAAACAGTTATATCCAAGATTTGGGATCCTATAAAGAATTTCTCTCCATAACTATTGACATTCCCATTGCTTACTTGCATTGAATATCCCAATTCACAATTCTGACATTCCTGATGCTCTATACCCTAATTATCTAATTATTTCACTTTTCGGTTTGAGATGCCCAACCTGCTATTGATTAGTATTGGTTCTATTACAGACAAATGATCTCTTCTTCTCTCCTCTCCTCCCTCTCCAGGTTACCCTGCAGTCCTGAATGGGACTACCATGTACAATTTATTGATTCACTGTTGTACTTGCTGTTTGATTTTCTATTTTGTACTATTGGATGGTCCTATTCGGGTCCTCTCATATATCTGTTATTGCTCTCTTCTCTTTGATAAAATTCTAATAAAAATATTTTAAATCAGAAAGACAGCAGCCAATGAGAGAGAGAAACAAAGAAAGACAGACACATCTATTCTAGCACCCATTAATGTAACAGGCTTAAAGACTAGTTGATATATAATTATTTATTTTGTGTGTTTTTGCACAATTCACTATGGGGCTCATAATAATAAAAAAGTTCAAAAAGTGGCCTAAATCGGTACTTGGATGATCAAAAAGACAGATCATCCAAGTACCGATAATCAAAGCTGGTTTTAGATGTATCTAAAACCAGCTTAGGCCTTTACCCTGCCTCTAAGGCCCAGATTCTGTATAGGACACTGGTCCGGGAGTCCTATACAGAATCGGGCCTACACCTGTCCAAAGTTAACTCGATTCTGCAACCGACGTCCATGTTGCAGATGCCGGTTACAGAATCAGGTTTAACATGCCCAACCCCTTCCCCGCCCCCGAAGATCGCCGGCAGGAGGGTCCCCAACTCCTCCTGCCAGACCCCCCAATGCCCCCCCTAAGATCGCTGGCAGGAAGGTGCTCAATCCTTCCTGCCGACAGAACCCGCCCCCCGACGATCACCGGCAGGAAGGTGCTCAGCCCTTCCTGCCGACAAAACACGCCCCCCAACAATCGTGGCAGGAGGGTGACCAACCCCTCCTGCCGTCCCCCCCAACGAACCCCCTCACACCAGAACCCCCCCTTAGACTTACATTCTCAAATTGGACTGGATGGCTCCTCGCATGTCTGACCAGCAGGCCCACCTCCATCCAAATGAGGCGGGCCCACCCCTCCCCTGCCCAATCCATAGGATCCTAGGGCTTGATTGGTCCAGGCGCCTAATGCCCCTCCTGCTATATATAAAAAATGCCTCCCGATTGGCTGATTAGACAGCTGTAGGACGCCTAAAGCTGCCTACAATCCGGGAGCACTTTGCAGAATCAGGGCCTAAATGCCTAGAGCAAAAAGAGGCATTTTTAGAGGAGGGAAAAGGGCAGGAGGTGGGCCGACCAAGACTTAGTTGTACAGCAAGTATAACCAAAAGTTTAACCAGTTTTCCCAGTCGGAATTTGTACGTTTTGACTTACACCAAGTCAAAACAGGTATAAGTTCCGAATAGGGGCCACTAAGCTGATAGGGGCTGCTGCGATCATCTCAGCAGCCCTGGCAACCTGCCTACCCCCACCACAATGATTGCAGTAGGAGAGTTACCTAATCTCTCCTGCTACAATCATGATCCTCCCAAACTGCCGTGAACTGCGGCAGAGGGATGCCCAATCTCTCCCGCCGGCACCCTAACCCTCCCGACAATACCGGAAGGAAGGAGCCCAAGCCCTCCTGCTGAGGCACAAGCCCCTGAACCCCCAAACCCTGCTAATACTGGTAGGAGGGAGCCCAAGCCCTTCTGCTGAGATGCAAGCCCCAGAACCCCCAAACCCTGACAATACTGGCAAGAGGGAGCCCAAGCCTTCCTGTAGAGGTGCAGGTCCCCAAATCCCCCCAACAATACTGGCAGGAGGGATCCCAAGCCCTCCTTGCTGGAATGCGACCCCCACCCCATACAAATATGGGCAGGAGGGATCCTAGGCCTTCATGCCATTGGCACACCCCCGCAACTCCCCATAAACCCCCAAACCCCCCCAAACCCCCATACAGCCCCTAAGCCTGGATCAATCAGGCCCTAGGCCTGCTATTCAGAGGATGGCAGGCCTGCCAGCTGGATGGGATTGGTACCTGGTTGGCAGGCCATCCTTAAAGTAAGTTGAGGGGGTGTTGGGTGTCAGGGATGTTGGAGTTAGGGGTCCCATTTGGGGTAATCAGGGGTTTGGGGATTGATTGGGGGGTCATGGAAATGCACCATTGGCAAGAGGGCCTGGGATCCTTCCTGCCCATATTTGAGGGTGTGGTGGTTGCCTTTTGGCAGGAGGGCTTGGGCTCCATCCTTCCGGTATTGTTGGGGGGATTTGGGGACCTGCGCCTTGGCAGTAAGTCTTGGGCTCCCTCCTGCCAGTATTGTTGGGGTTCGGGGGCTTGCACCTAGGCAGGAGGGCTTGGGCTCCCTCCTGTCGGTATTGTTGGGAGTTCGGTGGGGGGTGGATCATGATTGCATTTAGGGGCTTAAGACAAAAGGGGACTTAGACTTTTTTTTATTATGCCCCTCCATGGGTCCAGGGATGTTACACATTTGAATAACCCTGCTGGGTTATACTTTTCTCAGCTCAATATTACAGGTTTGCCCTGACTTTTGAGTTGTGTCAACTGAGGACCCATCACACAATTAAATTTAAAATTAATTTATTTTAAAATTTTTTTTGATAAATTAATATTTTTTGGTTGTGTTCTCCCAGTATACTTGTTGGCTATATGAGGAATCCTTTTGTCTCACTATATTTCTTTTTCCTTGTTATTGGGTTAGTTTTTTCTCATACTATGTTGAGCATGAAATACAGATTGAGAATCATGCAAAATAATCTTGTAATTGTAAATAAACCAATCCCTTTAAGAGTTTATTAAAAACAAGTGATGATAGCAATAAGTCTGTAATTTGATATAGATATAATCAGTTCTTTCTCATTTTGATTCCGGAACTTGGAGGCAGCAGATATGGCTGTGTGAGCTCAAGGCAGCATGAGGCAGGAGCATGGGAAGATTGCTCCTGCCCCAAAAACCCACTAGACCAGTGTTCTTCAACCACCAGTCCATGGACCAGTGCTGGTCCATAGAAATTTTCTGCCAGTCCACAGAGCCGGCATGTGCATCAGGCCCAAAACTGTATTCTTCAACTGCCGGTCTGTGGTGCGATCGATGCATTGTTAATAAAATTATATTGTGTGTATGTATGAAAAATGAATGGAAAAAATAGTGTTACAATTAGGACTATGGGGGCAGTCTGGGGTGTAGATTGGGTAGAGATGGGCAGGGTCTGGCCCACGACTTAGCCCAGTGTTCTTCAACCGCCGGTCTGCGGACCAATGCCGGTAAACAAAATAATTATTTTATTTCTGCCAGTCCATAGGTGTAAAAAGGTTGAAGAACACTGCATTAGACCACCAGGTAAGGCTTAAGGGGGGAGGGAGCTTACAGGGCTTAAAATAGCCGGGGAAGGGTAAGCGTGGGTTAGGGGCAGAACTGGCCCGAATATTATTCACGGTTTTATAATATTTGCAGGCTGACTCTACCCCTAACCCACGTGGATATGGAGTGAGAAGTGTAATTGAGAGAAATCCTGAAAACCTGACTTGTGAGAGCTGAGGTTGGTCATTTCTGGTTTAAGTTATCTACTGTATCCTCTTCCGTAAATGTCAATACATGCCACTGGAAGCTAGGATTCTTCAGCTTGGAAGAGAGATGGCTGAGGGGATATTAGACTAAGGTGACCCAGATGACATTGTATATCTGGATTTTCAGAAGGCATTTGACAAGGTCCTGCATGAACGACTACTTCGAAAAATTGCAAGCCATGGGATTGAGGGTGAAATACTCATGTGGATCAAAAACTGGTTGGCAGATAGAAAATAGAGAGTAAATGGGGTAAATGAGGGTAAATGGACAATACTTGGACTGGAAAAGTGTGCACCAGTGGAGTGCTGCAGGATTCAGTGCTTGGGCCTGTGCTCCTCAACATATTTATAAACGACCTGGAAATTGGAACAATGAGTGAAGTCATTAAACTTGCAGACGATACGAAGTTATTCAGAGTAGTGAAGATGCAGGAGGATTGCAAAGACCTGCAACAGGACATAAACATGCTCAAGAAAAGGGCCGCAGCATGGAAAATGAAGTTTAATGTGGACAAGTATAAGGTTCAAGTTTCAATTTTATTTGATTAATTTCATTAATAGCTTATTCAAAATTCTAAGTGATGTATAAATCAATAAAATTACAAATTTCTGGGGGAAACAAAACAAACAAATAGAAACCAACCTGACAAAACATATTGAACAGAAGAAAAGGATGGGACAAGAAATAAAAGTTGTTGATAGTAAATAAAATGTATGGGGTGAAAGCAATGTGCTTCAAAAAAAAGTTGTGAAATAGGATTCAATTGAGGCTCCTAATCAAGCTTTCTAGCTATCAAATGCATCGTTAAAAAGAAAGCTTTTTAACTTGCTCTTAAATCTGTCTAGATTGCATTCTTCCCTAAATAAATAGGGAGGGAATTCCATGTTTGGGGGGAGGGGGGGTTGTGATAGAAAAGATGAATTGCTGCCATGTGTTAATGTTTTTGAGTGAGGGAACAATTAATAGATGTTGGTCGTTTGATTTCAATAATCTTGTTGAGGCATAGGGAATCAATAATTTATGAATGAAGGTGGGAGTTTTATAAAGAAGAGATTTGAGAGTTAGCAGACTTAATTTATATGTTATACGGTGAGCAACTGGGAGTCAATGCATTTTCTTAAGGAGAGGTGTCAAATGGTCGAATTTCTTAGCTTTCATTATAAGATTAATAGAAGCATTTTAGATAATCATATAAACGTCTGGTTTCATTTTGGGCTATTCCCTTAAATAGATCATTACAATAATTGATTTTTGAAATAACCAGAGAATGAATTAATGTGTTAAGTGACTTTGGACATAAGAGTTTTGAAACTGAATGAATTTTATATAGTCTGAAGAAAGTTGATTTAACAATACTACTAATGTGGTCGTGATAAGTTAGTTTATAATCAAAAATAACCCCTAGGATCTTAATGCTACTGATCGACTGTAAAGTGGAACCCTCGATAGTAATTGGAAAATTGAGCTTAGGACCATCTTTCCAGGGAAAGAGCATAACATTTGATTTATTAACATTGAGAGCTAATCTGTTAGCATCAAGCCACTGGTGAATCTGTTCGAGTTTCTTATTGATTACTATTGTTTCAAGAGGGTTATTGGAGTCTAATGGATGTAAAAGTTGAATATCATCTGTATAAGGGAACACGTTAAAATCAATGGATTGGCAGAGAGTCATCAAGGGTGCAAGAAAAATATTAAACAAAAGTGATGAGAGAATGGACACTTGGGAAATACCATGTGTTGCTGAGAAACTTATCTGAGGTTGCATTGTTAAGACACAATCGAGGATCGATTAGAAAAATAGGATCTAAACCAAGAGAGGACCTGATCCGTGATGCCAATAGACTGCAGTCTATCTAGAAGAAGGTTATGGTCAATTGTGTCGAAAGCAGATGAAAGATCAATAGAAATTAGGAGAACAGATTTATGATAATCCAGAGAGTAAAGTATGGAGGTAGACATGCCAATCAATGAGTGTTCCATAGAGTGATGCTGCCTAAAGCCTATTTGATTTGGGTGTATAATATTGGGCTTTTTTCTATGAACACTGATATTTGTTTGAATATCACCTTCTCAGTCAACTTTGCTAGGAAGTGGATCTTTGTGATTGGTCTGTAATTTGATTTATCCTCAGGACTGGTTTTATGATCCCTAATAATGGGATGAATAATTGTTTCCTTCCAGACTTTGGGCATAATGCTTTGCTGAAGACTTTCATTAATTAAGGCGAGGATGAATGGACTGAAAATTGCAAAATATCATTTAAGAATGAAGGAGGGATTGTTTCAGCTTTGGAACCCTTAATATTAATGGTCTTAATAAGGGATTCAATCTCCCTAAGATTTGATAGTTTGAATTGTGAGCATTTTGAGGATAGTGACATTAGCTCAGTTTGCTCTTGATCTAGAATTGATTGCTGATTTAAGGTAAGATTTTTCCTGATATTATTAACTTTGTCTATAAAATAATTTGCAAGTTCCTGGGCAGTGGGCAGGTTGTTGTTTATCTGACTTTGCCTTTTGGTTGTGGAAGTTACTGATTTTAATATAGAGTAAAGTGCAGAAGAGTTTTTGGCTTTCTCAATTTGGCTTGAATAATATTTCATTTTTGTCTGATTTATTTTTGATTTATACAGTCTTGAATGTTCTTTGAATTTATCAAGATTGGTCTGGGTTTTTTCACTTCTCCACTTACATTCTAAAGATCGAAGCTGTTTTTTTGATAAGTACAAGTTCTGCCGTAAACCAGGGGTTAGAAAGTTTTCATGCTGAGATTGATCTGAGCTGAGTTGGCGTTTATTCAACTAATAACAGTTTTGTAGATACATTCCATTGGGATAGGAAATCTTCCAAAGAACTGGTCTTTAAGTCTGAGAATTCTGATTTAAAGGTTGAGGTAATCGATTCTAAAAAGAGATTGCTAAAGTCTCTAAATTTAATAGTCTGATTTGTTGAATGAACCTTAATATGAGAAATAGTAAAGGTTATTGAGACAAGATAATGATCTGACAAAGGGACTGGCAAAAAGGGACCTATCAAGTAATTGACAGTTGAAGAACTAGGAATTAGAACCATATCTATTGTATGTCCTGCTTGGTGTGTTGGAAATGTTAATAGTGGACATAAATCAAGGTGGTTAATGTGGGAAAGAATTTCTGTAGTGTAATTATTGCTAAAGTCGTCAAAGTGGATATTAAAATCTCCAAGGACCAAAAAGAAGTGACTGTAGTGGGGTAAGATTTTCCCGATTGATTGGTGGGGGCACATAAAGTAGAAGATGCATGTTGGTAACAAAAATCTTGTATACGAATACAGGTGCAGTACTTGGAGAGACCCCCCAGGAAAGAGACTTGGGAGTACTGGTCGACAAGTCGATGAAGTCATCTGCCCAATGTGCGGTGGTGACGAAAAGGGGATCATGAATAGATCAGAGAAGGTCATCATGCCACTGTACCAGGCCATGGTGTGACCCCCACCTGGAATACTGCATCCAGCACTGGTCACCGTACTTGAAGAAGGACACAGTACTACTCGAAAGGGTCCAGAGAATAGTGACTATAATGGTTAATGGGCTATAGGAGTTGTGCAGCGAGAGATTAGAGAAACTGGACTTCTTCTCCCTTGAAAAGAGGAGGGGACAAGATTGAAACATTCAAGATAATGAAGGGAATACACTTAGTAGATAAAGACATACTTTAGAAGGCTGCCTGACACTTGCCCTTACCTCACAACCTCAGAAGTTCCCACCATAGCCCACTCCAGTCAATCCTGATCTGTTTTGCCCTTTTTAGAACACAGATTATATAAGATTGCCCTGCACTGACCTTGCATGTTAAATTATAGAGTAGCTTTCTAAGCAACATTCCTGCCAGTCAAAACACATCTGCATTCCTGACTACTTGATTCACTTGTTTTCTGTTCCTTTATGTTGTAGTGTCACTGGTGTTCTCTGCAACCCTTATAGCTCCACCGTCCTACCTCTCTACCATACCTTAAGAACATAAGAATAGCCTTACTGGTTCAGAACACTGGTCCATCAAGCCCAGTAGCCCATTTTCATGATGGCTAATGCATATCCCCTAGTACCTGGTAAAAATCCAAAGAGTAGCAACATTCCATGCTTTATTTTAATTATGTATTCATTCATTCAATTTTCTATGAATTTCTCCCTGAGGAGCCCAAAATGGTTTACTGTATTCAAGTATTTAAGATTCACTTATTTAAGCATTTTTTCCTGTCTGTGCCATTGGGCTCACAATCTATCTAAAAAAACCTGGGACAATGGGAAACCAATCACCTCTTCTACAAAGCCATGCTAGCGGCTGCCGCGTGGCAACAGCCCTGAAGCTCTTTAAGGGCTCCTTTTACTAAACCGCGTTAGGGCTTTAACGCATGGAATAGCACACACTAAATTGCCCCGCGCGCTAGACCTTAACACCAGCTTTGAGCTGGCATTAGTTCTAGAAGCGTAGCACGTGGTAATTTCCTGCGTGCGCTAAAAATGCTAGCGCACCTTAGTAAAAGGAGCCCTAAATCTCTATGTGTTTCGGGGCCGTTACTACTCAGCAGCCACTAGCACAGCTTTGTAGAAGACAGGGCAAGTGACTAGAAATAATTTACTCAATGAAAATGCTTGTCATCTAATTTATTTTACAACATTTGACTTGAAGGAAATGAAAATTAAGAGATTTTCTCATATTAATGTACAAAATAAAAAAATCATATACATTGGTACCTTGGAATCTGAACTTAATTCATTCTAGAACTCTGTTCAACTTCCAAAACATTTGAGTTCCAAGACAATTTTTCCCTTTGAAAAGAATAGAAACTGGGTTAATCTGTTCCTTGGTCCCACAAACTCTGCAAGATCGGGCCTACCTGGCAGAAACAGCAAGATCGGGATCCCCAGCAGCAGAGGCAGCAAGATTGGGACCCCCCTAGCAGCAGAGGCAGCAAGATCAGGACCCCCAACAGCAGAGGCAGCAAGATCAGGATCCCCAGCGGCAAGACAGTAAGATCGGCAATGGCAGCTGCAAGTGGTGTTCAGCCCAAAGCTTCCCTCCCAGGCGGAAACAGGAAGCAGTGTCAGAGGGGAAGCTTTCGGCTTAGCACTGCTTGCAGTTCGGATTCCAAAGCAACATTCAGATTCCAGGGCAAAAAAGAAGAAAAAAAGTTTAGATTCCAAATCATTCAAGTTCTGGGGCATTCAGATTCCGAGGTACCACTGTATAAATAAACAAGATTTTAGGATCAATGACACTGAAATCCATTGGTTACCAATTGACCTCATGGAAGTCTATGGTTTGAAATTCTGAGATCCTTTATCCTTCAAGTCAAATATTGTAAAGTAAATTAGATGAGTTAATCAAAATGCAAAATACTGGGAAAAATATTATCAAAACACAGCTTCAAGCTTAAATTCAAATAATTCATAAGCAATGAAGCTAAATATTCTTAATCTTTTTTAAAATTGTTTTACTTTTTAATTTATACATCATACAATCATTATTACTAAAATACCTACATTTAAATACATTAACCATGTTAACAAATAAGAATAAAGTGCATGAATGCCCATTCCTTTCTCATGACCCACCACCTTCAATTAGTATATGCTGACATGCAAATTACAACAAAAAGCTTTAATGCACTTTCTGATAAATTGTTTTCCCTATATTAAGTATGTGATAGCATTTAATGAAGTTTTGTCAAAAGGGCCCCTTCATTTTTCTTAGGTCCTTCTTGTTGTTCCTTTCAGGCCTCAGCAGAATAATATAGCATTTAGGGAAAAAGATACAACCCAACAGTCCAGTGCTGGAGGTCAGAATAGCAAATATCTCCACTGCCACAATGTACTTGCCCTTGGAGCTCAGGTATGTTGGGATGAAGGT
Source organism: Geotrypetes seraphini (assembly GCF_902459505.1). Taxonomy (NCBI): domain Eukaryota; kingdom Metazoa; phylum Chordata; class Amphibia; order Gymnophiona; family Dermophiidae; genus Geotrypetes; species Geotrypetes seraphini. Next base: position 98,606,691 of record NC_047095.1, on the reverse strand, counting down.
GATCCAGACGCTGCAGAAGATCAACATGCTGAAGGTGATGTACTTTGCCTCATTGAAGCTGTCAGGTAGATTTCTTGCCAGGAAAGCTATGATGAAGCTGATACTAGCCAGAAATCCCAGGTAACCCAGAACACAGTAAAATGCAATTACTGACCCTTCATTACATTCAATTAGTATTGTTCCAATTTCTGATCTCATATTAAGATATGCAAATGGGGGAGCAGTGGACAACCAGGCAAGACATAGAACTATTTGAATAAGGGAGCAGGAGAGGACTATAAAATTAGAAACCCTGGAACCCATCCATTTATGGAGTTTGCTTCCAGGTTTGGTAGCTTGGAAGGCTATGATCACAGTAATGGTTTTTGCCAGTATAGAGGAGAGAGCAATAGAGAAAGTGATCCCAAATGTAGTCTGTTGGAGAATGCAGGTGACATTCTCAGGATACCCAATGAATAACAATGAACAGAGGAAGCAGAGTATAAGGGAAATGAGGAGAATATAGCTGATGTGTCGGTTGTTGGCTCTCACTATGGGAGTGTCTCTGTAATAAATAAAGATTCCCAAGATGACAGTAGTGATGAAAAAGAAGAACATGCTGATTGAAGTTAAAACAATCCCTAGAGGCTCTTCAAAAGATAGGAAATTTATCACTTTTGGGATACAGGCATCTCTTTTCTGATTTGACCATTGATCATCTGGGCATGTTATACAGGTGTCCATATCTGAGAAAGAAGATTATCATCTCATTATCTCACATATATCATGAGGTCTATTTACTAAAGTGCACTTAAATATCATGAGTCCTATAATCTTCACAACTCAGCCAAGACAGAGCAGTCTAATTCATATTAACTGTATGGAGAGTGAAGGACTGTGAATTGCATATTGAGTTAGCTCCTGGTACTTTAACTATAACGTATGCAAATAAAATGGCTGCATGTAAGAGCAGGTAATATATGTACTCATGCTACCCACAAGCAGATTCCACAGACTGTTGCACAAAAAATGCAACCATTCCCCCCAATCCGAATCCTGAAACATTCCCATTCAACTGGTGAAAACCTAACCTTCTCTCGCTCATACTGATCAACCAGCCTTTAATGGTTGTGTCGCTGGGGAGTTAGGCAGGGGGAATGAGCAATCCTCAGACATTTTTTTGTTTGCTTTTCAAGCTCAAATTGAAAATAGTGGCTCTGATCCATGGTACTACAGTCTACCAAATAAGGATGATACAACTTTATTTGACAATTTGACCCTAGAGATAGTTTTGAAAGACTGACAACATGAGGAAATGTGGATCATTATTGCCCCACTTGTAATGCATGCGAAGCACCCATAATAAGTGCTGAGGGTGTGATTTCAGGCTTGGGTTTTTGGCCCTTCATCAGGGATTTATGGGTCAAATATATTAAGAGGAACAAATTTCCCAAACCTTATTGGGATGGTGGGAAATGTGGGCAGGTGAGTGGTATGGTAGTGTCCTGTCAGGGGTGCAAATTCAAAACAACAGCATATTCCACTCTTTATACAGCTATCTTCAGACATTCAGTTTATCCTTAGAAGTTATTCTCTGTAGTTAATACACCTTAATCCAAGACAGGTCCAAACAACTGTAAGCTGTGCACAATGTGGCTGTCACTTCAATTCAGTTCTTGCAGCCATCCCTGTGGGTTTTAATTAATAATTTTTTTCTTTTTAATATAGTTTCTCTTATTGTAAACCATTTAGATATCTTTGATGGACATATATCAAGAAACTAATAAATTTGAAAGTGTATTCAAGCAATCTTGTGTAATGCTGCAAGCAGGGAACCAGTTTAGACAAGTCCGCATCTCTCAAGAAGAGCCAAGTGATAAAAGAACAGCCTACACTTGTTGCCAGTTCCACAATCCTAGCAATGGAAGGCAAAGAGGTGGAAAGGAGAGCAGCAGCACTGACAAGAAACAGGAAATGAAGCCAAAAGCCAGCCACATTTGGAGAGCAGAAGCACAGCCCCCCCAAGGAAACCAGATCATATAGCTACAAGATTCTGTATTTGAATTCCCTGAAACTGAAATGCAGGAAAGGGTTCCTAGGGAAGACAAGGCCATAGTCAAGAGATTAAATGAATGTTTTGCATTTGGCTTCAAAGAGAAAGATGGGCAGATACCAGTACCAGAAATGGTAGTCAATGCTGATAAATCAGAGAATCTGAAACTCTGGAAGATATAATGGGTCAGTTTGACAAACTGAACATTAGCAAAGTGCCTGTATTGGATGGTATACATCCCAGAGTGCTGATAAAATAGAAAAATGGACATGCAGAGCCATTCTTAGTGTTTTGTCTTTAAAATCCAGCATTGTACTCGAAGACTGGAGGATGACCAATTTTTAAAAATGGTTCCAGAGGTGTTCTGAAAAATTATAGATCAATGAGTCTGATGTTGGTGCCAGACAAATTGGTAGAAACTAGTATAAAGAACAAAATGACAGAACTTGTACATAAGCATGGATTAATGATAGAAAACCAACATGAATTTAGTCAAGAGAAATCTTGTCTCACCAATCTATGGCATTTCTTTAATGGGGTAAATGAACTTGTGGATAAAGGTAAGACATTGTGCATCTAGTTTTTCAAAAGGCATGTTAATTTTTGAACCTAACTTACCTCACTTTTGTAAACAGGTTTTACAGTAATGGGAGAAAATGTTTAGATTATAAGCCTTCTTGGGACAGTGCAAGTTTCATTTCATTTTGTTAAAAATGTATAAACCTGTCTATTTCAAAGTAATATACAATACCTGCAATGTCTACACAATCTGAGTGTAAGTCCTGCTTCAGCTACAAATGCAGAAGTTGAGTGTTTAACACATCATCTTAAAAATTCTACTATATAATTTTTTTTTAATATTTGGGTGATGGTGTGGCTCTAAATGATATTTATAAGACAAGATTGATGCATTTTTTAATTTCAGGCTATCTCTGTGCTTGGGCTAAGCTGAAGGTCTAGGTTTTCATAGAAAGATAGAAACATTACCTCAGTTAAAGGCCCATCCAGTCTGCCCTACCCCCCAACAGCCATTATCTTCTCTTCTCCATAAGAGATCCCACATGCCTGCTCCTTGCTATCTTGAATTCAGACACAGTCTTCATCTCCACCACTTCCACTGGGAGGCTATTTCACTATCTAAAGAAGCATTTTCTTAAATTTCTCCTGAGACTATCACTACTTAGCTTCATCCTATGCTCTTTCCATCTGGTATCCTACCCTATGGTGTTCTGTTTTTAAAGAGACAAAGGGCAGTTCTTGAATTATCACCATGACTGCTTGGCCAGCTGGTGGGAAGAGAGGAATCTTATCAAGTATTTTCCCCATTCTGTACAGAAATAAAAGTCCTACCCAGCCTATGTTCTCCTTTTTTGTATCTCTATCCTATCAATCATTGAATTTCCCACAGCTTATCATATGTATGAAATTATGGGCTCCTTTTACTAAGCTGCACTAGCAGTTTTAGTGCGCACTACAGATTAGCGCATGCTAACTCCGCGCTACACTCCAAAAACTAATGCCAGCTCAATGGTGGCGTTGGCATCTTGCACGCGTGGCAATTTAGCATTCTAGAACCGCTAGCACAGCAAGGTAAAAGGAGCCCTATATGTCTTTGTCCTGAGTTTGTACTTGATACCCCTATATTTATTTAAATTTTATTATGTGCACAGCTTAGATATAATAATAAAAAATAATAAATAAACTTTATTCTTGTATACCGCCATACCATTTAGTTCTAGGCAGTTCACATTCAAGAGAGACTGAATAGTTCAGTGACAATACATTCTTAGAGAATACAGAGTATAATTGACCTTTAATTTACAAATTTTTCCAAAAGATATGTTTTCATAGATTTTCGAAAGGTGTAATAAGACTTGAAACTTAATTACAGTTTTTAGAGAGTTACATCCCCCCTAATTTCAAGAACAATGATCATAATAGATACCCTATATTTATTTGTATCCCCTGTTTTCCATGATTTCACCTACCAGTTTGGTTGGAGATCTCTCCATCTGAACACGGAATACAGTCATAACAGCAGATGGGTTCCCCTTCCTTGGTTAATTTCCTGTAACCAGGATGGCAACTTGGATTACATCTGAACTGTGGAGGTTTCTGAAGATTGAGAAAGCATGTTATGTAATGTCATTCAATAATGGATGGTTGTTTCTGAAATGGAATGTTCCTTTATTTATTTTTAAATTGTCATCATGTGTAACAGCATATTTCATGCTTAGAAAGGTTCTTGTAAAAATACTCAAAAAGTGTTGGTTCATATCAGTGCTTAGACAGATTAGACCAGCCTCAGATCAGATGTGACCACTTTCATGGAGTTAGATTTATAAAGACTAATTAAGTTATATAATAATATTTAGAGCTTACTAATTATGTTATATAACTAATTAGGTTATATAATAATATTTAGAGCTCTCTAACCTAAAAAAGGCAGAACAGCCAATAAATTTCAAAATGGGAAAAAACAACATCATGCTCCCTCACATCCCTCTTACTTCCTGAAAAAGAACACCTTCTCGTTTCTGTTGGGGGAGTGGCCAAGTGGTTCTAGCAGCTGCCGTAGCACCCTGAGGTTGTAAGTTCAATTGTCACAGCAGCTTCTTGTGACTCTAGGAAAGTTGTTTAATACTTAATTGCACCAAGTATAAATTAAAACATGTTAAACACTTTGCAGCCGACATAAGAACATAAGAATTGCCGCTGCTGGGTCAGATCAATGGTACATCTTGCCCAGCAGTCCACTCCCACAGCAGCCCCTAGGTCAAAGACCAGTGCCCTAACTGAGACCAGCCCTACCTGTGTACGATCTGGTTCAGCAGGAACTTGTATAACTTTGTCTTTGAATCCCTGGAGGAAGTTTTTCCTAATAACAGCCTCTGGAAGAGCGTTCCAGTTTTCCACCACTCTCTGGGTGAAGAAAAACTTCCTTACATTTGTACGGAATCTATCCCCTTTCAACTTTAGAGAGTGCCCTCTCATATTCTCTAACTTAGAAAGGATGAACAACCTGTCTCTATCTACTAAGTCTATACCCTTTAGTATCTTGAATGTTTCAATCATGTTCCCTCTCAGTCTCCTCTTTTCAAGTGAGAAGAGGCCCAGTTTCTCTAATCTCTCACTGTACGGCAACTCCTCCAGCCCCTTAACCATTTTAGTCGCTCTTTTCTGGACCCATTTAATTGTTCTTCTCTGGACCGTGTCCTTCTTCATGTACAGGGACCAGTGCTGAACGCAGTATTCCAGGTGAGGGTGTACCATGGCCTGGTACAGCAGCATGATAACCTTCTCCAATCTGTTCATGATCCCCTCCTGAATCTTCTACATATGTGCCTACTTTGCAAAGTGCCTTTAATTAAAATCCCATGCCCCTGCTGCCTTCATACATTCAAAATTCTTGCTAACCTCCTTCCAGTCTGCTATTGTACTTGCCAAACCCCAATTGACCAAACTTCTTGCCCCAACTCTCACCATTTCTGCCACCCTGAAATCCCTCCTCAGAGGCTTCCACATACAATGCCCCATTCCTTTACTTTCTGTCCGGACTATGACTGAGTACTTCCATGACAAGGTTAACCAATGAATCTTGAGTTCCCTACTAAGTCACATCCATCTCCACTTCATTTTCAAGCCTTTATCCTTTTTCACCTATCTGTTGCATCCGATTCTTTTGATCATCATCTATTCCTTGTTACACTGTACTTCACTTGGAATTGGGTTCTTTTTTTTTTTTCCAATTCTTTATTCATTTTATAACTTACATCAAGTACACCAATATTGATATTAACATTGTAACATATATAATTCACTTGAGACTTTACAATTTAACTTTATCAAATTAAATTTATCCCTTTCCCTTCCTTCATTCATAAATCATTTTCTTCAATAATAAAATCCCCCCTCCCCCCGCCCAATTTTTCATTTGTACTAAACAGGGAAGAAAAATATATACCGTATTTGCCGGCGTATAAGACGACTGGGCGTATAAGACGACCCCCCAACTTTTACAGTTAAAATATAGAGTTTGTTATATACTCGCCGTATAAGACTACCCCTTCTTCCGCACACCTTCTCTACTGCCCCGGGTGCAGCACAGCCGGCCAGGTCCCCTTACTTTTGTGGCACTTCCCCGACCGACCGACAACAGCCCCGGTCCGACAAACTTCTCTGCCCTTAACCGCGAATCTAAATTACCTTCTTACAGCTGCTGTAAGAAGGTAATTTAGATTCGCGGCTACAGGGCAGGGAGGATTGTCGGACCCGGGCTGTTATCGGTCGGTCGGGGAAGTGCCACAAAAGTAAGGGAACCTGGCCAGCTGTGCTGCAACCGGGGCGGGGCGGGGCGGGCCGCTCCTCTCCCTTGGTAGCCACTCGAACCGCGAGGCTACTCTCCTTCTCCTTTTCTGCCCTGCCTGCAGCACAGAGCCGAACGGAAGTCTTCCCGACGTCAGTGCTGACATCGGAGGGAGGGAGGGCTTTGTTTAAGCTTTGTTTAAGCCCTCCCTCCCCTCCGACATCAGCGCTGACGTCGGGAAGACTTCCGTTCGGCTCTGTGCTGCAAGCAGAGAAGGTAGGGAGAAGAAGAGCCGCGTACATCCAGAAGACTGAGCATCCAGCCCCGCAGGAGCCCCGCGACCCTCGGAGGCGTCCCCATGGGATCCCCGCGACCCTAGGGGGCGTCCCCACAGGATCCCCGCGACCCTAGGGGCGTCCCCGTGCAGCTCTCTAAACAGTACCCGGCGTATAAGACGACCCCCGACTTTGGGGAGGATTTTAAGGTACTGAAAAGTCGTCTTATACGCCGGCAAATACGGTACTTATTCTTTACAATATTCTGATAATGGCCTCCACACATCCTGAAATTTATTAAAATTCCCTTTTTGAATGGTTAATGTTCTTTCCATTTTATAAATATGGCATACTGAATTCCACCAAAAAGTAAAGTTCAGTCTATTCCAACTTTTCCAATTATATGTTATTTGTTGTATGGCAACCCCGGTCAAAATGAGCAATAGTTTATTATTATTAAAGGATATTTGGTTCTTGGCTCTCATTGCCATGCCAAATAATACTGTGTCATATGTTAATGCCATATGATTTTTCTAGTAAGCAATTTATCTGGCCCCAAATTGATTTCCAAAATTCCATAATAAATAGACAATAGTCTAAAGTCTCTGCTTCAAGATGACAATGCCAGCATCTATCAGACTTAGAGCTATCCAATTTTTTTTAAACGAACAGGGATCCAGAAGGCTCTATGCAACAGGAAAAACCATGTTTGTCTCATAGATGCAGACATTGTACATCTCATCCTCAAAGACCAAATGCGTGGCCACTGAGATGCACAGAGATTTGGATTCTGTCTTGGCTTTCATCTTATCCTTCCCATCACATTTTATATGTCAACTCTGGTAGATCCTCTCCATTGCAATCCCACTATAAGTCAGTGTCTTGGAATCTCCTCTGTTCTCTTTCTATACAGGTACAAGATCTTTTTATTCAAAATCCTTGGGACTAGACATATTTTAGATTTTAGAATTTTTTAGATTTTGGAATGGCAATACCACCAAACTTTTTTATTTCAATATAAGGCAAACTTTAAACTCTTCAAACACTTCAGACATTAACTTGTTCCAAATTATCGCTGACTTTTACTAAACCACAAAGAAAAAGCAGTATTTCAAGCCACATCCCCTTCCTTTATATTTCAAACTAGTCTTTAAGCCCGTTACATTAACGGGTGCTAGAATAGATGTGTGTGTCTGTCTTTCTTTCTTTCTCTCTCTCCCCTTGGCCGCTGTCTGTCTGTCTATGTTTATTTGTTTTTCTCTCCTTGGACACTGGCTGTCTCTCTGGCCCCGTGTGTGTCATTCTTTGTGTCTGTGTCCTTGTGTCATTCCCCCGCCCCCCAGAGCAAAGCTGTCTGCCCCCAGCATACCCCTTTCCCTCTCCCTAACCCCCTTGTGTCTTCCCCCTCCCCCCGCGAGCAAAGCTGTCTACCCCCCAGCACACCTCTGCAACAAAAGCATCCCCCTGTACCTGCAGCATTGGCATGACACCCTTCAGCCAATCGTGAGTGCTCAGAGCGCAACAGGGAGCGGGGCCTGCAGCTTCTTCGGCGTCGGTGAGGAAGGAGAAGTTGGCCCAACTCTCCGCAGGGGCTTTGGGGACAGTCTTGTGCGGCTCGAAGCCCTCCTCCCAGCAGCACTCCATACTGCCTTCCTCCCGCCGCCCAGCATAGATGTCTGTATGTCTGGGGTTTTTATATTTGTCTCTCTCTCCTTGGACGCTGTCTGTCTGTCATTATTTGTGTCTATGTCTCTCCCTGGTCCCCTGTCTGTCCGTCTTTCTTTCTGTCTGTCTCCCTGGCCCCCCTGCTTGCCAAAGCAGCCCCCTTTCCATCTCCCCCTGTTCTGCAATGCCTAACTGCTCCGTGGCCCCCAGCACACCCCTCCCCCCAAACAGCCTCCTTTCCCTCTCCCCCTGTTCTGCAATGCCTGCTCCATTGTCCCTTTCTGTTCGCCTCCCCCCCATGATTGCTATCTGCACAACCCTCCCACCAAAACAGCCCCCTTTCTTGCCTGCTCCATGGCCCTTCTTTTTCCTCTTCCCCTCCCTCCAGTCACCGCTGCCATTCCTATTTAAAACGGCCTGCTGAGGTTCGCGGCCAGCTGTAGCGAACCTCGCAGGCCGCTGTACACCTCAGTAGCATGTTCCCTCTGACGCGATCGCGTCAGAGGGAACGTGCTACCACGTGGAGAGCGGCTTGCGAGGTTCACTACAGCCGGCCGCGAACCTCAGCAGGCCGTTTTAAATAGGAATGGCAGCGGTGACTGGAGGGAGGGGAAGAACAGGAGCGGTAGCGGTTGTTGCGGGAGGGAGGGGGAGGCGGCGACGTGCAGGCCGCTGTAAACAGGAGCGGCGGCAGGACCATGAGCCCTACTCCCGCCATCTGCTGCCAGAGTCGCTCCTGTCGCGCGATGCAGCTAACTGGCGCATACACCGTTTGGCTGTGAGTTCGGGCGTGCAATGTAAGTCTGCATGTGGTTCAAGTTGTGTGCATCGTCGGTCTGGAGGAGTGGATCGAGCTGGGGCTCCCGTGCGATATTGCAAGTTCGGCTGCGTGGGAGTTTTGGTTTTGTGAGGAGCCGGCATAGTGTTTCGGGTGGGGAAGAGTCGCGGTTCCTTTTTTGTTTTGGGCCCGTGCAGGAGGAGCTGAAAACAGTGCTGGGGGCTCGGTAGGTGGTGGAAGAAGGCTGGGGAGCTGCTCGATGGATCGCAAAAAAAGGAGGAGGGGGTGGGCACTCGGAGAAGGGAGCCGTTTTCAAAGGCGCCCCCGCGGCTCCTCTCATGAGCTGCAGTTGCGTCGGAAGATGAGAGAGGAGTCGCGGTGGTGGCTTTGTGGGTCCGTAGTCAGAGAGAAGTAAAGCTGGGGACTGGCGCATGCGCAGTCCTGCGGCCACAGACCTACAGTGCACGGAACACGCAAATAGGACTGCGCATGCGCGGCTAGCTCTTTATTATATTAGATGAGCCTGGAGTTGTTTTTTTCAAGTAAGTAGGCAGATGTGTCTGTAAGAGCTAATTAGTATCAATTAACCCCAATTGACTAAATACTATATGTACACACCTGGGATCAGCACTCCAATTTAAATGACCTTTACAGAATCTGGAAGCTAACGTTTTCCCCATAAAGCCAAAATACACCATTCTTTTGACCATTTTATGACAAGTTTCATTAAACCTGTTTAGATCAGGAGCTCTCATCACTTAAATCTGACCTGGGTGAATGAACTCTCCCACACGATGGCCTTCTCATCAATGGTGAAATCCTGCCCTGGGGGAGCGTGGGGGTTATAATGTCCAACAACTTCATATTTCAATGTCATATTAGGAAGAAAGATCACATTCATAATATTGTATCCAGTGGCGAGATCTCCATTTTCATCCAGGTACATCACTTCCCTTAAACCATTTTTAAAATGGAGGTTCCTCAGATAACGATGGAGCTAAGAAGTGAGAGGTGCATTTTAAGTAGTGCCAAGATAAACAGGTAATTCCAAGCATACACAAACATTTGTCTATAACTATAAGAAGAACTAATTTTAAAGCCATTTCTGGAGGTAAATCACTCTCTATCTCCTCCCACTGAGAGATAGGCACAACTTTAAAGTATGGGTCAACTCCCTGAAGAGCTTAAAAAATTATTTTATAACAGCCATATAAACTTATCTGATTCCATTCTAGAAGTGCAGTATACAGTATAAAAATCCAGTAAATAATGTAATTAGCCAATGAATGGGGAGAAGGAAGGCACAAAGAAAAGAAATATACATTATCTTTTCAATTCATTCTTCTATCTTCAATGCCAGATCTACAGGAAGTTGAGACTTTAAGAGCAAAGACCATACCATTGCACTCATCTTTAAAACAAAAAAAAAAATGATTTGAAAAAGGCACCAAATGGCAGATATTTTTCCTTTCATAAACATCAAAGTCTTGATTTTTGAACCTGAGAATTGGGTTGTTTTTATAATACAGATTTTATAAATGGGCTGAAGATGGCTTTGAATTTAGCTCCAGTGGTTGAAATGTAAAGACAGTGCCTTGTGGATTTCTTTGGTATTTGTCCCAGAAATAGCAAAGAAAGATGAGAATCAAACATTTTATATCACATTCATTGTTGGTTTAATCATGAATTAATATGAATTTGACTGTTGGGCAGACTGGATAGATCAATTTTTTCTGCAGTCATCTACTATGTTACTATCAAGGACATAATCAAAAACCTTAGACATTTAAAAAATGACATGTTTTATTGTCTAGATTGTTTTTCCTGTTTTATAGGTATGTTTGTCTTTGATCCTACTTATCTGTTATATGTAATTTATATTTTTGTATGTGAGTGTTATGACCAGTCAGGCTCCGTGCCTGCTAAGGTCCTTGTGGGTGCCAGAAAGAAAGGGGGTCCCCAGGGCCTGGCCCCACCACTATTTAGACCTCCCTGAGCGTGCTAGCAATCCAGAGCCAGGGGTTAGGAAAACTTTACACAGGCCTTCACAGAAATACAGCAAAGCAGAGTGACTTTTATCCAGGTCACCACCGGAGGAGCCAAGGAGAGGATCAGCTGGGTACAGACTCAGGTAAAGCAAGGCGTGTCTTCCCCTTGATAAGCCAGCAATCCTGAACAAGCTGTTAGGAAGGGTAGGGAGAAGGCTCCTCTTTGCCCAGCCCTGCTCCATTTTAGGCTGAAGGCTTTTTGTGTTTTGTGCTATGAATGTTTGAATGATAAAGTATATTTTCCAGGAACTGAATTTTGTTCTCTGAACTGTACTTACCTGAAATCTGCTAGGAGCAGACTTAGGAATAGAGTCTTTGGTGGAGAGCAGCTCTGTGAGGAAGTAAAACACATGGAGAACTTTTTACATCAAGAAGGAAAATCCTGAATGCTACCAGAGTTTCCTTCTGGCCATTTTTTTTTTGTTGTATGCATTTTCTGATATGTTGGAAATCTGAGCCATTCTGAACTTTAACTAGACGAGTAAATTTTATTTTGTTACCATCCTGGAACTTTGTTGATGGTTTTTGTCTAGTTCCTGTAAACCCTGCAGTGTGACTTCATTCAGTCACAAGTCAGTGTAATTTTGATCTATGGCCACTGGAGGCACTGCAGAGTCCCATCCTAAGGTTTTGGTGCTGCATTGCGGGGAAGGGTGGGAGTTTTGGCAGGCAGGTGATTGGGCAGGCAGTTGTTCGGGGCAGGCAGGCAATCTGGGGCAGCAGGAGAGTTGGGGCTGTAGGAAGCTTTCAGGGCTGGTTTATTTTTATTTTTTGCTTTTACTTTTTTGCTGCTTTTTTCATTAGGGCAGAGCAGGCAGGAGAAGAGCATCAGGACAGCAGGCCGGAAAAATTTGGGGCAGAGAGCAGGGCTGGAGAGCTGGAAAGACGTTTTCGACTGGTCCCCAGCTGTTGCTACTTTGGATGGTCGGCCAGCCCAGTCGGATCGTGAAAAAAGTGTTGTGAATCATGTCCCTGCCTACTTTGCATGCGGTTCTCATTTGCATGCACGGATTCGAATCAGATCACAGCAGAGGTTAATGAATGGGGCCCTAGGGAAATATGGTCACAAAGGGATCGCAAACTGATCGGTACACAGTCGGTTTGCTTTGTGAATCTAACCTGAAATGCTAAAAAACTTACTCAAATTGAACAGATGTGCACTGGAGGGATTGATTACTATCCCCCACACTTCACCATTGATCACTAAATGCTTCCCAATGCACAAACATGTGAAAATGAATCAGTACACACCTGTGTCTAGAATAGCAACACCTGGTATGGGAAAGCTTGGTAAAGCATCACACAGAGTTCTTAAGTAGTCAAGTGGGTAGGCTAGTGAACC